>NC_061509.1:128695928-128824555 GCF_022539505.1 Lolium rigidum | reverse complement strand
GCTGGTTCATCTGACGGATCAGGTACCAATAAACTGCTCTTGTGGCAAACCCGCAAAAACCTACTTCAAGGTCAAGTCCCTGGACATGACCTCGGGATACTGGCGTAATTCGACATGTGCCACTTCAGGACTTACTCATGAATCGAATTCCAGTCATGTTTATAAAATACATCGCTAGGAATGTTTCTTCATATCTGTTGATACGAAAAAAAGTAGCAGAGCGCATTCGGGTGCGATGCCACGCCTCTCAGGACAGAACCTGGGGACTTACCTTCGTAAAGTTCTACGGCATCCAGAGTTTTTATCGCGGCGGACGCGCTCCAGGAATATATTGTCGAGTACCTTTATCGGCTGCTGGAATAGCCAATTTTATCGAGTCATCGGATGAGAATATCTTGACGCTCACGATGGGAGTACATGATGAGTTATATGTAACTCGAGAATGTAGGACAATGATCGGTCTCTGTATTTTTATTCGATATTCTCTTCTGCGTAATCTATCGGGTGCGCGACCAGCGCTCCCGACGGGAGTAGCCCCCGAGGCTACAGTCAAGTACTTTTATACTTGGCTGTAGGCTCAACTTTAGCCTTCTTGACTCAATCTATTTTTGAAAAATAACGACTTCTGCTTGAACTTTATTTTATCGGGTGCGCGACCAGCGCTCCCAATGGGAGTAGCCCCCGAGGCTACAGTCGAGTATTTATACTTGGTTGTAGGCTCAACTTTTGCCTTCTCTGAAACGACCCTCTATTTCTATCTTCATACCATTTCTCTTATCAGAAGTTCGAGTAACACTTCTGATAAGAGTAGCCCCCGAGAATTTTGAGCAAATACTTGCATTTGATCAAAGGCTCCCGAAGTCATTTTGTCTGCACCATCAATATTCCTCTGTCGCTAATCTTCAAAGAATTTCAGTCGAAATTTCCCTTATAGTAACGTCAGCGCTGACGATGGCCACGAACATTGCATTGGGAAGACGCGGGTTCTATCATGTCACTGACCGATGGGTCCCAAATACAGCGTCGCTTGACACGTTACGCAAGTGGGGGACACACGTCTTCCGCTTTTACCGGCACGCGCGCTGTACCGCCTGTCTAGTTACTTCAAAGTAAAAATACCTTTGTGCCCTTGTAGACACGTGTAAAGCATCGAATCCATTTCCCCTTCATCCGACGGCGCGACGGTTCGGTGACTTGCTATAAATTCTCTCTTCGTCCTCATTCACCCCCTTCGCCGCGCCGCTCACCTATCCTTTCTCTCTCCAAAACCACCATTGCTGCTCCCAAGCTCTTGCGCTCTTGCTCACCTCCGTTCATCCTCAATCGCTCGCTTTGATGCCGCCGCGCTCGAAGTAAACAAGCACACCGCTTCAGGACCCAATCCATCCATGGAGCCTATGGAGATTTCTGGTTGGGAGAGATCCAAGATCTCCAAACAAGATCTGAAGACCCTCAAGACATTGGGGCTGCTGAAGAAGGAGAAGGCGCTGACCTTCCCTGGCGATGAAAGTTTCCTGACGCCCCGCATCGGATATCGGGTAACCTTTGTCGACCACCTCATTCGCGGCCTTTCTACCCCTATCCACGAGTTTCTTCGTGGACTTCTCTTTGTCTACGGGATTCAGCTACATCAGCTGACTCCCAACTCCATCCTTCATATCTCGATTTTCATCACATTATGCGAATGCTTTCTCGGGTGCCATCCTCATTGGGTCCTATGGAAACGCATCTTTTACCTCCGGCGCAACAACTCTCGCAATGTCACCTACAATATGGGCGGCGTTGTTATCTGCGTCCGTCCCGAAGTTGACTACTTCGACGTCAAGTTCCCTAACTCCGTTCAAGGATGGCGCTGGAGATGGTTATATGTTCAAGAGGAGCACGTCGGCTCGCAGGAATACAACATTGCTCCCTTTGATGGTGCCGCAAAAATCCTCCGGCGCCGATCATGGGACGCCGAAGCAACCGACATAGAGAAAACGGCGACAAATGCGCTGATGAAGCGCATACATGAGCTTCAGAACACCCGCGGTAAAGAACTGTCGGGTGTTCAAATCGCTGCTCACTTCCTTAGGATCAGGGTGCAGCCTCTACAGGGTCGCAAAAACCCCCTTTGGATGTATATTGGCGAGGAAGATGTTGATCGCGTATCCAAGGACCTTTCTGTGAAGGACTTGGAGAAGCTTGTTCGACGTTTCTCCTCGCTAAGCAAAAAATACGAGGTTCCAACCTCTTGTCGCGTGCAGCCATACAGCGGCAGCCACGCCCTTCCCGAAGTAAGTGATCTTTCCATCGAGTTGTGCTTTTCGTTTTTCGACTGCTATCTTGTTTCCTTGTATCCTTGTATTTATTTGTTGCTTATTCGACAGAACCATCAGACTCTTTCGTCTCTTCCTCCCCTACCTGAGGGTGGAGAAGTGGATGAGCGAACCGTCATTACTGACGAGTCGCAAGAATCCTCTCGCCCTGAAACTGATGTCGCGGGATCTCACAAATCCGCGGCTTCCTCTGAAAAAGACACGGAATCAGAAGCTTCTGAATCCGTGCGCTCTCCCCCTTCCGCTGTTTCCCCCAAGAACAAAAGGAAGAGGGATGAAATCGAAAACTCCGGCGCCTCCAAGCCTACTGAGCCTGCCCCCGAAGAATCGTCTCCCGAAGACGAGGGTTCCTTCAACCCTTATGACGACGCAGGCTCCGTTAGCTCGTAAGTATCATTTCTGCTATCTTCGCATGAATTCCTTTTACTTGCCATGCTTATGTTCCTATGTTGACAGTGGCAAGTAGGAAGAAGAAGAACCCGCAATTCTTGGCACTGCTCCGACGAGCACGTCCAACACTATGGTCCTTTCCGAAGAACATCGTGTTGACGCGGAGTCTTCGCCTCCTCCTCAGCAAATCGTCGAAAGATCGACTCCACCGTCCAGCCCCCGAGCGCCTTCTCCGAAAAGAACCAAGACCGGGGCTGGCGACGAGCAGGCGCTTATTCTGAGGAGTTCCTCGACTCCTATGCTGAATGATGTGAGTTTTGTCTAGTATTCTATTTTGCTGCACCTTGTCGCATTTTTCCTTTTTTGTCCCGAGTTTTTTGCTTCTTTACTCGAATGTCTGTTTCTAAGTTTCTTTTGCGACACTCTATTTCAACAGCCTTTGATGGATCAGTTCATCCGCCTCGGGTCCCAATCTGTTGGGTTCCGCAACGAGGCCGATACCTTGAAAGGTAATCTTTATGTTGTACAACTCGCTGTTTCAGCGTGCCTCTTTCTTTGATTCTTGGGTAATAGGTCCTCATCCTTTTACTTTTAATCAGTCTCACTGCGACAAGCTGAAGAACGCGCTGAAACTCTCGAGGCTAAGCCAAAGCTTAGCGAAGAGGCTCGCAAGAAGGCTGAGGCCGATGCTTCTTCTGTCGAAGATCTTCGCCAGCGCCTCGCCAAAGCAGAGACTGCGTTAAGCGACAAGATCGCTGAGCAGATCGAGCGCGAGCAAGGCATAATAGAGCTGCTCGAGGCGCAAAATCGGTGCTTTCTCCGTAAGTTATTTCATCATCCTGAAGATTGTCTTGATTTGGTTTTGAGTGCGGTAATAAACTTGTGTTTGTTGCAGCAGGAAGGAATGACGAAGGTTTCAAGATGCTGGCAGCTAAGGATGATCGCCTTCTCGACGCCCTCTCGATCCTTGAGCTGCAAGGCGATCTAGCACGCACCAATATCTCCCATTCAAGGACTGTCTTCACGCGCCTCTTCCCTCAATTTTTCCCCAAACAGACATAGCGGGAGATCTTTGCCGAACTTGTTAAGTGCTTCCTTCCCAAGGAAGACCTTGCTCTGGCCTATCGACGGGAAAATCTGAAGATTGGAGTCGAACCCACGACCACGTGGTTAAGTTGTCGACAACCACTTGGTGAACTTGTCGACGGCCACAAGAAGATATACGTATCCTCCTGGGCAGGCTTTGTGTAGCTTCCCCACCATATCGACACCCCATTGTGAAAGGGCCAAGCCAATGGTATTGGCATCAGCTCTGCTGCCAGAGAATGAGGCTTTGTAGCAAATCTTTGACAAGCATCACACGTGCGCACTATATTTTTTGCATCTTCTATTGCTGTCACCCAATAAAATCCTGCCCTGAAAACTTTTGCTGCTATTGCTTGGCTGCTTGCGTGATGGCCGCATATTTCTTCATGCACATCCTTGAGTATAATTCTTCCTTCTTCGGGTGTGATGCATCTTTGAAGTACTCCTTATATACTTCGTTTGTACAGCTCTTCATTGACCACAGTAAAAACTTTTGAACGTCGGATGACCCGTCTTGCGCCTCAACTGGATCTTGGGGTATTTCTTTCCTCACAATATATTCCACGTAAACATGCATCCAAGGAACTTCTATCATCATGACTTCATGTGATTCCTCCTCATCTTCCGACATATTGGACTCGGTGTTTTCTAGAGCCCCCGAGCCTTTCTCGGACTTCTCCTGTTTTTTCGGCTGCTTTGGCGTTTTCTTCGGCTTGGTGGACCTCTCACTTATCTCTTCCCAAAACACGCCAGGTGGTATCGGCAAACACTGCGACCCGATATTTTCCAGAACGTCGGCATCATCGTTGATGAGTCTGCTGATATGGTTAACTTCGCACCCGTCAAAGAGTTTCTCGAGTTCATTGTAGACTTCTTTGTATGCAATCATACTGTCGTTGACTGCGTCCGACTTGTTCATCACCTGTTGTGCTACCAACTGGGAGTCGCCAAAGATTTTAAGGCGAGTAGCACCACACGCCTTTGCCATCTTCATCCCATGTATGAGTGCTTCATATTCTGCCTCAATGTTGGACGCATTAGGGAACATCATCCGCAATATATACTTCATTTTGTCGCCTTGAGGTGATACAAGTATTACGCCTGCTCCAACTCCTTCTAATCTTTTGGACCCGTCGAAGTTCATGGTCCAAGTACTCGATAAATCCGGAGGTCCCTTGTTTTGCAGCTCCATCCACTCTGCGAAAAAGTCCGGCAAAATCTGTGACTTTATTGCTTTCCTTTTCTCAGAAGTGATGTCTCGAGGGGAAAGTTCTATGCCCCAAAGGGCGACACGCCCCGTGGCTTCTGGATTGTTCAAGATGTTGGAGAGAGGTGCCTCATTGCCAACTACTATCGGGTGTGCCGAAAAGTAATGTCGCAACTTTCTTGCCGTTGTAAACACACTATATGTCAACTTCTGATATTGCGGGTAACATTGCTTAGAAGGCGATAAAACTTCACTGATGAAGTATACCGGGCGCTGAACTCCATGTATCTTCCCTTCTTCTTATGTTTCCACCACGAGGGCCGTGCTAACCACCTGAGGTGTGGCCGCAATATATAAAAGGAGGGGTTATTTATCTTTTGGAGCCACCAGTATTGGGGGTGTCGAGATTGTCCTCTTGAGGTCCTCAAAAGCTATGTCTGCTTCTTCGTTCCACTCGAACTTTTCCCCTTGCTTGATCAACGCGTAAAACGGCAACGCTTATTGTCCCAGCATGGCGACGAATCTGCTTAAAGCCGCGACTCGCCCAGTTAGCTGTTGTATTTCCTTGAGCTTGGTTGGATTCCTCATCGTTACGATGGCCTGAATTTTCTCCGGGTTAGCATTGATTCCTCTTTCTGACACCAGAAACCCGAGAAGCTCTCCTGCAGGGACACCGAAAGAGCATTTTGTCGGGTTCAGCTTGAGGCAGAATTTGTCGATGTTGTCGAAAGTTTCCTTGAGATCATCGATCAAGGATGATCCTTGCTTTGTTGTTATGACGACATCATCGATGTACACTTGAACATTTTTGCCAATCTGCGTGGCGAGACATTTCTGCATCATTCGTTGATATGTTGCTCCCGCGTTTTTCAGCCCAAATGGCATTGTTCTGTAACAAAACACGCCATAAGGGGTTATGAAACACTACTAGGAAAATGCCTATAGCTGCAAGTGTTACCGCTGGCGCGCCAAACCAGACATGCGCCGGTGCTATTTACCGCCGGCGTACCACTTTTCTGGTGCGCGGTGATGTTGGAATACTGCCGGCGTACCTCATGTTTTTATGCGCCGGTGATACAAAATTTCAGATCCAAACTAGACCGAGCAAATACTGAGCAAATACAGCCGGCGCGCTAACCAAATGGTGCGCCAGCAGGAAAGTAACACTTCCGGCGCACCAAATTGGCATGACCAGCTATCTGAGGGCAGCTTTAGAAAAATAAAGAATCGCTCTGTACAACTATATGTCCTGCGCGTTCCTCTCTTATCTCTCTCACGCAAGACAACGCACAGACACCACACGTTTCTATCTTATCTCTCCCTCACGCTAGACACAGTTTTTCCTATCTTCTCTCAGCCTCACACCATGATCTGCAAGCAGATCCCCCTCCAGGCCAGCGAGGACGCTGCTCCCGTTCGAGCTTGACCGCATCGGGCTCCAACTCCCCGCATCGGAGCTGAGGTAGAAGGGGGAGCCGCGGTCGCGGGCGGATCCGGGGTCGGAGGAGTGAGTTGAAGTCGCGGGCGGACACGAGGTCGCCTTGCAGACCTCCTGTGCACCGCCGTGCTGCGCCTGGTCGCCGAGATGGCCACTTCCCTCAAGATGGAAGCACACGCGGCGCGCGGCGCGTTCCCGATGCTAGCGCTGGCGGTCGCCGCGGAGGTCCACCTCTACATCGATGGCGCCGACGAGGTTGCCCCGGACCTCAACCTCGTCAAGGGCCGCGCCTGCTCGCTCCTCCGAGAAGGTGATCGAGGCCGGGCGCCGGAGGCCGCTTCGTCTTCATCGTTGACGAGTCTGAGCTCGTGCCCCGCCTCGGTTGCACGGGCGTCGTGCACGACACCCCGCGCCAGGGGCTCTCCTTCGTCGTCTAGGACGGCCATGACGGCGAGGGCAGCGAACGATGGTGCGGCAAGGGCGGCGACACAGAGCTCCCGGCATGGTGGACACTTGATTGCTTTTTCCATTTCTTTTCAAGGTGTTCTCTGTAAATTTCCTTGCCCGTTTTGTCTGCTCTGTAACCGTGGAAGCACTCATCACGTGGACACCCTGACACCATGCGCAGCGATGCGGGGAATTCGGCCAGCTTTTTTTTTATTTCAAAAAAAACATAGCGCCGGCGCACCTATTTTGATTCGCCTGTAGTATGCAATGTATCCCTGGCGAACTAAATTGTTCGCCGGCGGTAAACTGGTATCACCGGCATGTTCCTGCTGTCGGGCGCTAGTGCGCCGACAGTAGCCAATTTTGGTTCGCCAGCAGTAGGCTATTTCCTAGTAGTGAAAGCTGTTTTGACTTCATCCTCTTCTTTCAATCGAATCTGGTTGTAACCAGAATACGCATCCAGGAAGGAAAGACTTTCACAACCTGTTGTGGAGTCGATAATTTGATCGATCCTTGGGAGGGGGAAGTGATCCTTTGGACAATGTTTATTGAGACACGTAAAGTCGACGCACATGCGAAGGACCTCCATGTTTTTCTTCAGGACCAACACTGGGTTAGCTACCCATGTGACTTCTGTGTGTAACTCCATGATAAATCCTGCCTCTCTGAGTCGATTAATCTTAGATAGCATAGCTTTGCGGTTTGGCTCAGAAAAACGCCGCAAAGGTTGTCGAATCGGCCTGGCTCGTGGATCCAGATTAAGTGGGTGCTCGCCAAGTTCCCTGGGTACTCCTGGCATGTCAGCTGGACACCATGCGAAGATTTCCCAGCGCTCATGGAGGAACTCGACGAGCGCGCTTTCCTATGCGCTATCCATGTTTGTTGCGATAGCCGTCGTCTTCTTAGGATCCGTCGGGTGAATCTGCACTTCCTTTGAGTTTTTTGAGGTATCGAAAGTTTGCTCCTTGAGCGGTCTCCCTCCGTCAGGTAACACATCATAATCAGTTGTTAGCTTTGACGCCATGTACTCTGCCTGCATCCCGAAGGTTTCTGACATCCTATGGAATTCCTTGTCGCACTTATCTGCCAAAGCGAAACTTCCCTTCACCGTGATTGGGCCCTTGGGTCCGGGGAGCCTCCATAACAAGTATGTGTAATGTGGTACTGCCATGAACATAGCATAAGCTGGTCGCCCCAGTAGGGCATGATATTGCGATAAGAAATCCACGACTTCAAACTCCAGCTTCTCTCTTCTATAATTTTCTTGGGTTCCAAACTGAACATCGAGATTGATCTTTCCCAGTGGATAACTAGGTTTTTCAGGTGTGATGCCATGGAAACGCGTGTCAGTTGGTGTCAAATTTTCCAAAGATATGTTCATCTTCCTCAACGTATCCGCGTATATGAGGTTTATGCTGCTCCCTCCATCTATGAACACACGTGACACGCCGAATCCTGCGATTACTGCTGGAAGGATCATCGCTGATTTCCCTGGTCGTGGAACTTGAGGTGGATGGTCTGCCTGGGTGTACCCGATGTCATGCACCGACCAATTCAAATACTCGATCGTTGGTGGAGGCATCTTTTCTGCCATGAACACTGAAAGGATCGTATGCCGCACCTAGAGGGGGGTGAATAGGTGCTAACCAATTTTTAGTTCTTTTTTCAATTTAGGTTTGACACAAAGGTAAATTCTCTAGATATGCAACTAAGTGAATTTACCTATATGACAAGTCTAACAACTAAGCACGATATAGCTACGCAATATATAGGAGATAGAATAGGATAGAGGTAACCGAGAGTGGAGCACGCGATGACACGGAGATGATTCCCGTAGTTCCCTTCCTTTGCAAGAAGGTACGTCTGCGTTTGGAGGAGTGTGGTTGCTACGAAAGCCAAACCAACAGCCACGAAGGCTTCACTCAGATCTCCTATGGGCAACGCCACGAAGGCCTAACCCACTTCCACTAAGGGATTTCCTCGAGGCGGAAACCGGGCCTTTACAAGGTTCTTGGGGCACACATCCACAACCGAATTGGAGGCTCCCAAATCTGTAACAATACAACAATCAACAACAATCAACTAGGGAACCAAAGAGGAACACTAGCAAGGGGGACCCTCAAGCATATGAGGGGAAATGAAAAACGCTTCGGTGAGGATGTAGATCGGGGTCTTCTCCTTCGATTCTCCAAAACACAAGTGATTTGGGTGGTTGAGGGAGGAGATCTGGATATTTTGGTGTTCTTGGTGGCTCAGCAATGGTGGATGAAGTTCTTAGGGTTTGAGCAACATTCCAAGGTAGGTGAAGGGGGGTATTTATACCCCACCAACTTTTTTGCCCGTTGGAGGTGAATCGTCTTCAGTGCCATCCTTGAGACGCCGGCAGTGCCGAGCACTTTTCTGAATCACCAGGTCGACAGTCAGGCCGGCAGTGCCGGGCCAGAAACGTCGGCAGTGCCGGGGTGCACTCACCGGCAGTGCCGGCCTGGAATCACCGGCAGTGCCGGGGTGCACACTCCGGCAGTGCCGGCCCAGTGTTGCCGGCAGTGCCGGCCAGGGCCAGGCTTCAGCTTCTTCCTTTTTGAGTAGGTCGAGATTTTCCCGTGGTATCTTTTCCATATCTGTAATCCACTTAGCACACGGTTAAATTGTCACCGGTGTTGTTAACAAACACACAAAACTCAGAGATCATGAAATGTTCTTTCAATCTCCCCCTTTTTGGTGTTTGATGACAATACCGGGATTTTGCAAAGTATAGAGCAAGAATATCATTGTGTTTGACATAAAAGAGAAACTCCCCTAGATGTGTGCATGCGAGAAATTTAGTGCAAGAATATATATGCACACATTAGGTATAGAGCAACTTCAACTTTCAAGGTAGAAAGCACAATGCTCATAACACATATATGACAGATAATGTATGGAAAAAGATAAAAGTTGAGATGTTAAGATCATACCCTTTCATACTGACATCCTCAACATTTCAAGAAAATAGTCTCAATTTCATGAACAAGAGTCCCATAATCATATCAAGTATCAATTTGAGATAAATCCATAGACAATTTGAGATATATAAGATGATCATACCAATTCATGACAATACTCTCAACCATATAGAATACCGAAAACCATAGCAATAGTTCACTCACTGAAAGGTCTTGCCCACCACACATAGAACACATAAAACACATGATAAGGTTAAACATAAACATAGAAGATAAACGGAGGACAAAAGCTTTAACGGAATGATAAAAAGCAAATGCTTGTGCCCTCAAACCCTAGCAAATCCCGTGCAAGTACTACTAGACCTTCTTCTCCCCCTTTGGCATCAAGACACCAAAAAGGAGAAAAGAAGCGATGCTACATCGTCCCATGAAAGCTCACTCATCCTCGGAGGATTCCTCCGTCTCTTCATCGTCTTCAGACTCGGCGGGCTCAACTTCATCACTAGTGGGGCGCCGACGGCGAGAAGGACCGGGAAGCCCAAGCTGTTCAAACTCAGTCACATTGCCATGCTTAGAGAGCCATTCTTCTTCAGGAGTGATGATCTCCTCAGATCCACTCTCAACAGGAATATCCAACTTGCGCATGATGAGCTTTGTGTTCCTCCTGTCCATTTTCTGCTCCCTATGAGCTTGATACTGACGCCTGTTGATGTCAGACTTAAGACAGAACATCTTGGCCAACTTGGCCTCTATGCGAGCAACCCAGCCATTGTCAGCAGGAGGAGCATACTCCATATCAGAGTCTTCTTCAGCAGAATCCTCAACATTGGGAAGACGAGGAGGATTAGTATGATTCTTGACCTTGAGATCCTTGGCCTTGTGAGGTAGAAGGATAACCTCATCAGAGAGTTTGCCATATCCAGCATTGTCCCAACGAGAGCATATGAAGAACATGAAGTAGGGAGCAAATACAGGAGCCTTGCGAGCTATAATGCATGCCCAAAACTCATTCCACAGAAAGTCCATCACATCAAGCTGAAGACCAGTGTCACGGTGCAGGTGAGAGAGATATAACAAGTTTCCAAGGTACCCATAGATCTGATCAACGCAGCCAACCTTGGGATTAAGGACCTCTCGGTAAATGCGGAGAAGGATGTCATACACCGGGCGAAGGAATTTCTGAGATCCATATACCACTTCTCCTTCAAGATAAAGATCAGCAAGGAGAGTCTTCTCAATGGGCTTGGGAGTGTTGTGAGCTCTAAAAAATCCGTCTTCATTGCCAGAGAGCACCGGATAACCAAGACATGCTGCAAATTGGTCCCAAGTGCCATGTAACATGCGACCCTCTCGTCATCCAAGTCATAGTCTTGGCATCATCATTGTCAACATAGATCGTGGCAAAGAATTGCCCAATCACATCCACACAGTAAGGATGTTGAAACTTCATCAGTGGAAGAAGACCAAACTGCTCACAAATCTCTCGAGCTTCTGCAAAGTATTGGGCGTGTCTATCCATGTGAGCAAGGTTGATGTGATGCATAGGAGCAACTTTATAGGTGGCATTAGCATAGAGATCATCAAAAATCTTCTCTTGATACTTAGTCCAGAACTGCGCAGAGCAATTGTCGGCCTTGGGAGAGGTGTAGATGTTGGTCTGACGCAGCCGAGCATACTCATTATCCGGCCACTTCCCAATAGGCATGCCTCTCAGCCTCCGGATGAGGTTAGCTCGAGGTTCAGCCGGAGCCATATTCTTCTCCCGACGAGACGACTTCTTCACAGGTAGGATTTCAGCTTCAAAGTTACTAGGTACCGCCCGTTTGCCTGAGTTAGAGCGATGAGGACCACCTGCACCTGTGAGAGCAACGGGTAGGAGGAGCATATGATAAGGTACACTAAAACAAAGCAAACATGATAATCAAAGCATGGTGAATGAAATGTTCAAGATACAAGAGAAGAAGCTAAAAGTGATCTGGAAACAGCTACACCGGCAGTTCCGGGGTGGTATGGGCGGCAGTGCCGGCCCAACCGGCAGTGCCGGTGAGACACAGGCGGCAGTGCCGGTCAAAACGAAAAACCACCAAATCTGCTCTAGACTCAACCATTGTTCCTCAAATTTTCACAGCACAATGCACAAGATCATCCACCTCTATGGCAAAACTTACGGAGAGATTCATCCATCCTTCTTTCTTCTAGAGAGGTCTACCCATTCTAGAGAGGGAGAGAGAGGAGAGGAAGCTAACCGGAGGAGGAAGCCATGGAGGAGAGGGGCACTGCCCGGATCCACCGACCAGAGGAGGAGGGAGGTCCCGGGACGGCCGCCGGAGAGCAGGTGCGACGGCGGCGACGGTTGGGGTCGGGTGGGAGGAGAGGAACACACGGTGGGGGAGAAAGAGGCAGTTGCCCTAACTCCCCGTCCGGGCCCTCAACATATCCCACGCCCACAGCAGCAGTGCCGCCCCAGTCGAGGCCGGCAGTGCCGGTGCCACCGGCAGTGCCGGTGTGAAGGCACCGGCAGTGCCGCCGAAACAGCCCACAGCCCAAAAACCCTTGAAAAATTGCAGAGTTTTAGTGTATGGAGATAGAAATGGTTTATTTTAGGAAAGGTGGGGCTTAGGATAGAAAGTGCACACTGTTGATGGTACGATATCACCCATATTTGCAAAATATTGCAAATAAAGACCAAACATGAGTGATTTCCCATAAGAACAAATGATAGTCAAATGAAGTCCAATTAAGTTCCAAATTACTCCAACTCTTCACAAAGAAGAGTGTGGTGGCCTAGGCCACCATATATGAGTGTTATGGCATGGTACAGCGAAGATATATCTTGGGCCCAAAAACCACTACTCATCATTGAAGCTCACATATCATCAAATGATATAAAGAGAATGATTTCTTTAATGTTGACATTATGGGGGGAGGGATAGCTCAATAGTTTAAACCGCACTCCCCCTATTTCCATGCCCACATCTAAACCAAATAAAGTTTTGAGACAAAGGTGTGTTTGCAAGATGGTCAAGCTATACTCCGTGAATCAATGATATTTAGCTCATTCCTCAAATAGCAAAACCTTGCTTCATCAAGAGGCTTCGTGAATATATCGGCAAGTTGATCTTTGGTAGGAACATAGATAAGCTCAATATCACCACGGGCAACATGATCCCTAATGAAATGATTCCGGATCTCAATGTGCTTCGTTCTTGAATGTTGCACCGGATTATAGGCAATCTTGATGGCACTTTCATTGTCACATAATAGAGGCACTTTGTCACAAATGACACCGTATTCCTTTAAAGTTTGCCTCGTCCATAACAATTGAGTGCATCCACTTGCGGCGGCAACATATTCGGCTTCGGCGGTGGAGAGAGATATACAATTTTGCTTCTTAGAAGACCAACACACCAAGGACCTACCAAGAAATTGGCAAGCCCCAGAAGTTGATTTCCTATCATCCTTGTCCCCCGCCCAATCCGCATCGGTGTATCCATTGAGAATAAGGGCCACTTCTTTTGGGCTTCTAGCTCAGCTTATAGGTCCCAGGAAGCTGAAGCCCAAAAGAAGGGAAAATTTCTGGGTAGTTTCTCCCCACCGTGAAGCCCAAATCCTGTCTCTACCGAGAAACTGCTGGCGAGCAGTTTCTAGACAGTTTCCCGAGCTTCTCCGATCAAAGCCGAACCGGCCAGGAGATTTGTCCCTTTTGTTGGTTCTATTTACTGCGGGAATGCCATCATAGAGAATAATGCTTGGGCAAGTGAAAAAAATGTGTCTGCCTGTGAGGACCCCGACCCGCATCGCTCTATCCCTGCGTCCCGTATCGAACGTATGAACCTGAGGTAGGGTTCCCTGCTGTCGCTGTCCCCACCGCCATGCCCTCCACCGTTCCCGCCGCTCCGGCAGCGCACACCTCGCCGCCGTCCCCGTCGCTCCGTCGGTGCACACCCCATCGCCACCCCCGCTGCATTCCCGTGTTCCTTTTCCCTCCCCGCTCTCCAATCGTAGCACGGACCGACGCACACCTGTCCAGCCGCATAGTAGCGCCGATGACGACCGATCAACCGGTGGCGAGCGGAAGGATGGAGCCAGAGAGGCTGACTGTGATGCAGCGGCAGCTGGGGAGGTGCAGCAGGTAGCTGGCCCCTGAACTCCGCACACACCACTCTGTGCACATCGTTCTTGGCCTCCAACGCCATGATTCAGAAATTAATTTCTGCTGAAATAACGCCATGATTACTAGTACTGCAAATCTGCAATCGGATAAATGCTGGTCTAGCTTGGATGCACATACACGGTTGTTCGATTTATTGCTCGTTTCTGGTGGTATTATGAATTGACCTGGACACAATTCCTATTGAGGGGTGTTTTAGACGTTTCACAACTTAACACAACAAATAAGCCAAAATTTGAGAAGCCCAAAAGAATAGGAGGAGTGGTTTCTAGGAGTTTCTCCCCACCATAGTTTCTATCCACCAAAACCTATAAGCCGGCTTATGCATAAGCATAAGCCCAAAAGAAGTGGCCCTAAAACTTGAGCCTTTGGGGTACCAAATACCATATCTTGGGGTATCAACCAAATATCGAAAGATTCTTTTGAGAGCCATCATGTGACTCTCTTTAGGAGAAGCTTGATACCTTGCACACACACCAACACTCAACACTATGTCCGGTCTAGATGCACAAAAGTAAAGCAAAGATCCAATCATGAAGCGATATACCTTTTGATCCACCTCTTTACCATTGGGATCTAGTGCAAGATGACATTTGGTAACCATAGGAGTGGCCACACCCTTCATCTCGGTCATCTTGAACCTCTTGAGCATGTCTTGGAGATATTTTGCTTGATTGATGAAGGTTCCTTCTCTCAATTGCTTGATCTCAAAACCAAGGAAGAACTTCATCTCTCCCATCATAGACATCTCAAACCTATCAGTCATAAGCTTTGAAAATTCATCATTGAAAGCTTTGTTAGTAGAGCCAAAGATAATATCATCAACATATAATTGGCAAACGAAAAGATCCCCATTGACCCTCTTAGTAAAAAGAGTGGGATCGATTAGCCCAACATCAAATCCACGGTCTATCAACAATTCCTTAAGGTGATCGTACCAAGCTCTAGGAGCTTGTTTGAGACCATAAAGTGCTTTATCAAGCTTATAGACATGGTTAGGAAAGTTGAGATCCTCAAACCCCGGGGGTTGCTTAACATAAACCTCTTCATGCAAAGGACCATTAAGAAATGCACTTTTCACATCCATTTGTTGTAACTTAAAGTTATGATGCGATGCATAAGCAAGAAGGATACGGATGGACTCAAGGCGAGCCATGGGAGCATAGGTTTCTCCAAAGTCAATTCCCTCAACTTGAGAGAACCCTTGAGCCACCAATCTTGCCTTTTTCCTCACAACATTTCCGAACTCATCTTGCTTGTTCTTGAAAATCCATTTAGTGCCTATAACATTGCGGCACCCCTTTGGCTTCTCTACTAAGGTCCATACTTTGTTGCGCTTGAAGTTGTTGAGTTCTTTGTGCATAGCTTCCAACCAATCCGAATCTTCAAGGGCTTCAAATACTTTCTTGGGTTCCACTAAGGAGATATAAGCATGATGATTGCTAAAGTTAGCCAATTGCCTTCTTGTGGAAACTTTCGCCCTTACATCACCAAGGACCTTGTCATGAGTGTGTGCACGAAGTTCAAGGTTCCTATCTCTTCTTGCTAGACGATGGGCCTCGATCTCCTCCTTGGTTCTTCTTCGCCTTGGAGGTGTCACTTGATCAACTTGATCATTTGGGTCCCCGTCTTGACCTTCAACTTGAGCTTCCTCAATTTCTTGAGATTGCTCATCCTCATGTGCTTGATCTTGAACATTATTCGGTGAAAGACAAGAATTGAGTGGATCCTCATTGGAGCCATCATGAATACTTGGTAGATCTTGTCCTTGATCTTGCACACAAGAGGGAGGGTCTTGTTCTTGTTCTTGGGTTGGTGCATCATTTGCTTCACTAGATGGGATTTGTTGATGTTGAGAAGATGAGGGCTCCACCGTGGTAGAGCATAGTCCTTCCCGAGACGCCACACCGTGTCCCTCAATGGGGCGGAAAAATCACACACCCATTCTTACTATGGCATCTTGAGGTATTTCATCACCTGCACAAACATCAACTTGCCCCACTTGGGAGCCATCATTTTCTTCGAACTTCACACTACAAGATTCGATGATAATCCCGGTGACAAGGGATTAACTTGTCAATGCCTACGGATTATAGGCTAGGGTTTAGTTAGAAGTAGAGGGCAAGTAGATCTCGAAGGTTTCAGCCGAAAAGTGCTCGACGATTATGAAAACTAGGGTTTGCAGACAATGATTCGATGATCTCCTCGCCCCTCGACTCCCCCTTTATATAAGAGGTGGAGCCGAGGGTTTCGTTTTGTACAAGTTACGTAGTCCGGGACGGTTTCTAACTCATCCCGCCAGATTACAAACAACACTTCCTATTACAATTCTACTTTCCCTAATATATCTTGGGCTCTCGAACCTTCTTATTCTTCGGGCAGTGGGCCTTCATTAAACCCCGGGTACTATCTTTGGCAGGCCCATTTGGGATGCCTATGTCAGTAGCCCCCGAGATTTTGCTTGAATCGTAGAATCAGGGAAAATCTCCACTGCTTATTCTTATTCGACAATTTAAACTTTTCTATATTTCTTTATATAAATTTCTATATTGTACAGGGATATTGGTAATTGGGGCTAGTTCATCTGACGGATCAGGTACTAGTTAACTGCTCTAGTGGCAATCCGCAAAAACCTACTTCAAGATCACGTCCCTGGACATGATCTCGGGATACTGGTGCAAACTTCGACAGGTGCCGCTTAAGGTCTTACCATTCCGTCGAGTCCCAGTAAAATTTATCGAGTACCTAACGCGTCCGTTAGGATTTTTCTTCGTATCTGTTGATACGGATAAAAGTAGCAGAGCGCAGTCTTCGGCGATGCCACGCCCGGCGAGAATGGATCCGGGGTCTTACCTTCGCAAATTTGCGGCATTCAGAAATTGATCGCAACATTGGCGTTCTGAGAATATATTGTCGAGTGCTTTTCCGGCTGTTGGAATGGCACATTTTATCGAATCAAATATGACTTATATTAATCTCCCGATGGGAGTATATGCAGAGTTAATTATAACTCGAAATATACTCTCTTGCTTTTCTATCTTTCTTTCTTTTTCCTTTTTTCATTTCATCGGGCACGCGAACAGCGTTCCCGATGGGAGTAGCCCCCGAGGCTACAGCCAAGAACTTGTGCTTGGTTGTAGGCTCAACATTTTAGTCCATCTTTTCGCTATATTGCCATTATCTCCCGACATTCTTTCTTTTTTTTTTTCTCTCTCGGGTGCGCGAATAGCGCTCCCGATGGGAGTAGCTGTAACACCCCAACTTTTTCAACCTTGTTTAGTTGTCCTTATTTCAAAAAAATCAGGGGGAACAAAAACTTTTTCTATAGACTAATTTAGATGTACTGCCTTGATCTGTTTGTGGTAATGAATTGCCTTGATCTGTTGGTAGATGAATTGTCTTCATTTTCTTGTTGAGTTTTGTCTTGAGCTGCCTCATAGATCAACACCTCTAGTGGTAAAGCAAGCAACTCACCTAATAAAACACCTATGTGACTCAGGAAAAGTTGTTTTCCTTTTTTCCACATCAAACTTTTCTACTCATGGCAACATGAGTGTGCCTACTTAAATTCCTCTTTGTGTATAAGCTAGCTCAAATCATCCTTGATTCCAAACTTGCACCCTTCTCTTATACCCACTCATCCTTGTTGGTTTTGAGGCCATGTCGACCATCTGTGTTGACGAGGCTTAAAATGTCCGGACTTTGGCAATTGATCTCTAAGCACCCACAAGCTGTTATTGTTGGCTTCAATGCATGGATCTCATGTATGCAACATTCTCTTCAACCTCCAAGTCTTGCATGTCTCAGTCTACCCTTGCAACTCTCTTAATTCACTTGACCTTGCACTCTACCCTTTGTTTCAACTTTGGATCACTTCCTTCTCTTTTACCTCTTGTTCTATTCAAGTTTAATCTTCACAAAACCAAGAGTGGGAATGATGGGTACATTTTGTAGCCACCATCTACCCTTGGGAACACTCCTCCCTAAAATTAGCTTTCTTTCTCAAACACCCTATTGTTTTTCCTTCTTTAGTTTTGATCACAAAACTACTTCTAGTTTTATTAAATCTTCCCAAGATATTTCTTCAAAGAAAACAAGGAAGCTGAAATGGGTTTTGTTTTCTCATCCCATTTCTAACAAGTACTGATTTCAGAAACATTACTTTCTATTTTGTGCTCTTTTTAACAAAAGGCTTGTTTATGGTACTTATACCATTTCTTGTTTTCCTCTTGCTTATTTTACAATTAAGAAAAACTCTACTTTACTTGAGAGAGTAAGTAGAATATTTTGAACTCCTATGTTCCAACTAGTTTTCTCTCAACATCTTCAAAATTCCATTTCACTTGAGTTCATTCCCAATTGTCTCTAGACAATTGAGGTGTGTCCCATACCTTTCAATTAAACTCTCTTTCAAATGGCAACACTTGCACATCTTATATTTCATCATATCTATCTCACTCCTCTATTCTTTTCCATCATTGCCTTGACCTCATGAATTGATGATTTATGTCAATATATTCATCCTTGTGAGTACATGAATACTTCACTCACCATCCCTCTTAATCTTGCTCTATCATTGACTAAACCACCATCACCACCCATCTACCTTGGCATGCTCATGCATTGTTCCATGTGGTGAATCCCAATTCTTTCAATTTTGAATTCTAATGTAAACCTCTAATCATCAACTATACCTTGGGAACTATCTTCATCCTAAGTTGGTCTCAACCAAAGTGGTGGAGATTATTCTCATGGCACATGGCACATGTCACCTTCATACTCATTTTTATCTATATGTATCTACTCCTATTTTTATCATTATCAAAGTCACTCTTTGATATTATCTTCTCAACATCATACCTTGTCTATACACATTGATGTTGTGCCTTTCTCTCACATTGCTCACTTGTGCTTGGCAAGAATGGAGCCGGCCATGACAATTTCGGCCAGCCATGTTTCTTCTCACTTTCTTCTCTTGCAAGCATTGCCTCCCAACTACTCCAATCAATAAATGGGCAGCCACCTTCCTTGGCCAATGAAAAAGGAGGCAGCCACCCCTCTCCCTCTATAAATACCCCCTTGGCCAGCCACCACCTCCCCCTTTGCTCATTTTCTTCACTCTCCACTCCCTCACACTCTCCTCCTCTCCTCCACCACGAAATGCTGCTCCTCCTAGCAACCATGGCCGGCCATGGCCATGGAAACCTCTCCAAGATGCAACTCCCTCCTTCCTCAAGCTTCCCCTCACCATGAGAGCTTCCCTCTCCCTCTCTTCTCCCCAACCCTAGATGGTTTTCTCTCCTCTTCCTCTTCCTCCATTGCTAAGATTGGATCTTGATGCAGGTGCATGTTGGTCCAAGCATGGAGAAGCTTGAGCTATCCTCAGATCTGAAGTTCTTGAGCAAAGTTCGTCCAAAACCTTGCAGTAATTTCTGTATCTTGCTGTTTCAGATTCTGGTACGAACTTGTAAAATCCGCCAAATCTCGTGTGCAGATCCAAATGGAGTGATTCAAAGTTCCGCAGATAGGTATTTAAAAGATCTACAACTTGGCGTTGGTCTCATCCTCAAATTCGTTACGGGTTTTGCATGGTAAATAAAGTCCTGAAAACATGCAGAATCACTGTTTGTTAGATTTCTCCCGTTTTACAAAACCTTTTTGAGCAAACTCAACTGTGGGTGAAAGCCCTCTTCAGTACCTTCATTTTGGCGGTGGTTTCACTTCGATTGACCTCCTGAAACAGAAATGGTTCACAGATCAAGATCTGGTCAGATCTGACTTTATCGAATTAAACCAGGAGCTTGGAGACGAATTTTTGAATGAAACCAACTGGGTAAGAACCACCTATTCAATACCTTTCATATGCAGCAGACCTCATATTTTTATGATTTGTGTATGATTTTTGATGTATTAAACTTGTTCTGTATGTTCTGCAGACATGGCTGTTAGCTTTTAATTCATCAAAAATCCATTTTTGAACCTAATTGAGTGATTCCACTTCTGTAGGATTACTGAATGTTTTCTTAATCTTCTCAAACAAGTTTCAAACCTTTATCTATTCTGTAACTCCAGAGGTGAAGCAAATGGTATAGACATGCAGTAATCTTGTCAATCCATTTGTGTGAGTTTCAGAAACAATTTGAACCCAAATCCAATTGTGTATGCATCTATGTTTAAATACCTTTCAAATGCCAGTGGCCTCATATTTTTAGGATTTTTCTACGATTTATGGCTTACAGATCTTGTTTTCTGTACAGTCAGAATCAAAGAAATTCCTAAAATTGTAGGTTTAATATTTTTGGGTGATTCCAATTGGGTTAGTCTTGTATTAGTACTGGCTATATAGGAAAAATATTATTAGTCTCTGTTCATACATATTTGTTACTGTTAGTAATGTTTATGTGTGACATGCATTGTTGAAGCAAAACCTTTCGATTTATTTAAAACCCTTGACCAACTCTTTTTGGTAGAGATGGGCAACCATTGTTTTATGCTTGCAAAGCAAAACCTCTGCAACTTAACATTAGCTCTTTTGTTTAGCTTGAGTTTTCAAATGATGTGGATTATGGTTTGCTTCCTATTTTGGTTGTAGTGTTATGGGAACAAATTATGTTAGGAAAACTGTTTTCTACTTTTCCAAAAATGTTTGAAAATGTATTGTGAATGTTTGTGATGCCAAACTAATGCTCTTGTCCTCTTTATGATGTTATCTACCAGGGGATACTTAGTTGTGCCATGGTGATACCTAGAGAGGCAATTGCTAAGTCGTGGCACTCTCATACCTTCACTAGGTAAATAAATGGGGTTTTCTTTTAGTTGCTTTGTAGTATCTATAAGTCTTTCGTATATTAGCCCTTAGTAAAGTGGTTAGCTATTGATTGTTGAGTGTTGCATGTTTGTTTTGTTGATGCAATATGATTGATTGTGTTCCTTTTATATTTTCCGGCGATAGATGCGAACAATTCCGGAGAAGAAGAAGAAGTGGAATCGGACGAGGATTTTATTTATGTTATTGGGATTCTTATATTGATGGAGCTGAAGAAGTCCAGGGACAAATAAGCCAAGGCAAGCCATCTTTTGATCTCGGATCCGGTGTCTAGTTGGATGTCATTTGTTGATGTTCAAAGCACCTTCATTCTATGTGTGTTATTATCTCTATTTATGTCATCTATGTGTGATTGCAAGTGGGGTACTCCCTAGTGGTGATGCTCCACTATTTGACCTTGTGTTATGGGATGCATGGTAACATGGCCGTGCTATCCCACTTGGTTATCTTGTATGCTCAACTTGAGCATGTTCCATCTCAAGATAGTAACTTACACCACACCCACCCCCTTTGTAGTATAGAGGTATCAATGTCATGATCTTGGTGTATTCTCAACTTGAGAGGAGTATGCCGTGTACCATCTTGGAGAATATGTTGGATAGTGACACTCCACTATCTAAGTTGTGTAGTTAGCACCACAAATCTGAGAGTATATTCCTCCTTGTGTTGTCATAATACATGCTTACCTTAAGCAAGTATGATCCACTCCACTACCCCTTTATACCTCATCTATGGCGGGATGACTCTCATCTCGGCCGTAATGCAATACTAGTTCAACTAATGAAACTATAGGTTGGGAACCCCTCAAGGTTTACCTTGTTGTAAATGTTTATGAAAACCTTGGGTGAGGCAATTTTACCCAAGCGTATGGTTTATGAAAGGAAAGGATCTTGACAAAGATGGTTGGAAAGAGGAAATGTGTGTGTGACTTGGGTTTTTGAGAAAAACGACACATGGTTCTCTGTATTCGCCGGAACAATTAACCCGCGCAACCACGGCTACTCCAACGTGGGCACGGAGCTTAGCTTGACGTTTGTTCTTCTTAGCATGAGGCACCGCACAACTATACAAGGGTACGGTTACCCCGAGTCCGGGTTGTCGTGGTTGGGACAATAGTATAACGGGAGGCCTTCGGGGCTGACCCGTCCGGAAGACACTATGGGTCTCCTGGCTTGGCGGTGGAGCACGCTCAAAGGGAGGTGAGCTGCCACGGTGCCGGGGAGGTACATACTCCATAGGGTAGGACCTCTTGCTAAGTCGAATGGGCGAAAGGCTATGTTCGGGTATCCGTCGTGGCATATGTTGTTATGCGGGGATGATGCCCACACGATAGGTATCCGGATAGAGGTGGGGAAAGTGTGCAAACTCGCAGAGTAAAAATCTATTCGAATAGCCGCGTCCGCGGTCATGGACGGTTGGGATGGCCGTTACCGAGCTGTGTCGAGTTTTGGTTTAGAAAATGATTTCCAAAGGAAATGTGTGTGTTGGATGTACCGGAAGGGTATGGAAAAGCTGTTGCCGACCATATGGAGATGGTCGAGGAAAATGAAACAAAAATTGGGTGACCCTTCCTAGTGTTTTCATGTAGAGGAACTCTTCTTCAATAAAGATATAGAGATGTCATAGGACTTCCATCGCGTCCGCTTCAATTGAGATGCTGGAACGCTACCTCTTCTTTCAAGATATAGAGATGTCGTAGTCTATCCTTTGAAGTATCTTCTTCAATAAAGATATAGAGATGTCATAGGACCACCAAAGTGCCCGCATCACTTGAGATGCCGGCATGCTATATCCACAAGAGAAACTATTCTTCCTCTCTTGTCTCTTTTAGTTAGCATTGTTAGCACCTTTCTTGATGGTTTGCGAGTACAATTCCAATGTACTCACGGCTTTGTCCCTGGCTATTTACTTGGCCAGACTTGGAGGAATTCGACAGATGAAGAAGGAGTTGGCGACGTCTATGCGAGCTAGGAACGTCTTCCCAGTCAGTTTCCTGTAGGGTTATGGCAGATGACTTGGGTACTGCGCTGCTGAAGTGATGATGCTACTCTGATGTTTAGTTATCCCTTCGAGGTTATTATGTAAGTATGGGTCATGTGACCATGTTGTAATTTTCTTATTCCGCTTTGTAATGGATGGTGTAATTTGATATCAGTTCGGTTATGTGTTCACGACACACTGATCATGGGATCGTGAACTGTATACATAACAGGGTATTTCGGACCGTTAGTCCGGGGTCCCCACAGAGCTGGTATCAGAGCTATCCTGACTGTAGGAGACCTTAGTTAGCATGGACGTTAGTTAGGAAACAAATACTTGGAGAAAAACTATTTATGAAACAAATTGTTTCTTCAATCGGAAGTATAGCTTCTACTCCTCTTATTTACTCAAAGCTTCTAAATTCTTATCTCTCCGCTTTATAAAAAGGTTTGAAAATTCTTGCTCTATTGTCTCATCCACTTCAAACCTACATATTGGACGATGTCCCCAACTCAGACCGGAGACTCGAACTCAAAAAAATCAATCAATCCCTCATGAAGAGGCAAGTACCTCCCATTGCAGCTATTGAAGATTGGATGTCGACTTAGAAGTACACATAAAGGGACAGGAAGATCATGTCTTTGGTTGTCGCCAATTTTGTCAAGGAGCTGACCTTGTTCCTCCATGGACTTGCACCTTTTTGCAGTCATGCGGGATCAAGTCCTCAGTTTTTGACTAGTAATTTTTAGGCCAGCCACCGAAGTTGTCGACTTTGGGAGTTCCTCAACGGCTACCCCTACGAAGACCTCATGTCCCCGGGATGTTGAGACTAGAAGATCTACGCAGTTTTCGCCTCCACCTCAACATCGACGAGTCGACATCAGGCATGCGTCACCACCAACTGTTACAAGGATCCCTATTGAAGTCGATGCCGGCAATATGAAGACATCGACATATGTGACCAGCCCCAAACCAATAGGATGGATAGGACAAACTCAATCGTTTTGATTGAGCTACCCCCGCGCATTAGGAGTTTACGGGTACTTAGAGTATCATGTTTGGTGTGCTGATTGCTTGTAGTTCCCTCGTGTGCTGCCTTGAATGTTTGTATCTGTTTGCTGTGTGCATGTATGTCTTGCTATTTAGACGTTTCCGCCCTTTTTAATTGTTTGAAATTTGTGAAACAGAAATTAAAAATGGAAATCTGCCAGTGTACTGTTTTGCTAATAAAAATAGTTTGGTAGCTCCGATTGATGTGATTCCAATTGCACTAGAACCAGTATGAAATTATCTTTCAGACGCCACTGACCTTGTATTTTTAGGATTTTTATGCGATTTTCAATAAATAAAACTTGATCACTGTTTCTGGTTAGTATTTTCAGTCTCAAAAATTGAAAAATAAATATTTTTGAATGATTCCAATTGTGTTGATCTTGTTTTGTTACTATGCATCTAGGAAAAATACCAGTAGCCTCTGTTAGTGGTATTGTGTCTCTGGTTATGGTTGTATGGGTGTCACATGCAATGATAGGTTTAAAGTTTGCCTCGCCGATGTATTGCTAACTATTAGTTAAATTGGGTAGATTAACGAAAGACTCTAACTCTAAACCCGTTGGAAGTTGTTTTTCAACCGTCAAGAAAACTAACCCGACCCCTATCTACGCCGACTTCCTTCAAGATCAGCTGGAGCATCTCCACTACGCCAAGAAAGAAGAAGCCCTACCTTCAAGAGTGAGCTGCACCTCTGCGAGAAGACATGCTAACTTGGTCTAACCTTGGAGTATACTCGCGCTAACCGCGAGGATATCTTTTGAAACTACCCTCGAACACACCGTCTAACAAGTTGAGAGAACAATAGCGTCAAAGCCGAGCTACATCACATGGTTCATCTGGTCCTCATCAAATGAAGCTCCTGAAGATACTCCAAGACTCAAGACTTTAGGCGTAGTTTACCCGCTAACTTCTTAGTTGTTACTGAAGTCAGCACTGACCCTCAAGCTGAAGATTGTCTTCGACGATCCCTGTTGCTGCTTCATATGGGTGCCAACCAGGCGTTTCTTCAACTTTCTAACTCGTCGCGCGTCCCATATGGTTCAGTTAACACCGTGAGTGCCTCTTGAAGTGGTGGTCTGCACGTCGCCCCCGAAGATTCTTCAGCTGAACAAGGAAGACCGATGACTTCTTCCGAAGCCCCGAGACAGAACTACAAGGCGAAGCTACGAGTTTTCCGAGAACCCGATGAAAAATCTTAAGGGTGGAAGACTTCGTCTTCCACTAAAATCAAGCTAACTCTAAAAAGGTTTTCAGCCCTGCTCAAGCACCGTTGGGTGCACTAACCCTCCCACGGTCTTGAACCTCCGCCGGGATTGTGAAGAAGCTACGGATCCAACGCACTGCATGGAGTAGTCAACCTCTTCATGAAGCTCGCCATCGGCCGAAATCCATCATGTCTCCCGGAAGATGAAGCAAACGACTTTCTCTACAACGGCACGTCTACAGAAGAATGGAGTCTGACTTTGGTTAAACTTTATAACCCCTCTAGTTCTACACTCAGTAATCTCGGGACGAGATTATCTTAAGGGTGGAAGATCTGTAACACCCCAACTTTTTCAACCTTGTTTAGTTGTCCTTATTTCAAAAAAATCAGGGGGAACAAAAACTTTTTCTATAGACTAATTTAGATGTACTGCCTTGATCTGTTTGTGGTAATGAATTGCCTTGATCTGTTGGTAGATGAATTGTCTTCATTTTCTTGTTGAGTTTTGTCTTGAGCTGCCTCATAGATCAACACCTCTAGTGGTAAAGCAAGCAACTCACCTAATAAAACACCTATGTGACTCAGGAAAAGTTGTTTTCCTTTTTTCCACATCAAACTTTTCTACTCATGGCAACATGAGTGTGCCTACTTAAAATTCCTCTTTGTGTATAAGCTAGCTCAAATCATCCTTGATTCCAAACTTGCACCCTTCTCTTATACCCACTCATCCTTGTTGGTTTTGAGGCCATGTCGACCATCTGTGTTGACAGGCTTAAAATGTCCAGACTTTGGCAATTGATCTCTAAGCACCCACAACTGTTATTGTTGGCTTCAATGCATGGATCTCATGTATGCAACATTCTCTTCAACCTCCAAGTCTTGCATGTCTCAGTCTACCCTTGCAACTCTCTTAATTCACTTGACCTTGCACTCTACCCTTTGTTTCAACTTTGGATCACTTCCTTCTCTTTTACCTCTTGTTCTATTCAAGTTTAATCTTCACAAAACCAAGAGTGGGAATGATGGGTACATTTTGTAGCCACCATCTACCCTTGGGAACACTCCTCCCTAAAATTAGCTTTCTTTCTCAAACACCCTATTGTTTTTCCTTCTTTAGTTTTGATCACAAAACTACTTCTAGTTTTATTAAATCTTCCCAAGATATTTCTTCAAAGAAAACAAGGAACTGAAATGGGTTTTGTTTTCTCATCCCATTTCTAACAAGTACTGATTTCAGAAACATTACTTTCTATTTTGTGCTCTTTTTAACAAAAGGCTTGTTTATGGTACTTATACCATTTCTTGTTTTCCTCTTGCTTATTTTACAATTAAGAAAAACTCTACTTTACTTGAGAGAGTAAGTAGAATATTTTGAACTCCTATGTTCCAACTAGTTTTCTCTCAACATCTTCAAAATTCCATTTCACTTGAGTTCATTCCCAATTGTCTCTAGACAATTGAGGTGTGTCCCATACCTTTCAATTAAACTCTCTTTCAAATGGCAACACTTGCACATCTTATATTTCATCATATCTATCTCACTCCTCTATTCTTTTCCATCATTGCCTTGACCTCATGAATTGATGATTTATGTCAATATATTCATCCTTGTGAGTACATGAATACTTCACTCACCATCCCTCTTAATCTTGCTCTATCATTGACTAAACCACCATCACCACCCATCTACCTTGGCATGCTCATGCATTGTTCCATGTGGTGAATCCCAATTCTTTCAATTTTGAATTCTAATGTAAACCTCTAATCATCAACTATACCTTGGGAACTATCTTCATCCTAAGTTGGTCTCAACCAAAGTGGTGGAGATTATTCTCATGGCACATGGCACATGTCACCTTCATACTCATTTTTATCTATATGTATCTACTCCTATTTTTATCATTATCAAAGTCACTCTTTGATATTATCTTCTCAACATCATACCTTGTCTATACACATTGATGTTGTGCCTTTCTCTCACATTGCTCACTTGTGCTTGGCAAGAATGGAGCCGGCCATGACAATTTCGGCCAGCCATGTTTCTTCTCACTTTCTTCTCTTGCAAGCATTGCCTCCCAACTACTCCAATCAATAAATGGGCAGCCACCTTCCTTGGCCAATGAAAAAGGAGGCAGCCACCCCTCTCCCTCTATAAATACCCCCTTGGCCAGCCACCACCTCCCCCTTTGCTCATTTTCTTCACTCTCCACTCCCTCACACTCTCCTCCTCTCCTCCACCACGAAATGCTGCTCCTCCTAGCAACCATGGCCGGCCATGGCCATGGAAACCTCTCCAAGATGCAACTCCCTCCTTCCTCAAGCTTCCCCTCACCATGAGAGCTTCCCTCTCCCTCTCTTCTCCCCAACCCTAGATGGTTTTCTCTCCTCTTCCTCTTCCTCCATTGCTAAGATTGGATCTTGATGCAGGTGCATGTTGGTCCAAGCATGGAGAAGCTTGAGCTATCCTCAGATCTGAAGTTCTTGAGCAAAGTTCGTCCAAAACCTTGCAGTAATTTCTGTATCTTGCTGTTTCAGATTCTGGTACGAACTTGTAAAATCCGCCAAATCTCGTGTGCAGATCCAAATGGAGTGATTCAAAGTTCCGCAGATAGGTATTTAAAAGATCTACAACTTGGCGTTGGTCTCATCCTCAAATTCGTTACGGGTTTTGCATGGTAAATAAAGTCCTGAAAACATGCAGAATCACTGTTTGTTAGATTTCTCCCGTTTTACAAAACCTTTTTGAGCAAACTCAACTGTGGGTGAAAGCCCTCTTCAGTACCTTCATTTTGGCGGTGGTTTCACTTCGATTGACCTCCTGAAACAGAAATGGTTCACAGATCAAGATCTGGTCAGATCTGACTTTATCGAATTAAACCAGGAGCTTGGAGACGAATTTTTGAATGAAACCAACTGGGTAAGAACCACCTATTCAATACCTTTCATATGCAGCAG
Organism: Lolium rigidum; assembly: GCF_022539505.1. Classification (NCBI taxonomy): domain Eukaryota; kingdom Viridiplantae; phylum Streptophyta; class Magnoliopsida; order Poales; family Poaceae; genus Lolium; species Lolium rigidum. The sequence goes on along the minus strand of NC_061509.1, from coordinate 128,796,535 downwards.
ACCTCATATTTTTATGATTTGTGTATGATTTTTGATGTATTAAACTTGTTCTGTATGTTCTGCAGACATGGCTGTTAGCTTTTAATTCATCAAAAATCCATTTTTGAACCTAATTGAGTGATTCCACTTCTGTAGGATTACTGAATGTTTTCTTAATCTTCTCAAACAAGTTTCAAACCTTTATCTATTCTGTAACTCCAGAGGTGAAGCAAATGGTATAGACATGCAGTAATCTTGTCAATCCATTTGTGTGAGTTTCAGAAACAATTTGAACCCAAATCCAATTGTGTATGCATCTATGTTTAAATACCTTTCAAATGCCAGTGGCCTCATATTTTTAGGATTTTTCTACGATTTATGGCTTACAGATCTTGTTTTCTGTACAGTCAGAATCAAAGAAATTCCTAAAATTGTAGGTTTAATATTTTTGGGTGATTCCAATTGGGTTAGTCTTGTATTAGTACTGGCTATATAGGAAAAATATTATTAGTCTCTGTTCATACATATTTGTTACTGTTAGTAATGTTTATGTGTGACATGCATTGTTGAAGCAAAACCTTTCGATTTATTTAAAACCCTTGACCAACTCTTTTTGGTAGAGATGGGCAACCATTGTTTTATGCTTGCAAAGCAAAACCTCTGCAACTTAACATTAGCTCTTTTGTTTAGCTTGAGTTTTCAAATGATGTGGATTATGGTTTGCTTCCTATTTTGGTTGTAGTGTTATGGGAACAAATTATGTTAGGAAAACTGTTTTCTACTTTTCCAAAAATGTTTGAAAATGTATTGTGAATGTTTGTGATGCCAAACTAATGCTCTTGTCCTCTTTATGATGTTATCTACCAGGGGATACTTAGTTGTGCCATGGTGATACCTAGAGAGGCAATTGCTAAGTCGTGGCACTCTCATACCTTCACTAGGTAAATAAATGGGGTTTTCTTTTAGTTGCTTTGTAGTATCTATAAGTCTTTCGTATATTAGCCCTTAGTAAAGTGGTTAGCTATTGATTGTTGAGTGTTGCATGTTTGTTTTGTTGATGCAATATGATTGATTGTGTTCCTTTTATATTTTCCGGCGATAGATGCGAACAATTCCGGAGAAGAAGAAGAAGTGGAATCGGACGAGGATTTTATTTATGTTATTGGGATTCTTATATTGATGGAGCTGAAGAAGTCCAGGGACAAATAAGCCAAGGCAAGCCATCTTTTGATCTCGGATCCGGTGTCTAGTTGGATGTCATTTGTTGATGTTCAAAGCACCTTCATTCTATGTGTGTTATTATCTCTATTTATGTCATCTATGTGTGATTGCAAGTGGGGTACTCCCTAGTGGTGATGCTCCACTATTTGACCTTGTGTTATGGGATGCATGGTAACATGGCCGTGCTATCCCACTTGGTTATCTTGTATGCTCAACTTGAGCATGTTCCATCTCAAGATAGTAACTTACACCACACCCACCCCCTTTGTAGTATAGAGGTATCAATGTCATGATCTTGGTGTATTCTCAACTTGAGAGGAGTATGCCGTGTACCATCTTGGAGAATATGTTGGATAGTGACACTCCACTATCTAAGTTGTGTAGTTAGCACCACAAATCTGAGAGTATATTCCTCCTTGTGTTGTCATAATACATGCTTACCTTAAGCAAGTATGATCCACTCCACTACCCCTTTATACCTCATCTATGGCGGGATGACTCTCATCTCGGCCGTAATGCAATACTAGTTCAACTAATGAAACTATAGGTTGGGAACCCCTCAAGGTTTACCTTGTTGTAAATGTTTATGAAAACCTTGGGTGAGGCAATTTTACCCAAGCGTATGGTTTATGAAAGGAAAGGATCTTGACAAAGATGGTTGGAAAGAGGAAATGTGTGTGTGACTTGGGTTTTTGAGAAAAACGACACATGGTTCTCTGTATTCGCCCGGAACAATTAACCCGCGCAACCACAGCTACTCCAACGTGGGCACGGAGCTTAGCTTGACGTTTGTTCTTCTTAGCATGAGGCACCGCACAACTATACAAGGGTACGGTTACCCCCGAGTCCGGGTTGTCGTGGTTGGGACAATAGTATAACGGGAGGCCTTCGGGGCTGACCCGTCCGGAAGACACTATGGGTCTCCTGGCTTGGCGGTGGAGCACGCTCAAAGGGAGGTGAGCTGCCACGGTGCCGGGGAGGTACATACTCCATAGGGTAGGACCTCTTGCTAAGTCGAATGGGCGAAAGGCTATGTTCGGGTATCCGTCGTGGCATATGTTGTTATGCGGGGATGATGCCCACACGATAGGTATCCGGATAGAGGTGGGGAAAGTGTGCAAACTCTGCGGAGTAAAAATCTATTCGAATAGCCGCGTCCGCGGTCATGGACGGTTGGGATGGCCGTTACCGAGCTGTGTCGAGTTTTGGTTTAGAAAATGATTTCCAAAGGAAATGTGTGTGTTGGATGTACCGGAAGGGTATGGAAAAGCTGTTGCCGACCATATGGAGATGGTCGAGGAAAATGAAACAAAAATTGGGTGACCCTTCCTAGTGTTTTCATGTAGAGGAACTCTTCTTCAATAAAGATATAGAGATGTCATAGGACTTCCATCGCGTCCGCTTCAATTGAGATGCCGGAACGCTACCTCTTCTTTCAAGATATAGAGATGTCGTAGTCTATCCTTTGAAGTATCTTCTTCAATAAAGATATAGAGATGTCATAGGACCACCAAAGTGCCCGCATCACTTGAGATGCCGGCATGCTATATCCACAAGAGAAACTATTCTTCCTCTCTTGTCTCTTTTAGTTAGCATTGTTAGCACCTTTCTTGATGGTTTGCGAGTACAATTCCAATGTACTCACGGCTTTGTCCCTGGCTATTTACTTGGCCGGACGTGGAGGAATTCGACGAGATGAAGAAGGAGTTGGCGACGTCTATGCGAGCTAGGAACGTCTTCCCGGTCGGTTTCTGTAGGGTTATGGCAGATGACTTGGGTGCTGCTTGCTGCTGAAGTGATGATGCTACTACGATGTTTAGTTATCCCTTCGAGGTTATTATGTAAGTATGGGTCATGTGACCATGTTGTAATTTTCTTATTCCGCTTTGTAATGGATGGTGTAATTTGATATCAGTTCGGTTATGTGTTCACGACACACTGATCATGGGATCGTGAACTGTATACATAACAGGGTATTTCGGACCGTTAGTCCGGGGTCCCCACAGTAGCCCCCGAGGCTACAGCCAAGAACTTGTGCTTGGTTGTAGGCTCTCACAATTTCTATATTTTCCATAGTCGAAACTTTACTTTTATCGAAGTAGCCCCCGAGCATTTGGGCAAAAACTTGTTTCTGACCAAAGGCTCCCGAAGTATTCAAATAACTTATCCTGTCGCCATTCTCCTTTTATTTTTCTTGTCGACATATTTTCCTTTGTCAAATTCTCTTCGGCTCTATTAATGGTCGAGATTTTTCCGCCTTGTGGGTCCATTGTTCCCACCACGTTGACACGTCATGCAAGTGGGGGACACACGTCCTCCGCTTTCCTGGCGCACGTTCGGTAACGCCTCGTTCCATTCCATCTCCGTAAAAATACCTTTTTACCCTCATATCTACTTGGATCTCTTTTCACCACACGATTTCTTCATCCGACGGTTCATTACTTCTCCCGAAGCCTATATAAACCTTTCTTCAACCTCCGTCCACTCCTTCGCTTGCGCCGCACATCTGCTCCCCTCTGCAAAAACTCCTCCGCGCCCAACTCTTTACGATCTTCCGCACGCACGAACACTACTTTTCCAAGTCTTGTTGATGCCACCGCGTACGCGACTCACCCGCCACGAGCACTCCGGAATCCAAGATGGCCGCCGAGGATCTTGAGTGGGAGAGATCCAAAATCTCCAACCAAGATGTCAATATGCTTGAAGAGGCTTGGCACTGATGAAGAAGGAAGACGCCATCCGCTTTCCCAGCGAAGAAAGCTACCCCAAGCCTCCAATGGAGTACCGGGTTAGTTTCGTTGATCATCTCATCCGCGGCCTCTCTACCCCAATCCACGATTTCCTCCGCGGTCTTCTCTTTGTCTATGGAATTCAGCTACACCAGCTGACCCCCAATTCCATCCTTCATATTTCTATTTTTATCACGCTTTGCGAATGCTTCCTTGGAGTTGCTCCTAATTGGGCTCTTTGGAAACGCATTTTCTGCCTCCACCGCAATGGCGCTCACAACGCCACCTACAACATAGGTGGTGTTGTTATCTGTGTCCGCACCGACGTCGATTATTTCGACGTCAAATTTCCTGACTCTGTCCAAGGATGGCGCAAAAGGTGGCTCTATATACACGAAGAAAGTGCCAATTCCGTGGAACACAACATAGTTCCTTTCGACGGAAACGCAAAAATTCAACGCCGCTTCTCCCGGGATGCCGAAGCTTCCGAAGAAGAGAAAAAGGCGACGTAAGCTCTTATGTCTCGTATCCACCAGCTCCAAAATACTCGAGGCAAAGAGTTATCCGGTGTCCAAATCACTGCCTACTTTCTTAGGATTAGAGTGCAGCCTCTTCAGGCTCGCAAAAATCCCCTTTGGACGTATTCTGGTGTCAATGACGCCAATAGGCTCTCCAATGATCTTTCTGTGAAGGACTTGGAGAAGCTTATTCGAAGAATTACCTCGCTGAGCAAGAGGGATTCTATTCCTTCCTCTTGTCGCGTGGAACCATACAGCTCCACCAATCCTCTCCCCGAGGTATTTTTTCTTCTCGAATTTTTATCTTGTTCTGAATTTTCCCTGCATCTCATTGTATTGATATCTCTCTATTTTTCCTTTTGCCGCTATTTTCCTGCAGAATCATCCTACTATGGCTTCCCTTCCTCCTCTTCCCGAGGATGGAGAAGTCGAAGAAATGGGCATTGTTACTGACGACAATCAAGAAGCTCCATCCTTTGTGAATGATCCCGTGGATTCTCGAAAATCTGCGGGATCTTCCGAGGACACTACGTCAGTCCAATCTCCTCCTCCCGCTGTTTCCCCACAAAGGAAAAGGAAGAGGAACGATGTCGAAGATTCCGGCACATCCAAAGCCGAGGAAGTTGTTCCTTCTCATCCGAAGGCGGCTTATGATCCTTATATTGCATCCCTCGTCGGTCGGTAAGTTACCTTGATTTTCTCTTATTTCCGTAGTTGAAGTTTTTTCTTGTCTTGCTTTTTATGCTATTGATCCTTACTCGTAGTGATGACGAGGAAGAAGTACCAACTCGTGACGTAGCTCCTCGGACGAGCACGTCACACACTTTAGTTATTTCGGAGAAGCCTGTTGAAGGAGAAGAATCGTCGCCTCCTCAACAAAATGTTGATACATCTACTCCTCCTTCGAGCCCCCTTGTCCCTTCACCAAAAAGGGCAAGGGTTGAAATGATCATTGAGCCTCCTCCTCAATTGAGCAGCTCTTCGTCGCAGCTCTTGGATGATGTAAGTTTGTCGATATCTATATTTCCTCTGTTTTTCTTTTTTAAGCCCTCGCTTTTTTTAATGCCGATGTTTTCTCTTACGTCTTTCTTCTTTGACAGCCCATGATCAAAGATCTTATCCGCATCGGATCCCAATTTATTGGGTACCGCGAGTATGCCAGCAGAACCGAAGGTAATAACCTTTATATTTGCTGTTCTTCCTTGATTTTGCTCCTTTTTGTTTGTCGCGATTTTTTGATCTTTCCTCCCCCTTTTTTATCTTGATAGAGAAACTTGCAGAGGCCAATAAGCGTGCCGACGCACTTGCTCACAAACTGGAGCAAAGTGAGGCGGCTCGCAAGAAAGCCGAACTTGTCGCTAGCGAAGCTAAAGCCGAGGCCGATGATGCCAAAGCAAAGGTCTGCTAGTGTCGAGGAACTGCAGAAAAGGCTTAAAGATGCTGAATCTGCTTTAGACGAGCAGAAAGCCGCACAAGCTGCTCGTGAGCAAGGGATCCTCAAGCGTCTGAAGTCGCAAAGTCGACGTACTCTGAGTAATATTATCAATCCTTTCTATTTTATTGTACTTCCTGTTTCTTGATTTTCGACTAACGTTCTGTCTCGTGTGGCAGCCCAAACGAACCAAGATTTTGATCTGGAGAATCCCGTCAATGACCCTCTCCTTGACGCACTTTCTCTTCTGGAGTTTCATGGGCGCGAAATTCGTGAAGGCGTGGCAAATGCTAGTGCGGGTTTGTCGGCGTTGTTCCCCTACTTCTTCCCGAAGAAAGAGGAAACTTCGACTTTCCTTGCCCTTGCCAAGCTTTTCAATTCATCAGAAGACCTTGGACTGAAGATGCGTCAGGAAAATATGAAGGTTGCTCGTCGAAAACACTCGTTGCCCTTGTTGCCGACAGCTAACGGACGCTTGATTGGATGAAAGTTGGCGACACCGATCGAGATAGAGCGAGTCGAGATGGAGGTCGTTGATTAAGGCGGCCAAGCCCAACACGAAGAAGATCTTGGCGTATCTCGGGATCAAGCCAACTTCGACTCCTAGCTCCTCGAGGCCGGAGGTCTAGTTGCATGCCTCCTTGTTTTTTCTTTCTCTGTCTTTTGCTCTTGTCGCCATTTTAGCCTTGGCGACAATTACTCTGTTAGTCCCCCTGGAGAACTTCCTTTTGTAATGTCCGTGTAAATTTTCTAGAAAGTAATGAAATTCCTCTTCGTGCTTTTCATTGATCCTGGGCCTTTCTTTTCCAGTTAATATTTGACAATTACTCGACCACTCCTTGCTCTGCCGCTGCTTCACCCGCATCTTCCTTCTCGAAGAAAGTACCAGTCGACCATAATCCCCTCGAAAGTTCGTCAGGCAGACATTTGTCGGAAGATTTGCAAGAACTTCGACAACAACTTCAATCTATGAAGAAACAGACGTTGGCCATGATGGAACAATCTCGGAAAGCATCTGAAGGAGAGAAACTTGCTCTTCATCAAGCCAAAGAAGCTATGGCTGCTAAGGATGCTGCTGTATTGGAAGCAAAGGGAGCCACAACCCGAGAAAATAGTATGCTTGAGCTAATGCTGGAAGCTAGCACAGATATGTTAGGTACGTTTTTGCTATCTTATGATGCCTTCTCTTTATTTTGCTGTGCCTTTCTTCCAATTTCTTGCCCTGTCGCTTTAACAGGCTCAGTTCTTGATTCTGCTGCCGAAGATCAGAGAGTGAGTGAGAGAACAAATCTTCTTGTCAATCTTTCCCTTAATCATGGCTGTTTGTTCTGGGCCACTCCTGAACGAACCCAACAAATTGTTAGGTTCCAAGATCGTGCTTGCCAAGTGCGCGATTTTCTCAGTTTTTGCACGGCGACCTTAACCCTTGTCTATAGGAATTTATTTCCGCGAAACGAGGTTCCAAAAACTCTTCCTGAATTATTGGAGGTATTCAGAGATGCTCCCCGCATTCACAACTTTGTGCGGGCTCAACTCACTGCTGGAGCGAGATTTGCCATGATTATGATTAACATCTGTTATCCAAAGTTGGACCTGACGAAGATTGTTGCTGGTTGCCTGGCCAAGAAAACGCGTCGGAAAAATGATATTGACTCAATTGATGCGATGGTAGCTCCCGTGGCCGAATCGATGATAGATGAACTTCTGCGGATGGATTCAGAGTTCTTTATCAAGGGTTCTTATGCTGAACATAAAACAACCAGAGGCTTGTCCGTAGATAGTATCTTGGGATTTAACTGACTTGTATTATTTTGGAAACCTTGTATCTCATTCTTTTTTGATTTCCCTCCTCTTTTTTTTTATATTTCCGAAGGAATTTATCGTATATTGCCGAGGCCCTCTATGTTGTTGAAGCCCCCGAGCCTAATCTGGGCGAAGGTTGTACTATTTTTTCCTCCTTGAAATCTGTCTTTTCTGTTGTAATAAGACATCCTTGTTTTTCCCTTGGATGGATTGCCAATCTTCGAATATCTTTGATGTCGAAGTTCTATATTTATATTGCGAGGTTCTTAGACCAAAGCACTTAAGATTTTTGATGTGTACACTATATTTATGATTGCTGGCTTCCGATTTTTATATTTGGCGAGGTATTAATGTACCAAGGCGAAATATTTCAGTGAATCTATATTGTATGTATTTTGAGACTTAGGCGTTGAGCCCCCGAGCGTGTCGAAAAAATAAGAAGTATATCTCCACTATCTTTATTATATTGCAGCACCACGAGCCCGCCTCATTAAAAACCTTTTCCGGCCCCACTCGGTGCCCCGAAAAAGGAAAAGAGTGCGTCTGAAAACTCGTGGGCGTTTCAGTACATTGAAGTTTTACAAGGACTATATTTTAGCTCTAGGCATAGAACCGCCTGAGTTGCGCCACGTTCCGGGGGTTTTGCTCCTCCACCCTCGTCTTCTTGTCCTTTATCTCGTATGCTCCTCCTCCGATTACTTCCGTGACGATATAGGGACCAAGCCATGGTGACTCGAGTTTTTCATGACTTTTTTGCGTGAGCCGAAGAACTAAGTCTCCCACTTGAAAGGATCTTGGCCGCAAACGTCGACTGTGGTAATTCTTCAAGTCCTGCTGATATTTGGTGACCCTTGATAATACTTCGTCTCGAGCTTCGTCGAGTGCTTCTACGTCGTCTTCCAATGCTGTCCTTGAAGCTTCTTCCTCATACGTTGTGACTCTCGGGGAGTCGTGCTCTATTTCTATTGGTAGTACTGCCTCCGCGCCATGGACCAGAAAAAATGGGGTTTCTTGTGTCGCCGTATTTGGTGTTGTTCGGATGCTCCACAACACACTTGGTAGTTCTTCAGGCCAGGTATGTCTAGCTTTTTCTAGTGGTCCCAACAGGCGTTTCTTGATGCCATTGCAGATAATGCCATTGGCTTTCTCGACCTGCCCGTTGGTCTGAGGATGTGCAACTGACGCAAAGTGCAGCTTGATACCCACTTCTTTGCAGTAATCTTTGAATTCGTTGGATGTAAAGTTACTGCCGTTGTCCGTGACGATGCTATGAGGCACTCCAAATCTGAAGACGAGGCCTTTTATGAATTTTACTGCGGATGCTCCATCTGGCGAATTTATCGGCTTCGCTTCTATCCACTTTGTAAATTTGTCGACGGCTACTAGCATGTATTCCTTTCCTCCTGGCCATGATTTGTGTAACTTGCCCACCATATCGAGTCCCCATTGTGCAAAGGGCCACGACAAAGGTATTGGTGCTAGTTCTCGCTGCTGGAGAGTGAGGTTTTGCGGCGAACCTTTGACACGCATCGCAAGTCCTTACTATTTCTTTGGCGTCCTCGATTGCTGTCAACCAGTAGAATCCTGCCCGAAGAACCTTGGCTGCGATGGCTCGACTACTCGCGTGGTGGCCGCATATTCCTTCGTGTACATCCTTCAGAATTACTCTTCCTTCTTCGGGTGTTACACACCTTTGCAGAACACCTGAAATACTTCGCTTGTACAGTTCTCCTTTGATCACCGTGAAAGCTTTAGACCGTCGAATTACTCGCCTTGCTTCAACTGGATCGTCGGGTATTTCTTTCCTGAGGATGTATGATACATATGCTTGCATCCAAGGAACCTGTACCATCATCACAAGCTCTTGTTCATCTTCATCCTCCATGGTTTCTGCGCGGGGTGTCGAAGTTTTTTCTTTTTTCTGCACCTTTTTTGGCTTTGTAGATCTCTCCGATATTTCTTCCCAAAACACTCCTGGCGGGACTGGGAGGCACTGCGACCCGATGTTTGCGAGGACGTCGGCTTCATCGTTGCTCAATCTACTAATGTGGTTTACTTCGCATCCATCGAATAGCTTCTCGAGTTCATTGTACATCTCCTTGTATGCTACCATGCTATCATTGACTGCATCACATTGGTTCATAACTTGCTGGGCCACCAATTGTGAGTCGCCAAAGATTTTTAGTCGAGTTGCACCGCATGCTTTCGCCATCTTCATCCCGTGTATGAGGGCTTCATATTCTGCTTCATTGTTAGATGCGTTAGGGAACGTCATCCGAAGGATATACTTCAATTTGTCGCCTTCAGGTGATATAAGTATTACTCCTGCGCCAGCTCCTTCTACTCTCTTGGACCCGTCAAAATTCATGGTCCAGGTTCTCGACAGGTCTGGGGGTCCTGTGTTTTGCAGCTCCATCCACTCTGCGATGAAGTCCGGCAAAACTTGCGACTTGATTGCTTTTCTTTTTTCATACGTGATGTCCCGAGGGGAAAGTTCTATTCCCCAAAGGGAGACACGACCCGTAGCTTCTGGATTGTTGAGTATATTTGACAAAGGAGCCTCATTGACCACTATGATCGGGTGTGCCGAAAAATAATGGCGCAATTTTCGTGCTGTTGTGAACACTCCGTATGCTAGCTTCCGTGCCGAGGGTACCTTTGTTTTGACGGCGATAAAACTTCGCCGACGAAGTAAACCGGCCTCCGTACTCCGTGGAGTTTTCCTTCTTCTTCTCTTTCGACAACCAGCGCCGTGCTCACCACTTGGGGCGTGGCTGCGATATATAACGAGGAGAGGTTCCTTTTCCTTCGGTGCCACCAAGATTGGTGGTGTCGAGATTTTGCGCTTCAAATCTTCGAAAGCTCTGTCGGCTTCTTCGTTCCACTGGAATTTGTCTCCTTGTTTTATCAAAGCGTAGAATGGCAACGCTTTTTCTCCTAGCCTCGGCGACGAATCCGCTCAAAGCTGCGACTCGCCCCGTTAAGCTGTTGTATCTCTTTCAACTTTGTTGGCTTTCTCATTGTTACAATAGCTTGTATTTTATCGGGATTTGCTTCAATCCCTCTTGCTGAGACTAGAAACCCCAAGAGTTCTCCTCGCTGGGACACCAAAGGAACACTTCGTCGGGTTCAACTTCAGGCAGAATTTGTTGAGGTTGTCGAACGTTTCCTTGAGGTCCTCGATCAGTGTTGTTCCTTCTTTTGATGTTATGACTACGTCGTCGATGTATACTTGCACGTTTTTCCCAATCTGTGTCGCCAAGCACTTCTGCATCATCCTCTGATATGTTGCTCCCGCGTTTTTTAGACCAAAGGGCATTGTTACGTAACAAAACAAGCCATAAGGTGTAATGAACGCAGTCTTTACTTCATCTTCTTCTTTCAACCTGATCTGGTTATAACCAGAATACGCGTCCAGGAAGGAAAGACGTTCGCATCCAGCCGTGGAGTCGATAATTTGATCGATCCTCGGGAAGGGAAAGTGATCCTTTGGACAATGTTTGTTGAGACACGTAAAGTCGACGCACATGCAAAGGACCTTAGTGTTTTTCTTTGGCACCATCACGGGATTTGCTACCCATGTGGCTTCTGTGAATATCTCTTTGATAAAACCAGCTTCTTGTAGTCGATTGATTTCTGACAAGCATAGCTTTGCGGTTTGGTTCCGAAAAACGCCGCAAAGGTTGTTTGATTGGTCTCGCTGATGGATCCAAATTTAGGTGGTGCTCGGCAAGTTCCCTGGGTACTCCTGGCATGTCACTGGACACCATGCGAAGATTTTCCAGTTCTCACGGAGGAACTCGACGAGCGCGCTTTCCTATGCGATATCCATGTTGTTTGCAATGGATGTCGTCTTTTTCGGGTCTGTCGGGTGAATCTGCACTTCCTTAGAATTTTTCTCTGTATTGAAAGTTGATTCCTTATTTGGCCTTCCAACGTCTGGCAGTACGTCGTAATCAGTCATACTTTTCGACGCCAAATACTCAGCTTGCATCCCGAAAGTTTCTGATAACCGATGGAAATCCTTGTCGCACTTATCAGCTAAGGCGAAACTCCCTTTGACTGTGATTGGTCCCTTGGGTCCAGGCAATCTCCACAGCAGGTATGTGTAGTGTGGTACTGCCATAAATCTAGCATATGCTGGTCGTCCCAACAAAGCGTGGTACTGCGATGGAAAATCCACGACTTCAAACTCCAGTTCTCGATTCTATAATTTTCTCGGGTTCCAAACTCGAACGTCGAGGTTGATCTTCCCCAATGGGTAACTTGGTTTCTCCGGTGTAATGCCGTGGAACCTTGTGTCCGTTGGCTTCGAGTTTGCTAAGGATATGTTCATCTTCCTTAATGTATCCGCATACATAAGGTTTAAGCTGCTGCCACCATCTATGAATACTCGAGAAACATCAAAGCCCGCAATAACTCGCTGGCGTAATAAGTGCCGACTGCCCTGGTCGAGGAACTTGCTGCGGGTGGTCCGCTATGGTAAAACCGATGTCTTGCCCTGACCAATTGAGGTACTCAACTGTTGGTGGAGGCATTTTCTCTGCCATGGACACCTGTCTCGAGATTACTTTTTGAGTTCTGTTGGACGGCCTTCCCTTCTGAATCATTGACACCGCTCCGTTTGAGTTAGGATCAACATAAGGTGGTGGTGGAGGTGCTGCTGCTATTCTGAGCTGATGCCGATTGTCGTCTGTAATCGCGGGAGGTGGCGGTAGATGAACTTCGCTCCCGGGCTCCCGAGGGTTTCTCCGTGCCGCTCGAGCATGAGCGTTTTCTCGCGCATCTCGAACATTGCCTCGAAAATTTCGACAGTCTTTCCGCAGTGCCCCGACCTGTCTTTCCCGTTGCTGTCGAGGAAGAAGTGCATCTGGCACGGTCCGTTCAGCATTTCTTCGGGGGACACGAAAGGTCTTGGAAACCTCGGCCCACTATTTTGTCTGTTGCGGGAGTCGTCCCTATTATCGCTTCGCTGCTCATTGCTTCTCTGATAATCATCTCCGTTGTTTCCTCCCGTGTTTGCCCGAAATCCTGCCGAAATTTGCCCCGGGGCGTCATAGTTTGGATACTCGCCGAGGAAATCGTCGCCTCGATTGATAATTTCGACCACGGTCCTCCTCCGGCGACCTGTGTCGTTTATTGTGGACAGCGTCTTCTCCGTCTCGCCCATCTATTTGCTATCTCCATCAACGCGGATACTGTTTTTGGATTGGTCCTTCCCAAGTCCTCGACAAAATCTCCACGCCTAATTCCTGCGACAAACGCATCTATTGCTCTCTCGTCAGATATATTTTCTGCCGAGTTTTTTATGATGTTCCACCTTTGGATGTATTTTCTCATTCACTCATCTCGGCTTTTGTCGACACGCTCTCAGCTCTTCTAACGACGCAGGTTTTTGCACGTGGACCTGAAGTTTTTGACGAATACGTCCTCGAAACTTTCCCAGCTGTCGATAGACCCCGGCGGAAGTTTTTTGATCCAAGATCGTGCGGCTCCACTTAAGTGCACCCGAATACTTTGCATGGCTGTTGCTCTAGTTCCTCCGAGCTAACTTCACCGTCTCGAGGTAATCAATTAGCCGATCCTCCGGATCTTGCAGGCCGTCGAACTTTTTGAAGTGATCGAGCAACTTAAATCCCGACGGGACTCGAGTTTTTCGTACTCTCCTTGTGAAGCACGGCAGGCCGCACATATCCTCGTCGTTAAGCTCCGGGGATTGCCGATGATCCCTTCGCTTTGTCTCGCTCTATCGACCCTTGCTTGTGCTCCGTGTCTCTTGCTCCGCTTGGTCCTTCGGGAACTGCCGCCGTTGCCGCTGCAGGGTCGTGGACTATTTTGCCTTGCCGCTCCTTCGGGAGGCGTTGCTACGAACGCTGTCCCCATAGCTCCAACCCTCGCTAACGCCATATTGTATAATGTTTCCCTTGGATCTCCGGGGGTGGCCTGGATGCGAGGATGTAAGCTTGTGTCGCCATATACCCAACTTCCGGTGTCTTAGGGATAATATTTCCTCTTGTATCTATCGACATAAAGGACATGTCGAGGTTTTGAACCAAGTGCTCTCTTTCCGCTTCGGGTATGTGTTGTAACCTTGATCTTCCTCTCGTTCCGAGCCTCCCCGTGGCTATCACCCGAAACTCTAGATTGTCCACTTAGATCTGCCCTTCTCCTCGCTGGATGCGTAAGCTGCCTCCTTTCTCCGTTCAACTCAGCCGTCTTGTTTTTCTATTTCTCGGGCGGTTCGTGCGAGCCTATATTGATAAGCTTGCGGTTCTTGAGCTGTAGCTGTTGTCGTCATTGGCTCCGAACCATCTAGGGCTTTTGCAGCTCTATCCCGTGCTGCTTGCGGAAGTTGAACTCTGACACGTGGTGTGGGCCCATCATATTTAGTGCCCATACCTCTCCTTAGATCTGAGGGATCGACATATGGATCCCCCAAATCGTCGAAAGCCTCCGATGTTTCTTCTTGATTTTCGATAGCATAAATCTGATGATATTTTGTACTCAGATCTATGTTGGGTTTGGTGACATCATTGTTGAGATTGATGAAGACCTTGCCCACTGTGATGGATTTGTCGATGAAGTCGTAACTGTCGACATCGCTTGAGCCATCGCTTATATATGAGTCCGCAGATGACTCAAACGATGTGTCGTTGAAGATCTTGGCGAGTTTCTCTCTTGCTCTGATGCTGACGTAACGTGTTGCCGAAGTTTCTTCTTCTGACTCGGTTGACGATGCATAGCTTGAAAATCGGAATCGACCGCCGATGATCCCGACGAAATCGGAATTTCGACGCGATACGATCCTTCCTTCTCGACGCGAAAGTGAAACCTTCCGAACGTCATCTCCATGGGCTCCGCCGTATACGCATATGCATCCAAACGGGAGGGTGGGTGAGGAACAAAATCAACAAGACCAGGCAGCGATCCGTTTACCTCGATCCATAGTGTTGCTTCCGGTTGACGATGTCGAAGATCTTGAACGTGCCATCGAGATCAGATCCTTACGCCTCTAATTCCCACAGACGGCGCCAATTGACAAGGGATTAACTTGTCAATGCCTACGGATTATAGGCTAGGGTTTAGTTAGAAGTAGAGGGCAAGTAGATCTCGAAGGTTTCAGCCGAAAAGTGCTCGACGATTATGAAAACTAGGGTTTGCAGACAATGATTCGATGATCTCCTCGCCCCTCGACTCCCCCTTTATATAAGAGGTGGAGCCGAGGGTTTCGTTTTGTACAAGTTACAGAGTCCGGGACGGTTTCTAACTCATCCCGCCAGATTACAAACAACACTTCCTATTACAATTCTACTTTCCCTAATATATCTTGGGCTCTCGAACCTTCTTATTCTTCGGGCAGTGGGCCTTCATTAAACCCCGGGTACTATCTTTGGCAGGCCCATTTGGGATGCCTATGTCACCCGGAGGATACATCAAAGACTCTATAAGTGTGAGATTCGGCACCGTAACCAACAAATATACCCTCCAAAGCTTTAGGAGCAAATTTAGATAAACGAACTCCTTTGATTTTGTAGAAACACTTACACCCGAACACCTTGAAGTATGAGATATTAGGCTTGTTCCCGGTGAGTATTTCATATGGAGTCTTGTTCAAGCCCTTGCGGAGATAGAGCCGGTTAGAGGAGTGGCAAGCGGTGGAGATGGCTTCGGCCCAAAAGTTATAGCGGGATTTATACTCCGCCATCATAGATCTTGCCATATCCATAAGAGTCCGGTTCTTTCTCTCCGCAACACCATTTTGTTGAGGGGTGTAAGCAGCGGAATATTGATGTCGAATCCCCTCATCACTAAGAAAATCATTGAGTGTATAGTTCTTGAACTCGGAGCCGTTGTCACTTCTTATTGCCATAATGAGGAGGTTGTGTTGACGTTGCACCTCGGTAGCAAAGTCAATGAATATTTATTGAGTCTCATCTTTCGTCTTGAGAAAGTAGACCCAAGTGTATCTTGAGTAGTTATCAACAATTACCAAGCAATGTTTCTTCGCACCAAGACTTGCATGAGTGACGGGACCAAAGAGATCCACATGAAGGAGCTCCAAGATCCTCTTGGAAGAGATGATAGTCTTGCTTGGATGCGGAGAGTCATGCATTTTGCCATCAACACAAGCCCTACAAACACGACCTTTTGCAAAAGACACATTTTCCATTAGTCCCACAATATGGTTCCCCTTGTGAAGACTTTGCAAATTTCTCATGTTGACATGGGCCAAGCGGCGATGCCACAACCAACCCACATCCGCCTTTCCGAATAGGCACATCACACTTGTCGTGGTGTTCCCCGAAAAGTCCACCACATACAAGTTGTGTTCGCGATACCCAACGAAAGCGACTTTTAGAGTCTTGCTCCACAAGAGGACCACAATATCATTATCAATAAAGACGGCGAAACCCATCTTGCCAAGGGCGGAAACGGAAAGTAAATTGTAACCAAGGGTTTTGACAAGCATGACATCCACAAGAGTAATGTTGTGTGCAACCACAACCTTGCCAAAACCCAATACCTCGGATGTAGAATTATCGCCAAAGGAGACGGTGATATTGTTTATGTTAGGCCTCAACTCCTTGACGAGGTTCTTGCCGCCGGTCATATGACTTGTACATCCACTATCAAGTACCCATTTTGAACCTCCGGCGGCATAGTCCTACATGAGATCAATTCTTGGATTTAGGTACCCATTTCTCAATGGGTCCTCTTTTGTTAGCAACAAGGGTCTTTGGGACCCAAATAGACCAAGCAACATAACCATCATATGGGCCAACATATTTAGCATAAACATCACCATAATAATCTTTAAATAGAACATAGTGAGGGTTAGCAATTCCCGCATCATCATCATTAATGGTTTTGCCCTTGGGGGCTTCACCATTAGTGATAGCTTTCTTCTTTTCTTGTGCGGGCTTGGCCTTTTGCTTGTTTGCCTTCTTTGCCTTGGCATTATAACCAAGGCCCTCCTTCCCATTGTTTGATCTTTGCTTACTCAAAAGATCATCCAAGGAACGTTTACTTTGGGGAGAGGAGGCCTTAGCAAGCTCATCTTTCAACCTAGCATTTTCCTCAATAATATTTGCATGATCACATGAAGGAGTAGAGGTACTAGGTATGTCATATGAAGCAAGCCTAATTTGAAGTTGCTCATAAGACTTGGAGAGGAGAGAGTATTCACTCTTCAAGGCTTTGTGTGCCTTGTCTAGATCATCTAGATCTCTCACAAGTTTTTCATGATCAACACCAAATTTGGCCTTTTCCTTTAAAAGCACTTTAGACTTAGCTCTAGCAAGATCTCTAGCTTTAGTGAGCTTGTTAATTTTATCTTGAGGATCTCCAAGATTTTCTAACCTCTCTTCAAGAGAAGCTATGGTTTCTTGACTTTCCTCAAGAGCATTTCTAAGAGCATGTAGTTCAAGAGCGTCTTCCCTCTCTATTTGACATTTTTTCTCAAGAGTATCATTTTGTTGTGCTAAACGAACCATGAGATTGGAAACATGCTTTTTAGTGTTACCTTGTAAGTTAAGAATGAACTCATCAAACTCTAGCAATTCTTGTTTCACTTTTAGACTAGCAAGGTCAACCCCTAGATCATTTGATATGCTAGGCATAGAGGGGTTAGAAGATGATACCTCGGAGGATTTAGCCATGAGGCAACTTTCTTCCTCCACATGAATGACTTCATTGGGGGATTCACTTGGTGATGAAGATTTAGTGTAGAGGGAGGCAAGAGCAATCAATCCATTTGAGGTTGCATCTTCTTCATCATCAACATCATCATCTTCGGAGGTATATTCTTCTTGAGTTGATAGCACAATAGATGTGTCCAAGGTGGACCTTGCCATGAAGCAATGTGCATTCTTGATATGAGGATTCTCATTGGGGGAGTCAAAGAGAGATGAAGACGGAATGTTGGTAGTGACAATGGCGACCACTTCCTTTGAGCTTTCTTCTTCTTCATCATCACTACAACTTTCAACTTCATCGGAAGAATATTATTCCTTAGTCACTAGTACAATCCTTGAGGGCCTCTTGCCTTTCTTGCTCTTGTTGTAGAATTTCTTGTTGGGGGCCTTTGAATACTTGCCCTTTGAGTCTTTGCTCTTGTCCTTGGGAATGAGCCTTCCACCATGAGTCTCCCTATTCTCATAGGGGAATTCGGCGATGAAATGGTGCTTGTCATCACAGTTGTAGCATGATCTTGTTCTTGGACCCAAGCTAGAGAACCCACTTTTGTTGTTTCTCTTGATGTTGTCTTCCTTGGCCTTGGATGGGTCAACCCAAAAGGTTTTTGCATGGAATGCCATGTGATCATGGTAGTGGTGTTCCAAGTCTTCCGGATAGGACATACTCCAAGATGCCCTATATTGATCTTGAGGGATCACTTCTTCTATGGACTTGACGGTCAAGGCAAGGTTGGACCCTTTTGACATCCCAAGAGCCCGATTGCGAGAATCATGAGAGTTTTGCTCAAGTACCTTGAGAGCTTGCATCTCGTGCACGGCTTGTTGAGAGGTGAGAGAGGGAAAGCATTCTCTACCGACAAGAGTCTTGACATCAATGGGTTCAAACGGCATCATGCAATCGATGTACTTATCCTTGATCCAAGAGTCATTGATGTGGGTGGCACCAACATTCCGGAAAGAATCGGCAACGGTGAGAAGTCTTCCATACATGACTTCATGATCTTCATCCGGTAGCCTCATGAAACCTTCGGCTTTATTCCGAAGAGCATTATACTTGTTCCTTCTCATGCTCTCACTTCCAATGCAACTAGCGGCCAAACCATCCCAAGCTTCCTTGGCGGTGGTGAAATTCCGAACATGAGACAAATCCTTTGTCCCCACACTAGTTTGAATCATGTGCAAGGCGGTGTTGTTGAGTTGACTATCAACCGCTTCTCTTCTAGTCAACTTGTCGGGGTTGTAAGGCTTGAAGCCTTCCACGATGAGTCTCCAAAGTTCATTGGAGGCAGTGCGAACATGAGAGCTAAACTCAAATTACCAAGTATCGAAATCATTAACGGAAAACTTAGGAGGGTCGCCCCGAATATTTATATGAGGATGGGGAACCGGTATATCGGGAGATATGAAATGCGGAGGTACACGATTGTAGCTCTCACCTCCACTAGTTCCCCTAGGAGATGCAATGGGAGATTTGATAGTGTTTAAGTTATCACCATCCACGGGTTTGGTAGAGGAGGGTAATTCCGAAGCATCTCCCTCTTCTAACGCACCCGTGTCCTTTACCTCTACGATGGGAGCCTTGGGAGGGACCGGAGTCAAAAGCTCGGAAATCATTTTTTCATGCTTTCCATTTGAGCTTCCATGGAGGACCTCAACGAATTGAAGTCATCCATGGAGACCATCTTAGCGGCCCCTTCCGGAGGCTCCTCGTCCGACATACTCTTAGGCGGTTAAGCCCGAAATAAGAGCCGAGGCTCTGATACCAATTGAAAGGATCGTATGCCGCACCTAGAGGGGGGGGTGAATAGGTGCTAACCAATTTTTAGTTCTTTTTCAATTTAGGTTTGACACAAAGGTAAATTCTCTAGATATGCAACTAAGTGAATTTACCTATATGACAAGTCTAACAACTAAGCACGATATAGCTACGCAATATATAGGAGATAGAATAGGATAGAGGTAACCGAGAGTGGAGCACGCGATGACATGGAGATGATTCCCGTAGTTCCCTTCCTTTGCAAGAAGGTACGTCTACGTTTGGAGGAGTGTGGTTGCTACGAAAGCCAAACCAACAGCCACGAAGGCTTCACTCAGATCTCCTATGGGCAACGCCACGAAGGCCTAACCCACTTCCACTAAGGGATTTCCTCGAGGCGGAAACCGGGCCTTTACAAGGTTCTTGGGGCACACATCCACAACCGAATTGGAGGCTCCCAAATCTGTAACAATACAACAATCAACAACAACACATCAACAACAATCAACTAGGGAACCAAAGAGGAACACTAGCAAGGGGGCCCTCAAGCATATGAGGGGGAAATGAAAAACGCTTCGGTGAGGATGTAGATCGGGGTCTTCTCCTTCGATTCTCCAAAGCACAAGTGATTTGGGTGGTTGAGGGAGGAGATCTGGCTATTTTGGTGTTCTTGGTGGCTCAGCAATGGTGGATGAAATTCTTAGGGTTTGAGCAACATTCCAAGGTAGGTGAAGGGGGTATTTATACCCCACCAACTTTTCTGCCCGTTGGAGGTGAATCGCCGGCAGTGCCGGCCTTGAGACGTCGGCAGTGCCGGCCACTTTTCTGAATCAGCAGGTCGACAGACAGGCCGGCAAGGTCTGGGCCGTAAACGCCGGCAGTGTCGGGGTGCACTCACCGGCGAGTGCCGGCCTGGAATCACCGGCAGTGCCGGGTGCACACACCGGCAGTGCCGGCCCAGTTGTTGCCGGCAGCGCCGGCAGGGCCAGGCTTCAGCTTCTTCCTTTTTCTTTTCTTCCTTTTTGAGTGGGTCGAGATTTTCCCGTGGTATCTTTTCCATATCTGTAATCCACTTAGCACACGGTTAAATTGTCACCGGTGTTGTTAACAAACACACAAAACTCAGAGATCATGAAATATTCTTTCAAACACTTGCCGCGAAATCACTTTCTAGGCCCTATTCGAGGGCATGCCCTTCTGGATCATCGCCACCGCTCCGTTTGTATCGATGTATGGACCGTTGATTGGGTTTGCCGCCAGTTGGAACTGATGTCGATTTTCATCGGTAATTGCGGGTGGAGGTGGAAGGTGAACCTCACTCCTTGGCCCCTGCGGGTTCCCCCTATTTGTTGCCTGTGTGTTGGCATATGCCGCGTGCCTGTGCAACACCTGTAAAGTTCGACAGTCCTTCTGAAGGTTGCCTGACTGTCTTTTCCCCTCATTGTCGAGATAAAAATGCATCTGACATGGTCCATTAAAGAGATCGTCGGGTGATATATTGTATGGCCTCTGGAACCCTGGCCGATTATTTTATCTGCTAGAACTTGGCGTGTCGCACTGTTCGTTGCTTCTCTGATAATCCTCCCGATTATTTCCACCACTGTTTCCTCGAAAGCCGGCCGCTACTTAGCCGGTATTGTCGTAATCTGCGTACGGACGAGAGTATCGTCGCCTATTTTGATTATTGTTTCTGTTGCGGTCCTCTTCGGGTGACCTGTGCCGTTTATTATGCACAACATCTTCTCCATCTGCCTAGCGATTCGTTGGATTCCCACGACAAATGCATCTATCGCTCTTTCGTTGGATACGTTTTCAGCAGAATTCTTTGTGATATTCCAACGCTGAATGTATGTCCTCATTGGTTCAGCAAACTTTTGCTTGCAGGTCCTTAGCTGCTCTATGGATGCGGGTTTTTTACACGTGGAGCGGAAATTCTTTATGAATAGCTCCTCGAAAGTTTCCCAGTTGTCGATAGATCCTACTGGTAACTTTTGTATCCATGATCTTGCGGCTCCACTGAGATGTACTTGAACGCTCTGCATAGCTGTTGCTCTTGATCCACCCAGCAGTTTTACTGTCTCCAAGAAATCAATTAACCAATTCTTGGGATCTTGCAGACCATCAAACTTTTTATAACCGTCTGGCAATTTAAAGCCAGAAGGGACCGTGTTCTGCGAACTCGTCGAGTGAAGCAGGGGAGTCCACACATATCCTCTTCGTCGACTTCTGGAGAATATCGCCTGGATCTACTTTCCCTTGCTCTGTCTACGCTATCTTGAGCTTCTGTATTCCTCGCCACGTCTGCTCGTGGAGGGTCTCGCGCCACCGGGGTGGGTCGAGTACTATTTCGCCTTGGAGCACTTTCGGGTTGCGGTGTACTAGGTCCTGCAAACGTTGTTCCCATGACTCCAACTCCTGTCATGGCCATCTGATACAATGCTTCTCTTGGGTCTCCAGCTGGTGGCTTTGACGCTAGTATAAAAGATTGAGCCGCCATATACCCCGCTTCCGGTGTTTTGGGGATAATGTTCCCTCTTGTGTCTATCAAGATAAAGGACATGTCGAGGTTCTGGATCAAGTGCTCCCGCTCATGCTCGGGTATATGCTGCAGGCGGGATCTTCCTCTATCACGTGTTGCTCTGTGGTTATCATCCGAAGTCCTTGATTGTCGACTTAGGTCAGCGCTTCGCCTGCTCGATGCAGAAGCTGCGGCTATCCTTTGCTCAAGTACTATATTTTCTTTTTCTATTTCTCGTCTAGCCCGAGCGATTCTGTATTGATACGCTTGCATCTCCTCTAATGTGGCAGTGGTGGTCATCGGCTCCGCGCCGCTCATGGCTATCGCCGCTTTATGCCAAGCTGCTTGTGGAAGTTGCAACTTCTGATGAGGTGCGGTCCCGATGTATTTGGCTCCCAATCCTCGTGTGAGATCTTTGGGATCGATTTGTGGATTTCCCAAATCATCAAAAGCCTCTGATGTCTCCTCCTCTGGGAGACTCGACTCTCCGATTACATAGACTTGATGATATGTTGTCGGGTTGTTCCTCCTGAAGCTGGTGACACCGTCGCGCGGATCGGTGAGAACCGCTCGAACTGAGGTAGATCTGTCGATGAAGTCGAAGCTGTCGATGCTCTCCGAGTCGCTGCTCAGATCTGAATATGCAGGCGACCCGAAGGACATGTTTCCGAAGATGTCGGCGAGTTTTCCACTTGATGCTGGCTTGACGAAGCGTGGCGACGAGATCTTCTCGTCGCCTTTCTCGAACGATGATGATGATCCCGAGAACTCAGAGTTGACCGCCGACGAACCCGATGAAACTGGTGTGGCAAGGCGATGCGATCCTTTCTTCCCGACGCGGAAGTGGAAACCTCCGAACGTCATCTCCATTGGCTCCTCCAAATACGCATATGCATCCACACGGGCGGGAGGGTGAGGAACAAAATAGACAAGACCAGTTTTGATCTATTTACCTCCATCCATCGCGTTTCTTGCTATCGACGATGTTGACGATGTTGCCAAAGGTGTTGACGATGCCATCGAGATCAGCTCCTTGTCGCCTCTAGTCCCCAGAGACGGCGCCAATTGACAAGGTATTAACTTGTCAATGCCTACAAGTTTTAGACTTGGGTTTCGCGGAAGTAGAGGGCAAGTAGATCTCGAAGGTTTCAGCCGAAAAGGTGCTCGACTGCTAAAAACTAGGGTTGGATTGACAATAAGATCGGTCCTTTCTTTGTCCCTCGAATCCCCCCTTATATAGGAGGCGGAGCCGAGGGTTTCGTATTACACAAGTTACAATTGCCGGGAGGCTCTTTAAATCCGTCCCGTAAAGTTACAAATCTCTATATCCTTAATCTATATCTACTTGCCATAGTCGACACCTTTATGGGCTTCCGGGCTTCATAAACTTCGGGTAATGGGCTTTTAGTAAACCCCGGGTACTATCTTCGGCAGGCCGTCTGGGATGCCTATGTCACCGCCCGCCCGCCAAGGCCGCGGCGAGGAAGTGAGGAGAGGTCGCGCCACCAGATACCAGGGCCACGCCGGTGCCGCCATCACCGCCCGCTCGGCGAGACGGCCGCGCCGCCATCATCCTCCAAGTGCTGGGGCCATCCCCCCAGTGTGGACGCGAGCCTCCATCCGCCGCACCAGGGGGCCACGCGAGGATCCCCGCCGCCCCCGCCGGCCTCAGGGGATGACGAGGAGGGGGGAGGGGGAGGGGAAAGCAGCGGTGGTGGGGGCTAGGGTTTCCGCCCCGAGTTGCCCTGGAGGGGACGACCCGAGCGGAAGCGGTCTTTTGAATTGTCTAAAAAATGGGGACAATTTCACTTCCCGGCCTCTGCACCAACCAGAGATGCACACAACCATTTGGCATGAGTACTAAGATTTTTAATCTTGGTTAAGACTAAAGCATAGTTCTCAAGATAAATTACATAAGTACCAGGACCAGCCTGGGCCTCGTGAGAATTTAAACTTAGGTGCTGGGTTTGTACATCCACTCCCCCAACCAGTTGAGCTGCATGATATATACCTTGCTGAATTACAGATTACACAGCAAACTCGTGGCTGAATTGCAAATATTGAATCGATTTCCGGACATACGTACTCTGAAATTCATATTCCTTACAATGACTGCATTACGCGAGTTCCATATATTCCATTGGAGACTTGATGAGAGAATTGAGAGCATATCTTCTATGTGATTGATACGTCTTCCAGGACGTATTCTCGAGAAAAAAAAATTGAGAGCACAGCTGAAGCAAGCATTCTATAAGCTAGATGTTATCGGTACAAATCCGGAGCTGGATATAGACATGTTCCAGTTTTGATTCTCTTTGGCATTCCTTGGCATATTTGCGTTTGAGGAAGGTGGGGACAAGGCGTGATGTGCTCTTGAAGGAATAGAGAAGCCTCATGTGATCCTGAAATTATGTGCTCCTTTTTTTTTGGCTTGGTGGTCTTGAGCAACTTCTTGCTTTCTTGGATAACACGTGATGTCCATTGGGTAAAGGTAAATTTCGATGCCGTGCTGATGTTGAAGAGATTGTTGCAAAATTTATGTCGTAGGGATGTTTTTAATACTAAATTTTAGATTGTTAGCAAAATATTATGTGTTTACTAACTATAAGTTTTTTTAATTTATATATTAATAAAATTTTAGGACGACACCTAGATTAAAGAGAAGAAGTGCCAACATGAATGGTTTGCTGCAACGTTTGAGTACTTTGTTTCTCCCGATGCAACGCGCGGATACTTTTGCTAGTCTTTTATAAAAGCTAGTCTTGCTTTTCTTTCTTGCCACTACTTGTGTTGCAAGCCAATCTTCAAGCTGTTGCGGAGAAGTGGTGAAAGGCTGTCAATTCGAGATTAATTTTGTTCTAATGCACATTGCAAAAAAATCTGCAGTGACATATTTATGGAAATTTTTTAAAATATGGTAGTTTTCCGATGTTTGAGGACAAAAGTGATAGTTTTATGGTAAGAACTCGTTATTGACAACTCGTGTGGTGAACCTTGCCAGTGGTAACATACACACTCGCCGCAAGTCACAATCACGTGTTTCTTCAGTATTTTGGAACACATCATGAGCTCCCATAGAAGTTGTTCTTAGGCCCATTATTGCTTAACAGTATGTGCCTATTTGCTCACGTGTTTCTTCAGTATTTTGGAACACAGCATGAGCTCCCTTACAAGTTGTTCTTAGGCCTATTATTGCTTAGCAGTATGTGCCTATTTGCTTAGAAATTTCAGAATTTAGAGTGGGCCTCCTGTACACATGGACCAGCTGCCTAAATGAGCTAGAATTCCAACAGATAAGAATGCCATCATAATGTTACTACATATTAAAATTGATTAATCAATGTGTGAGAGATTTTGGTCCTAGCCAATACCCGGCCCGTTTTTTGAAATTGATTAATCAATATCGAACTACATCGTAAGATGTAATTATACCAGTAGAAAACGGGTATTTTGACCCCGTTCTAGAGGAGCTTTAGTTCCAGTTGCTCAACCGAGGGTGCCAAATCGGGACTAAATGCCCCACCTTTAGTAGTGCTGCCAAACCAGGACTGCCAAATCTGAAACCGGGACTGCCAAATCCGGTTGCGTTACGAAGCGGGAATAAAGGACATCCACGTGGCCGCTGTCTGGAGCGGCCGATGGATGACCTTTAGTCCCGGTACGTGTTACTAGCTGGGACTAATATGTCCACACGTGGCATCCTCAGGCTCTTCCTTTCCATTTTCTGTATTTCAATTTTGTTTTATTTTGTGTATTCCTTTTTCCAATTTGTGTTTTCCATTTAATTCTACACCATTTTATACTGCACACGTTGATGAATATATATAATATATTTTGTTTTACGATCATGAAGATGGGGAGGGATAAAATGAATACAAGAAGGATGGATTCACAGTGAATGATATATGCAGATGAAGATGAGGAGGAGGAAAAAGAGGAAGCCAGAGCCGGTGGTGAGCAGTGGAGAGACAAAATGAGTACGAGAAGGATAGCTTCACAGTGGATGATGTAGATGAAGATGAGGAGGAGGAAAAAGAGGAAGCCAGAGATGATGGTGAGCATAGGAGAGACAAAATGAGTACGAGAAGGATGGTTTCAGAGTGGATGATGCGGATGAAGATGATGAGGAGGAAAAAGAGGAAGCCAGAGCTGGTGGTGAGCAGAGGAGGGACACAATAAGTACGAGAAGGATGGCTTCACAGTGGATGATGCGGATGAAGATGAGGAGGAGGAGGAAGAAGAGGAATGGAAAAATGGTTAGTAGTTTGAATTGTTAGATTAATTATTTTAGAAAACAGAAAATGGTTTTGGATTCACTTCTCCAAATTCAAACACTTTTAATGTTCAAAGTTTTGTCAGATTAAAAAATATGAAACATTTATTCAAATTCATATTCAAACACTTACCAAATATTGAAACTATAACAGATTACAAAAAATAATTTAGTTTTAGCGCAAAAAGGTTTTTAGTCCCGGTTGGAGACCCCAATCGGGACTAAAGGGCTTCGCGTCTGCCGCACCCTAGCTGCCACCCACCGCAACCCCTTTAATTCCGATTGGTCTCTCCAACCGAAACTAAAGACCCCGTTTAAACCGGGACTGTTGCTTTGCTTGCTGTCCCCGTGAGGCGTCCTAGCCGTTGGAACCTGGACTAATGCTCACATTAGTCCCGGTTCCAAACACGGCCAGGACTAATGCTCCGAGCAGTACCAAATAAAAAACCACTTTTTATTAGTTTTACACGACATTTTGTTGGCGCTGTGTATAGTGGTTCACCTTTGATTCTCATTTCCTTGATATCTATTCTCTCTGAAAACGAGTTTTTAACAGCATGCTTTGTACTCTCTGTTTACTAAATCAACAAAAACTAATATATATGAAATGGTACTTAATTTAGATCGAACTGCTTTTTAATAAGAATATAGAATTAGAGGATATGTCGTTGGCACCGACATAGATGGCGTACCGGCTCACCTTTAATTTTTCATATACGTGAATTCTCTCCGAAAACGAGCTGTTAACAGCAATATAGTTGTATCACCATGCATATATACTACCACTCTTGATCTAAAATATAATGCAAGTCGTCGCTGGCTCGCGGCATCTAGATGTGGTTGTAAACCACTTAGCCGCCAGGTCAAAGCAGCTAGCACGGCCGACATGGGCAGAGCTATAAAATGCCCGGCACGCTATTGCCTTAACTGGAACTCTGGAACGGATAATACAAAATAGGCAGTGAACTACTATAAGCGGATCCGTGGCAGATCACAGATGCGTGGCAGCTCAACATAAAGTTCATTTCATGAAAATATCAGTTGGCCGATGATTTCACAAAAGCCCTACCGGTGAAGAATTTTGAAGAATTCAGGCGTAATCTCAACCTCTCCAGTTCTTCCGCGGTTTAGATTAAGGGGTGTTAGACACAATACATGTAATCAGCCTTCACGTATAGACTGGTATAAATCAGATGGTGTAGTACACCAATGATATTGACTCCAACGGCTCTATACTTGATTGGCTCCTTTCCTTCTTTGTTCCTTCCTTGTTTGTTTCTTCCTTCCTTGTACATGTCACGGATGGGGTTATTCCATTCCCTATATAACACGTAACACGATCCCCTAACAGGGCAATCGTTTCACCCAATTCAACAGCTGCAACGTTTGAGTACTTTGTTTCTCCCGGTGCAACGCGTGGACACTTTTGCTAGTCTTTTATAAAAGCTACTCTTGCTTTTATTTCTTGCCACTACTTTCGTTGCAAGCCAATCTTAAATTAAACTATTGCGGAGAAGTGGTGAAAGGCTGTCAATTCGAGATTAATTTTGTTCTAATGCACATTGCAAAATATCTGTTGTACAGTGACATATTTATGGGGAAATTTTAAAATATGGTAGTTTTCCGATATTTGAGCACAAAAGTGATAGTTTTATGGTAAGAACTCGTTATTGACAACTCGTGTGGTGAGCCTCGCCAGTGGTACCATACACACTAGCTGCAAGTCACAATCACGTTTTTCTTCAGTATTTTGGAACACAGCATGAGCTCCCTTACAAGTTGTTCCTAGGCCTATTATTGCTTAGCAGTATGTGCCTATTTGCTCACGTGTTTCTTCAGTATTTTGGAAAACAGCATGAGCTGCCTTACAAGTTGTTCTTAGGCCTACTATTGCTTAGCAGTATGTGCCAAGACCAGCTGCCTAAATGAGCTAGAATTCCAACAGATAACAATGCCATCATAATGTTACTATATATTAAAATTGATTAATCAATGTCTGAGAGATTTTGGTCCTAGCCAATAGTGATATTCTCTCCGAAAACGACATATACGTGATATTCTCTCCGAAAACGAGCTGTTAACAGCAATATAGTTGTATCACCATGCATATATGCTACCACTCTTGATCTAAAATATAATGCAAGTCGTCGCTGGCTCGCGGCATCTAGATGTCGTCGTAAACCACTTAGCCGCCAGGTCAAAGCAGCTAGCACGGCCGACATGGGCAGAGCTATAAAATGCCCGACACGCTATTGCCTTAACTGGAACTGTGGAACGGATAATACAAAATAGGCAGTGGCTACTATAAGAGGATCGTCGCAGATCACAGATGCGTGGTCGCGGCTACAGCCAGCTGCAGCAAGTCGATCGGCGATCCGCGGACGTCCCAACGAACAGCAGGCACGCGCAGCACGAACCAAATATACCAATTCGAGCACCGCCGGTCAATGCGCCCACGTCCAAAGCATGACGGGCTGTTTCGAGCGTCAGACAGTGACACCTGCCCTGATATATATGTTGTGGAAAATTCATTAAGTTGTGTCATGAACGGATATAAGGCATCTTTACTGGATCGATTTATTTTAGATATTAAATGTATCCGTTTTAATATGTTTGAGGCGATCCATGGATAGAAAAGAAGCATGTGTGCTCCCCTGAACTGTTTTTTTGCAGTGGGGAGGGGGTGAACCCACAGTGGATAGTAAAGAAGCCCGTCTCTAGCCCGCGGGGTTGCAAGGGCATCCTCCAACTCCAACTTGTCGACGACCGCGAAGTGCTTGTAGTCGTTTAGCTCCTACTCGTCACTTGTGCCGACACGGGTAGCACCGGGACCCTGGCCGTTTAGCCTCCTAGAAAGCGCGGGCCACCTCCATGCTGACATGTATGTGCATACCCAAATGAGTTGTTGCGGCGGTGGCGATGTTCGACGGCGGTAACAGGAAGAGGAGCCGACCTCATGGTTGCCCTGGCCCTTATTTGTGATTGTTGTCATCAATGTGGGAGCTAAGGGTTCCCGCAAGCGTGGAGACTGGAAGTGAAACTTGTCTGGATCGTCTCCGTGTGGGGATGGGGACGCGATGGTCAGCATTCAAGGATTGGCACGCGACCGACATTAAAAGTGATGCAATAGACGAGGAGGGTGGTGGGTTGCTACCACCTATACGTTCGGCCCCACACGAAGTTGATATGGTCTAAGAGCCCCACACGAAGCATCTGCCCCTTCCACGCTTGCCGCTTATTCTGAACCTACACTGCTTTTTGACTTGTGCTTAGGCGTAGCACGTACGTACGGCTCTGAGGAACTGTACACAGTACAGCGAGAAAATTCAACTTGACCATTCGCGCCCCCATTACGTCCCCACTGCACGCTTGAACTGAAATCAAATTCGGGACGATTCGTCAGTTTCATAGTACCCCAAGTCCAAGCGTGCGCGTGCAAGCTTGTGGCTATCCAGTCGGCGTTGACGATTGTGCAAAACGTGATCTTATTGCCGGCCGACGGGGCAGATTAGTGACCCTGCAAACCCATTTTTCGCGTGCAGCGATTGGTGCACCAAAAAATTCTTGCCACTTTCCCTTCAACTGCCTATAATATACAAGCAAGCAAATCCAAGTGCGTGGAGTTTGACCGTTAAAAAGGCCAAATCCAAGGCACTTTTGAACTCTGGGATTTACACGTTTACTTTCTTTCATGAGGTTGTTTGGAGTGAACGGAGGACCTTTTCCCGTTACGGATTTTTTTTTTGCGAGAACGTTACGGATTCTCCTGAGCATTTATACTTTCTCAATTGAAAAGGACTGAAATTGATCATGCTGTTAGAAATTTTTCTTATTTGCTAATGTCTTATTTAACATGTTTGCGTGTTGATAGTGCTCGGCTTCTAACGACTAATTTACAAGCCACTTTTAGCAAAGGAAAATGCTTTGAATCCTTCGGAGGCACAACCTCCGGCAGCCTCCGTCTTGGCGTTGCCACGCGTGTCCACATGGACCCCACCCTCAACACGTCTCCACCTCCCGTTTTTCCTTATCCTCCCGTGAACCATAATTCTTCCGCGTTCTTCCGCGCGACGTGAGCAGCCCCGGCTCCGGCGGCCACCAAAACCTGCCGCCCTCCATTCTTCTGCACGACGTGAGCTGCCCCGGCTCCGGTGGCCACCAAATTTTTTCGGGAGCGATGGCCGGCAACTACGTAGAGGCCGCTGCCTCCTCTACCCGTGAGGACCGGCCTCGACGGAGCGCGCCGCCGCCTCCTTTCCCAGCGACGCCCATCCTCGATGGAGTGCGCCGCCGCCTCCTACCGCGCGACGGCCGCAGACGACCATCTCGCGCGGCGCTGGCTCCACTCGCCGCGAAGGCCGCCGCCTCAGTCCCGCGCGTCGCCTCCTCCTTTCCCCGCGACGGCCGACCATGACGGAGCTCGTCACTGCTTCCTTCCCCGCGACGGCAGGCGCCTCCATCCACGCGTCGCTGCCTCCATCCCCCACGATGGCTGCACGCCTCCATCCCCAGCAACGTAGGCCCCGACTACATCCATGTAAGGCTGTAATGGCATCTGCTACTGCTCAAGCTTGGCGCCACCGGCGACTCTGCAGTCGCAAGCATCCACGCCTAGTGCTGCAAAAGGCGGCCACGTCATGCTGCAAGCGCTGGGCGTAGTTGCTTCCATCGGCAGAAATAGATGCTACCATCAAGGATGTCGGTGATGTCGATCGGCAGTGCTACCACGGCTGCGCTACCAATGAAGTTCGTCGATGCTACCATCGGCGGTAGTCGATGCTGCAACCGGTGCTAGTGCTGCCAAGGAAGAGTGGTTGTGCTACCATTGTTGGGTGGGGGTGCTGCCAATGAAGGTCGTTGATGCTACCGTGGCGGATGCTGCGACGGGCAGCGGCGGTGTTGCAAGGCAGATGCTGCGACCGGCGCCGACGGTGCTGCAAGGCGGCGCGACAGGCGGCAGCGCTGCTGCAAGCTGGATGCTACGACCGGTGGCGGCGGTGCTACAAGGCGGCGGGACAGGCGGCAGCGCTACTGCAAGGCGGTTGCTGCGACCGGCGGTGCTGCAAGGCGGCAGCGCTGCGACCGGCGGCGATGTTGGTGCAAGGCTGGGCGACCGGTGATGGCGCTGCTGCAAGGCGGATGCTGCGACCAGCGGCGCCAGCGCCGCAAGGCGGCGCGACAGGCGGCAACGCTGCTACCTGCGGCGGTGGGGTTGCAAGGATATGCAACCGGCAATGGCAGTGTTGCAAGGCGGCGCGCCCGCTATGGTTGGCGGCGATGCTGCAAATGTTCACCGATGGTGCTACCACCAGTCAGCGGCGGAGCTGCAAGAGAGTGACGGTGCTACTATCCGGAGTTGGAATGTTGCCGTTGGTGCACCGGTGAGGAGTTTCACGGTGCTACAGTTGATTATTTTTGTGATACAAATGTTATGTGGTTCCGATACTTCTATATAATTTTTATTTTCTTTTTGCTACGAGGGTCTCTGGCAAGGTCTGTCTCTAGCTAGTTTTCTTTTTCATTTCTAGATGAACCGTTTTTTGCTTCAATGAAGCAAAAGCGGAAGATTTTTTTGCTGCGACGAAGCAAAGTCTAAATGAGTCTCCAGCAACTCTCCTTCTATTTTTAATCGAACCGGTTTTTGCTTCAATGAAGCAAAAGCGGGATCTTTTTTGCTGCGATGAAGCAATATCAGGATTTTTGGCTGAAAGTGGACACGTGGCGCTCAGGGAAGCAGGAGGCTGGAACGATTCTAACCTCCGGAGGATCCTCAGCAGTATCCTTTAGCAAATGTGTACACCGTTTTACCCTTACACTTTTCGTGTGCCTCCAACTAGGTGTAGGCACTACCTCCCAGATTTCTACATTCTACAAACGGGGTTATCTTAGCGTGGGAAATAGATTCTTATAAAACATGTGTTTCCGGTATATTCAATATATTTTTTAAATATGTATTCAATATATGAGAAATTTTCCAGAAGATTTAATACAAAAAATAGTAGGTGTATTATGACCATGAAAATATGACTTAAACCAGTCATGCCAACTAGTTTACAAGATGAAAGAACAAGAAGAACCGTTCATTCACGGTGTTGATAGCATACATGCCGCCGAGGATGTCGTTAATGTCGAGAAGTTGTCGACAACGTCCGAGTTGGAGAAGAAGCTAGTAATTGCACGAGAGTGCTCCCCCAAAAACCTTGCCACCTCTCTCACGTATAGAATCCCAAGAGGCGGGGTTTAGGAGGCTACTTTCCCGTCCTACATCAGGCCAAAAGAAGCGATAGGGAAGACCTAAGCAGTAGCGCAATGCAATAGAAGCGGTTGACGGACACAAGTGTTGGAAATGTGTCGTGTGTCTCTAGAGAGAAGAGACCTTTTTTATTGACATAGTGAACAGCCACGCGAGAAGGTAAAATAAAAAAAAAGTTGGGACACTGACCGAACATGCAAACATCCAAGCCGATAAATCTCCCACTAGTGCAAAACATTTTAGCTTTCGCGCATATGGTCTAGGTCCCACCTTCACCTCGGCCCATTCATGAAACATGACAAACGTTTATTGCGAGACGGGCGACGGAGAAAGAAAAGCGCATGTATAGATGCCCTCTTCTCATGCTCAAGTGATAGAAGAGACATGTTACAAGAAGGTCCAACTCCCAGTAATATAGTGATGTGGAACAAAACTTTTATTTCTACCTATTTCCATGCATGTATGAGCCAAGTGGATCTCAGTTTTTTTTTTCCATTGGGGATTATAGCTATTTTATTTATGAGCTGGCCCAATTATTCCAGCTCTATTCTCATCCATTTGCTTCCCATTCTTACTCATGATAATCTCCAGAACCATTGTCATGTTTCATATGACACATGTGTGTTCTACTCTAAACCTAAATCCACTAATCACATTCTTTGAATATGTGGTCTATGCTTATTGGACATTACTGAGGTCCTAGAGTACGCTATTGGTTGTAACATTGATTATTTTGTCAATAGTGTTCCAATAGAAAGACTTGTCACATTATCATGTTACTCCCGCGGGTAGTACAGGAGAAAACCTATCGGCCTGCGGGCCCCTCCTTCATATCCCTTCTCCCCTCGCCGGCGAAAGGTGCGGATGAGCAAAGCTCGTGTGGCATCGACGATGGTGGGATTTTCCAATCATGGCGTGGTGAGACAACATGGGGATGGGCTTCGATAAGGAGATCATGACGTCGTACTTTGTCCCTGGCGGTCTTCCTGTAGGGGCGACGCGTCGGCCAAGCGTCGATCTAATCTGAGCGGACGACGTCTTGTGATAAGGGGTTGCCCGATCTTCTCAGTAAGCGACGGTGGATGTGATGAACACGCGATGAACACAACGGAAATAACACGACGATGAAGTGGATGATAACTTGTATGACGCAACGAGTCTCTTGATTGGTCCCTGTCGCCAATGCAACAGCTCTCAACCCTGCAAGATATTTGCAACTCCACACACTTGCGCACGTAGCCGCCGACCACGAAGCGGTAAGTTGCAATCGTCTAATTCCTAATGGAACAACAGATCACACAAAACTTTCAGTAGCAAAACACCAAATCGATGCGGATCGGTGTAGAGATTCAATAGAGTTGCAAAGAAATCAACTATGAACTAGGGTTTATCTTAAACGTGGTCTAAACCTAATTTGGGGGCGTCCTGGGCACTTATATAGGGGTTCAGGACGACCAGAAGTCGAGAAAATAAATTGAAAACCGATCCAGATCGAGATATGGTCGAGACTGACTCGGACACGGCCGGTCAGGGGGCTGGTCGACCGGGCCAGGGGCCGGGCAAGCCTGTTGAAACCGGGCCTGGCACCGGGTGGTGACCGGGCTAGGGGTCCACAGACCCTGGATGTGGCCCGGTGTGCACCGGTCCAGGGCCCGGTCGGCGTCGGGCGGATCCGGCGTAGCGCCCGGTCAAACCGGACGGGTGACCGGGCCGGCCGGCGTGGCGACCGGTCAGACCGGGGATGGCGCCGGCCTGGACATCTTCTTCTTCCCTCGCGCATGCTTCCCTCTCCTCCCTCGCGCGTCCTGATACGTCTCCAACGTACCTATAATTTCTGATGTTCCATCCTTGTTTTATGACAATACCTACATGTTTTACTCGCACTTTATAATGTTTTTATGCGTTTTCCGGAACTAACCTATTAACAAGATGCCGAAGTGTCAGTTCCTGTTTTCTGCTGTTTTTGGTTCCAGAAAGTCTGTTCGGGCAATATTCTCGGAATTCGACGAAACAAAGACCGAGTATCTTATTTTTCCCGGAAGACCCCAGAACACCGAAGGAGAGTCGGAGGCGGGCCAGAGGGCCACCACACCATAAGGCGGCGCGGCCCTAGGCCTGGCCACGCCGGCCTATGGGGAGGGAGCCCAGGCACCCTCCTGTGCCGCCTCTTCGCCTATAAGACCCCTTTCGACCTAAAAACGCGATACCGATTGATGAAACTCCGGAAAGACTCCGGGGCGCCGCCGCCATCGCGAAACTCCAATCCGGGGACAGAATCTCTATTCCGGCACGCCGCCGGGACGGGAAGTGCCCCCGAAGTCATCTCCATCAACGCCACCGCTTCCATCATGCTCCGTGAGTAGTTCCCCCATGGACTACGGGTTCTAGCTGTAGCTAGTCGGTACTCTCTCCCCCATGTACTTCAATACAATGATCTCATGAGCTGCCTTACATGATTAAGATTCATCTGATGTAATCGGTGTTGTGTTTGTTGGGATCCGATGAATATGGAATACTATGTCAAGTTGATCATCAATCTATCATATATGTTGTTTATGTTCTTGCATGCTCTCCGTTGCTAGTAGAGGCTCTGGCCAAGTTGATACTTGTAACTCCAAGAGGGAGTATTTATGCTCGATAGTGGGTTCATGCCTCCATTGAATCTGGGATAGTGACAGAAAGTTCTAAGGTTGTGGATGTGCTATTGCCACTAGGGATAAAACATCAATGCTTTGTCTAAGGATATTTGTGTTGATTACATTACGCACCATACTTAATGCAATTGTCTATTGTTTGCAACTTAATACTGGAAGGGGTTCGGATGATAACCTGAAAGTGGACTTTTTAGGCATAGATGCATGCTGGATAGCGGTCTATGTACTTTGTCGTAATGCCCTGATTAAATCTCATAGTAGTCATAGTGATATATGTATGTGCATTGTTATGCCTTCTCTATTTATCAATTGCCCAACTGTAATTTGTTCACCCAACACTTGTTATTGGAGAGTTACCACTAGTGTAGATAGCTGGAAATCCCGGTCCATCTCTCATCATCATATACTCATTCTATATGTCGTTGGAAGTAGTATCAACTATTTTCTGGTGCCATTGCTCTCATATTACTGCTACTGCTGCTGTGTTACTGTTACCATTGCTCTCATATTACTGCTGCTTTCACATCACCCCTGTTACTAGTGCTTTTCCAGGTGCAGCTGAATTGACAACTCAGTTGTTAAGGCTTATAATTATTCTTTACCTCCCTTGTGTCGAATCAATAAATTTGGGTTTTACTTCCCTCGAAGACTGTTGCGATCCCCTATACTTGTGGGTTATCAAGACTATTTTCTGGCGCCGTGATGGCGTGTAACTCACACGTTCGTTGGAAACCCCAAGAGGAAGGTATGATGCGCACAGCAGCAAGTTTTCCCTCAGAAAGAAACCAAGGTTTATCGAACCAGGAGGAGCCAAGAAGCACGTTGAAGGTTGATGGCGGCGGGATGTAGTGCGGCGCAACACCGGGGATTCCGCGCCAACGTGGAACCCGCACAACACAACCAAAGTACTTCGCCCCAACGAAACAGTGAGGTTGTCAATCTCACCGGCTTGCTGTAACAAAGGATTAGATGTATAGTGTGGATGATGATTGTTTGCAAAGAACAGTAGAACAAGTATTGCAGATTGTATTCAGTATAAAAGAATGGACCGGGGTCCACAGTTCACTAGAGGTGTCTCTCCCATAAGATAGATAGCATGTTGGGTGAACAAATTACAGTCGGGCAATTGACAAATAGAGAGGGCATACCAATGCACATACATGACATGATGAATATTGTGAGATTTAATTGGGCATTACGACAAAGTACATAGACCGCTATCCAGCATGCATCTATGCCTAAAAAGTCCACCTTCGAGTTATCATCCGAACCCCTTCCAAGCATTAAGTTGCAAAACAACAGATAATTGCATTAAGTATGGTGCGTAATGTAATCAATTACTACATCCTCGGACATAGCATCAATGTTTTATCCCTAGTGGCAACAAGACATCCACAACCTTAGAACTTTCTCGTCACCGTCCCAGCATTTAATGGAGGCATGAACCCACTATCGAGCATAAATACTCCCTCTTGGAGTTAAGAGCAAAAACTTGGCCGAGCCTCTACTAATAACGGAGAGCATGCAAGATCATAAACAACACATAGGTAATAGATTGATAATCAACATAACATAGTATTCTCTATCCATCGGATCCCGACAAACACAACATATAGAATTACGGATAGATGATCTTGATCATGTTAGGCAGCTCACAAGATCCGACAATGAAGCACATGAGGAGAAGACAACCATCTAGCTACTGCTATGGACCCATAGTCCAGGGGTGAACTACTCACTCATCACTCCGGAGGCGACCATGGCGGTGAAGAGTCCTCCGGGAGATGAATCCCCTCTCCGGCAGGGTGCCGGAGGTAATCTCCGTAATCCCCCGAGATGGGATTGGCGGCGGCGGCGTCTCGAGAAGGTTTTCCGTATCGTGGCTCTCGGCATCGGGGGTTTCGCGACGAAGACTTTAAGTAGGCGGAAGGGCAACGCGGGGGGCCACACGAGGGCCCCACACAACAGGCCGGCGCGGCCAAGGCCCAGGCCGCGCCGCCCTAGTGTGTCGGCGCCTCGTGGCCCCACTTCCTTTCCCCCTCGGTCTTCTGGAAGCTTCGTGCAAAAATAGGACCCTAGGCGTTGATTTCGTCCAATTCCGAGAATATTTCCTTTGTAGGATTTCTGAAACCAAAAACAGCAGAAAACAAGAACCGGCTCTTCGGCATCTCGTTAATAGGTTAGTGCCGGAAAATGCATAAATACGACATATAATGTGTATAAAACATGTAGATATCATCAATAATGTGGCATGGAACATAAGAAATTATCGATACGTC
This sequence comes from Lolium rigidum, assembly GCF_022539505.1. NCBI lineage: Eukaryota > Viridiplantae > Streptophyta > Magnoliopsida > Poales > Poaceae > Lolium > Lolium rigidum. The sequence goes on along the minus strand of NC_061509.1, from coordinate 128,759,425 downwards.
GGAGACGTATCGGCATCCCCAAGCTTAGTTCTCGCTCGTCCCGAGCAGGTAAACGATAACAAAGATAATTTCCGGAGTGACATGCCATCATAACCTTGATCATACTATTGTAAACATATGTAATGAATGCAGCGATCAAAACAATGGTAATGACATGAGTAAACAACTGAATCATAAAGCAAAGACTTTTCATGAATAGTACTTAAAGACAAGCATCAATAAGTCTTGCATAAGAGTTAACTCATAAAGCAATAAATCAAAGTAAAGGTATTGGAGCAACACAAAGGAAGATTAAGTTTCAGCGGTTGCTTTCAACTTATAACATGTATATCTCATGGATAATTGTCAACATAGAGTAATATAACAAGTGCAATATGCAAGTATGTAGGAATCAATGCACAGTTCACACAAGTGTTTGCTTCTTGAGGTGGAGAGAAATAGGTGAACTGACTCAACATAAAAGTAAAAGAAAGGTCCTTCGCAGAGGAAAGCATCGATTGCTATATTTGTGCTAGAGATTTTATTTTGAAAACAAAAACAATTTTGTCAACGGTAGTAATAAAGCATATGTATCATGTAAATTATATCTTACAAGTTGCAAGCCTCATGCATAGTATACTAATAGTGCCCGCACCTTGTCCTAATTAGCTTGGACTACCGGGATCATCGCAATACACATGTTTTAACCAAGTGTCACAAAGGGGTACCTCCATGCCGCCTGTACAAAGGTCTAAGGAGAAAGCTCGCATTTTGGATTTCTCGCTTTTGATTATTCTCAACTTAGACTCCATACCGGGACAACATGGACAACAGATAATGGACTCCTCTTTAATGCATAAGCATGTAGCAACAATTAGTGTTCTCATATGAGATTGAGGATATATGTCCAAAACTAAAACTTCCACCATGATTCATGGCTTTAGTTAGCGGCCCAATGTTCTTCTCTAACAATATGCATGCTCTAACCATTAAAGTGGTAGATCTCCCTTACTTCGGACAAGACGGACATGCATAGCAACTCACATGATATTCAACAAAGAGTAGTTGATGGCGTCCCCAGAAGCATGGTTATCGCACAACAAGCAACTTAATAAGAGATAAAGTGCATAAGTACATATTCAATACCACAATAGTTTTTAAGCTATTTGTCGCATGAGCTATATATTGTAAAGGTAAAGAATGGAAATTTTAAAGGTAGCACTCAAGCAATTTACTTTGGAATGGCGGAGAAATACCATGTAGTAGGTAGGTATGGTGGACACAAATGGCATAGTGGTTGGCTCAAGGATTTTGGATGCATGAGAAGTATTCCCTCTCGATACAAGGTTTAGGCTAGCAAGGTTATTTGAAACAAACACAAGGATGAACCGGTGCAGCAAAACTTACATAACAGACATATTGTAAACATTATAAGACTCTACACCGTCTTCCTTGTTGTTCAAAACTCAATACTAGAAATCATCTAGACTTTAGAGAGACCAAATATGCAAACCAAATTTAGCAAGCTCTAGGTGTTTCTTCATCAATGGGTGCAAAGTATATGATGCAAGAGCTTAAACATGAACACAACAATTGCCAAGTATCAAATTATTCAAGACATTTTAGAATAACTACATGTAGCATTTCCCGATTCCAACCATATAACAATTTAACGAAGAAGATTCAACCTTCGCCATGAATACTATAAGTAAAGCCTAAGGACATATTTGTCCATATGCAACAGCGGAGCGTGTCTCTCTCCCACACAATGAATGCTAGGATCCATTTTATTCAAACAAAACAAAAACAAAAACAAACCGACGCTCCAAGCAAAGCACATAAGATGTGACAGAATAAAAATATAGTTTCAGGGGAGGAACCTGATAATGTTGTCGATGAAGAAGGGGATGCCTTGGGCATCCCCAAGCTTAGACGCTTGAGTCTTCTTAGAATATGCATGGTTGAAACAACGGGGCATCCCCAAGCTTAGAGCTTTCACTCTCCTTGATCATATTGTATCATCCTCCTCTCTTGATCCTTGAAAACTTCCTCCACACCAAACTCGACACAACTCATTAGAGGGTTAGTGCATAATAAAAATTAACATGTTCAGAGGTGACACAATCATTCTTAACACTTCTGGAAATTGCATAAAGCTACTGGACATTAATGGAACAAAGAAATTCATCCAACATAGCAAAAGAGGCAATGCGAAATAAAAGGCAGAATCTGTCAAAACAGAACAGTCCGTAAAGATTGATTTTATTGAGGCACCAGACTTTCTCAAATGAAAATGCCCAAATTGAATGAAAGTTGCGTTCATATCTGAGGATCACGCACGTAAATTTTCATATTTTTCTGAGCTACCTACAGAGGGGCAGGTCGAAATTCGTGACAGCAAAGAAATCTGTTACTGCGCAGTAATCCAAATCTAGTATGAACCTTACTATCAAAGACTTTACTTGGCACAACAAAGCACAAAACTAAGATAAGAAGAGGTTGCTACAGTAGTAAACAACTTCCAAGACTCAAATATAAAATAAAAGTACTGTAGTAAAAACATGGGTTGTCTCCCATAAGCGCTTTTCTTTAACGCCTTTCAGCTAGGCGCAGAAAGTGTGTATCAAGTGTTATCGAGGGATGAAGTATCGACATTACCTTGGGCTTTACCCTTACCTTTCTTGTTCTTTTCCTTACTCTTTGATTTAGGGAATATATGTCTACCCCCGGTGTAGAGGTGAATTTTAGGGTGCCTTCTCCCATATCTATGACTGCTCCCAATAGTTTCAGCAGGGATCTTCCGAGTGTGATTTGACCTGTTCCTGCACATTCAATAACAAGATAATCAATGGATATTGTTCTCCCAAGAATGGTTGTATGAACACCCGCAGCTATTCCTTTAGGAATTATAACAGAGTTATTCCTTCTCCCCCTTCAATGAATCCCCAAAGTTTCAAAGATTTATGAATACTCTTAGGCATTAGGCAAAATTCAGTCATAATATCACAATTAGCATGAAGAGTTTGGTCACCGATAGCAATTTTAATAGTAGGATCCCATAATGAAGGTTCAGAGTTCACTAAAACTTGATCAAGACGGTTACGAACATATCCATAATTTTCATTCAAGCGAGATGCACTTGTCTCAAGAGTATTTAATCTATTATAAATGCTAATAAGGGCTGAATCAAAGTTATTAGCTGAATCATGTGATGCAACCAACTTCTTTATGGCATTAAAAGCTTGATCCCCATTGCAATGAAGGAAATCTCCTCCCACTAGAGCATCCAAGGCATATCTATAGCGAATCATAAGACCAAAATAAAAATTACTAAGGAGCAAGCTTAGAGTCATTTGAGGTTCAGTTTTACGATAAGAAGTAAAAATTATGGACCAAGCATCTTTAAAACTCTCCTCATCCCCTTGTTTAAAAGTGAAGACTAATTCCTCAGGTGAAGAAGTAACAAGTGCAGAACTAGACATGGTAACAAAAGTAAAATGCAAGTAACTAATTTTTTTATGTTTTTATATAGAGTGCAAGACAGTAAATAAAGTAAAGCTAGCAACTAATTTTTTTTGTGTGTTTTGATATAATGCAGCAAACAAGTAGTAAATAAAATAAAGCAAGACAAAACAAAGTAAAGAGATTGGATTGTGGAGACTCCCCTTGCAGCGTGTCTTGATCTCCCCGGCAACGGCGCCAGAAAATATGCTGACGTGTAGTTGACGTGGGAGTTAGAAATCTTTGTGGTGTAGCTTTTCTTCAGTTCCCCGGCAACGGCGCCAGAAAATATGCTTGATGGCGTGTAACTCACACGTTCGTTGGGAACCCCAAGAGGAAGGTATGATGCGCACAGCAGCAAGTTTTCCCTCAGAAAGAAACCAAGGTTTATCGAACCAGGAGGAGCCAAGAAGCACGTTGAAGGTTGATGGCGGCGGGATGTAGTGCGGCGCAACACCGGGGATTCCGGCGCCAATGTGGAACCCGCACAACACAACCAAAGTACTTTGCCCCAACGAAACAGTGAGGTTGTCAATCTCACCGGCTTGCTGTAACAAAGGATTAGATGTATAGTGTGGATGATGATTGTTTGCAAAGAACAGTAGAACAAGTATTGCAGATTGTATTTAGTATAAAAGAATGGACCGGGGTCCACAGTTCACTAGAGGTGTCTCTCCCATAAGATAGATAGCATGTTGGGTGAACAAATTACAGTCGGGCAATTGACAAATAGAGAGGGCATAACAATGCACATACATGACATGATGAATATTGTGAGATTTAATTGGGCATTACGACAAAGTACATAGACCGCTATCCAACATGCATCTATGCCTAAAAAGTCCACCTTCAGGTTATCATCCGAACCCCTTCCAGTATTAAGTTGCAAAACAACGGACAATTGCATTAAGTATGGTGCGTAATGTAATCAATAACTACATCCTCGGACATAGCATCAATGTTTTATCCCTAGTGGCAACAGCACATCCACAACCTTAGAACTTTCCGTCACCTGTCCTGCATTTAATGGAGGCATGAACCCACTATCGAGCATAAATACTCCCTCTTGGAGTTAAGAGCAAAAACTTGGCCGAGCCTCTACTAATAACGGAGAGCATGCAAGATCATAAACAACACATAGGTAATAGATTGATAATCAACATAACATAGTATTCTCTATCCATCGGATCCCGACAAACACAACATATAGAATTACGGATAGATGATCTTGATCATGTTAGGCAGCTCACAAGATCCGACAATGAAGCACATGAGGAGAAGACAACCATCTAGCTACTGCTATGGACCCATAGTCCAGGGGTGAACTACTCACTCATCACTCCGGAGGCGACCATGGCGGTGAAGAGTCCTCCGGGAGATGAATCCCCTCTCCGGCAGGGTGCCGGAGGTAATCTCCAGAATCCCCCGAGATGGGATTGGCGGCGGCGGCGTCTCGCAAGGTTTTCCGTATCGTGGCTCTCGGTACCGGGGGTTTCGCGACGAAGACTTTAAGTAGGCGGAAGGGCAACGCGGGGGCCACACGAGGGCCCCACACAACAGGCCGGCGCGGCCAAGGCCCGGGCCGCGCCGCCCTAGTGTGTCGGCGCCTCGTGGCCCCACTTCCTTTCCCCTCGGTCTTCCGGAAGCTTCGTGCAAAAATAGGACCCTAGGCGTTGATTTCGTCCAATTCCGAGAATATTTCCTTTGTAGGATTTCCGAAACCAAAAACAGCAGAAAACAAAGAATCGGCTCTTCGGCATCTCGTTAATAGGTTAGTGCCGGAAAATGCATAAATACGACATATAATGTGTATAAAACATGTAGATATCATCAATAATGTGGCATGGAACATAAGAAATTATCGATACGTCGGAGACGTATCACGCCGTTGCCGGGGAGGCATAGCTCTACTCATAAGTTCACCTGGGGAGTACACTCTACCTCTATCTCTGTTTTTATCTTATTTTATTTTGTTTTGCTTAGTTTACTTCTGTCTAGTTTATTTGTGCTTAGTTTATTTTTGTCTAGTTTTATTTTGCTTAGTTTACTTTCGTCTAGTTTGTTTTTGTTTTGTTTTACTTTTCTCATATACCCGAAAATCCATAAAAACATGAAAAACCTAAAAATTAAAAACTGCTATTATGGGAGAACCTACAACCTATTTGGAGCTTATTGAATTATATAATAATTATAGAGAATCAAGAACGGGTAAAGTTATGAGTGCTGTGATAGAAAAATTGAATGCAATTGCTAAAATCTTGCTTAAACGCCATGATATAAACTGTTGCTCTAAACAGGATACTAAACATCTTAAATTTCAATGTGGATTTAGTGAGGAAGTTTTAATTAAGAACTATAATTGGAATAGCTATATTCATTTTGGGTTCGAAGAAGTAGAACAATTTGTTTTGTTTATGGGAGTTTGTGAGATAGAATCCTTCATGGCTAAAAATTATGAAACTTGTGTTGTTTGTAAGGACCTTAAAGATTATGTCCCTTCTATCCTTAATTTTTGCATAGAAAGCTACAGTGACAATCCTTATATCATTGATTATAAAGAGAGACTCATTAATGCACAAGAACCAGTGGAAGAAGAAATTGATGAACCTGAAAGCTCATTGGATGAAAAAGAGGAGGGAATCGATGAACCTGAAAGCTCATTGGATGAAAAAGAAGAGGAGAGTGATGAACAAAAGGAGGAAGAATGGATTAGCTACCCATGCCAACCTTCTAATGAGAGTAACTCTTTATCTCTTACACTATTTGATTGTCCTCCATGCTTACCGAAGGAGGATGAATGTTATGTTCATGTGGATTCTCTTGAAATATTCCCTATGAGTAAAACTTGCGAGAATAATTATGCTACTGTTATTCATGATAATCCATGCAACTTTGATAAATTTTATGATAATGCTTTGTTTGTTCCTGATGTCGAAATGCATGGTACTAAAGAGTTTTGCTTGACAAATGTTTATGATAAATCTCTAGATGATGGTCCTATGTTACTTGATACTATTAATTGTACTACTAATGAAAATGGGATTGGAGAGTTCTTTACTTTATCTATGAGTCCCATACCTTTTGAGATTGATCAATCATCTTGTTACATTATTGATAAAAGTGGGTTTGAAAGTTTTGATCCTATTATTTTTGAGCTTGATAAAAATTATGTGTTTGGAAATCATGAATAGCATGCTGTATGTGATAGTTATAATATTGAGTTTGTTCATGAAGCTACTGAAAATTATTACAAGAGAGGAAAATATGGTTGTAGAAATTTGCATGTCACTAAAACACCTCTCTATATGCTGAAACTTTTGAAGTTACTCTTGTTTTATCTTCTTATGCTTGTCACTTTGTTCTTTATGTATTTATTTGTGTATAAGATTCCTATGCATAGGAAGTGGGTTAGACTTAAATGTGTTTTGAATTTTCTTTTTGATGCTCTCTTTTGCTTCAACTCTTATTTCTTGCGAGTGCATCATTAAAATCTAGTGAGCCCATCTTAATGGCTATAAAGAAAGCACTTCTTGGGAGATAACCCATGTCTTTATTTTGCTACTGTTTTGTTGTGTCTTGGAAGTTGTTACTACTGTAGCAACCTCTCCTTATCTTTATTTTATTGCAATGTAGTGCCAAGTAAAGTCTCTAATAGAAGGTTGATAGTAGATTTGGATTACTGCGCAGAAACAGATTTCTTGCTGTCACGAATTTGGGCAAGATTCTCTGTAGGTAACTCAGAAAAATCTGCCAATTTACGTGCGTGTTCCTCAGATATGTACGCAACTTTCATTAGTTTTGAGTTTTCTGATTTGAGCAACGGAAGTACCTCCTAAAAATTCGTCTTTACTGGCTGTTCTGTTTTGACAGATTTTGTCTCTGTTTTTTTGCATTGTCTCTTGTGGACTTTAAGCAAGGCTTTCTAGACGTGGGGAGCTGTAGCTAATGTTTTATTGAGTTCTTGCAATGTGTCACTACAGGGCTAAAGTGGATTAAAGTTTTTTGAGTACTAACCCCTCTAATGAAGTTTATGAGAAGTTTGGTGTGAAGGAAGTTTTCAAGGGTCAAGAGAAGAGGATGATATGTGATCAAGAAGAGTGAAAAGTCTAAGCTTGGGGATGCCCCCTGGTTCATCCCCGCATATTTCAAGAAGACTCAAGCGTCTAAGCTTGGGGATGCCCAAGGCATCCCCTTCTTCATCAACTTATCAGGTTTCTTCTATTGAAACTATATTTTTATTCGGTCACATCTTATGTGCTTTACTTGGAGCGTCTGTGTGTTTGTATTTCTGTTTATGTTTGAATAAATTCGGATCCTAGCAATCCTTGTGTGGGAGAGAGACACGCTCCTCTTTTTCATATGAACACTGTTGTTCTTCGTTTTACTTTTAACGTTCAATGACAAAAGTTGGAAGCTATTGCATTTATTGCTATTTGGTTGGAAACAGAAAATGCCTCATATTGTCTTGGATAATTTGATACTTGGAAATTGTTTTGAGCTCTCAAGTAAATCATGATTAAGCTCTTGCATCATGTAGTTTAAACCTATTAGTGGAGAAATACCGTAGAGCTTGTTGAAATTTGGTTTGCATGATTGGTCTCTCTAAGGTCTAGATATTTTCTAGTAGAAGTGTTTGAGCAACAAGGAAGACAGTGTAGAGTCTTATAATGCTTGCAATATGTTCTTATGTAAGTTTTGCTGTACCGGTTTATACTTGTGTTTGCTTCAAACAACCTTGCTAGCCAAAGCCTTGTACTGAGAGGAAATGCTTCTCGTGCATCCAAAACCTTGAGCCAAAACCTATGCCATTTGTGTCCATATCTACCTACTATGTGGTATTTCCTGCCATTCCAAGTAAATACTTCATGTGCTACCTTTAAACAATTCAAAGGTTATTATCTCTTATTTGTGTCAATGTTTTATAGCTCATGAGGAAGTATGTGGTGTTTATCTTTCAATCTTGTCATTTACTCCTGACAGACTTTCATAATGGACTAGTGGCACATCTGCTTATCCAATAATTTTGCAAAAAGAGCTGGCAATGGGGTTCCCAGCCCCAATTAATTAACTTGCATTAATAATTCTCTTCACGTGTTTTGCCCTGATCTATCAGTAAGCAACTTAATTTTGCAAATAGACACTCCTTCATGGTATGTGAATGTTGGAAGGCACCCGAGGATTCGGTTAGCCATGGCTTGTGTAAGCAAAAGGTTGGGAGGAGTGTCATCCATAAATAAAACTAAAATACATGTGTTAACAAAAGAGAAGAGGGATGATCTACCTTGCTGGTAGAGATAACGTCCTTGATGGGAGCCGCTCTTTGAAAGTCTGGTTGATGAGGTAGTTAGAATGCCCACTACCATTCGTTGACAACAACAAACACCTCTCAAAACTTTACTTTTATGCTCTCTATATGATTTCAAAACTTAAAAAGCTCTAGCACATGATTTAACCCTGCTTCCCTCTGCGAAGGGCCTTTCTTTTACTTTATGTTGAGTCAGTTTACCTACTTCCTTCCATCTTAGAAGCAAACACTTGTGTCAACTGTGCATTGATTCTTACATACTTGCTTATTGCACTCGTCATATTACTTTGTGTTGACAATTATCCATGAGATATGTATGTTGAAAGTTGAAAGTAACTGCTGAAACTTAAATCTTCCTTCGTGTTGCTTCAATGCCTTTACTTTTAATTTATTGCTTTATGATTTAACTCTTATGCAAGACTTTTGATGCTTGTATTGAAAGTACTATTCATGAAAAGTTTTGCTATATGTTATCTATTTGTTAGCAACTATAGATCATTGCCTTGAGTCACTGCATTCATCTCATATTCTTTATAATAGTATGATCAAGATTATGTAAGTAGCATGTCACTACAGAAATTATTCTTTTTATCGTTTACCTACTCGAGGGCGAGCAGGAACTAAGCTTGGGGATGCTTGATACGTCTCCAACGTACCTATAATTTCTGATGTTCCATCCTTGTTTCATGACAATACCTACATGTTTTGCTCGCACTTTATAATGTTTTTATGCGTTTTCCGGAACTAACCTATTAATAAGATGCCGAAGTGCCAGTTCCTGTTTTCTGCTGTTTTTGGTTCCAGAAAGGCTGTTCGGGCAATATTCTTGGAATTCGACGAAACAAAGACCCATTATCTTATTTTTCCCGGAAGACCCCAGAACACCGAAGGAAAGTCGGAGGCGGGCCAGAGGGCCACCACACCATAAGGCGGCGCGGCTCCAGGCCTGGCCGCGCCAGCCTATGGTGAGGGGGGCCCGAGCACCCTCTCCGCGCCGCCTCTTCGCCTATAAGACCCCTTTCGACCTAAAAACACGATACCAATTGACGAAACTCCAGAAAGACTCCAGGGGCGCCGCCGCCATCGCGAAACTCCAATTCGGGGGACAAAATCTCTGTTCCGGCACGCCGCCGGGACGGGGAAGTGCCCCCGGAAGTCATCTCCATCAACGCCACCGCTTCCATCATGCTCCGTGAGTAGTTCCCCCATGGACTACGGGTTCTAGCTGTAGCTAGTCGGTACTCTCTCCCCCATGTACTTCAATACAATGATCTCATGAGCTGCCTTACATGATTGAGATTCATCTGATGTAATCGGTGTTGTGTTTGTTGGGATCCGATGAATATGGAATACTATGTCAAGTTGATTATCAATCTATCATATATGTTGTTTATGTTCTTACATGCTCTCCGTTGCTAGTAGAGGCTCTGGCCAAGTTGATACTTGTAACTCCAAGAGGGAGTATTTATGCTCGATAGTGGGTTCATGCCACCATTGAATCTGGGACAGTGACAGAAAGTTCTAAGGTTGTGGATGTGCTTGTTGCCACTAGGGATAAAACATCAATGCTTTGTCTAAGGATATTTGTGTTGATTACATTACGCACCATACTTAATGCAATTGTCTGTTGTTTGCAACTTAATACCGGAAGGGGTTCGGATGATAACCTGAAAGTGGACTTTTTAGGCATAGATGCATGCTGGATAGCGGTCTATGTACTTTGTCGTAATGCCCTGATTAAATCTCATAGTAGTCATAGTGATATATGTATGTGCATTGTTATGCCTTCTCTATTTGTCAATTGCCCAACTGTAATTTGTTCACCCAACACTTGTTATTGGAGAGTTACCACTAGTGTAGATAGCTGGGAACCCCGGTCCATCTCTCATCATCATATACTCATTCTATATGTCATTGGAAGTAGTATCAACTATTTTCTGGTGCCATTGCTCTCATATTACTTCTACTGCTGCTGTGTTACTGTTACTATTGCTCTCATATTACTGCTGCTTTCACATCACCCCTCTTACTAGTGCTTTTCCAGGTGCAGCTGAATTGACAACTCAGTTGTTAAGGCTTATAAGTATTCTTTACCTCCCCTTGTGTCGAATCAATAAATTTGGGTTTTACTTCCCTCGAAGACTGTTGCGATCCCCTATACTTGTGGGTTATCACGTCCATTGGATGTCTTCTTGTCCAGCTTCACGTCCATCTCCATGTCCAGCTTCACGTCCAGCTGCTCCTCTTCTCCTCGTGCGATGCTTGCTCCACCTTCATACCTGATCATACATAAGTAACAAGACTTTGGCAGTATAAAGTTCTCATCAATCAAAGTATCATTTAGGAACAAGTTCACCTGTTGTTTGAGTAGCTTGGCATGAGCCCTTGTAATGGGTCCAATCCTAACTTCATTGGACTTGAGCTTCACAGCAGCTTCGTCTTGATCTTGCAATGACAGAGGTAGTGGATTGGTAGGGATGTCCTCATCATCTCCCCCCCCCCTTCAAAAGGCGTCGACCTCGACGCTCCAAGGTCTTCTCCGTCATATGGTGTCAAATCAGCAACATTGAAAGAATTACCGACACCAAACACATCATTTGGAAGATCTATAGAGTAGGCATTATCATTGATATTGGCAAGCACTTTGTAAGGACCAGCACCACGAGGAAGCAACTTGGACTTCCGCAGCTTCAGAAACCTATCCTTGCGAAAATGTACCCAGACCATATCACCAGGCTTGAACCACCTCTTCTTGCTCTTCTTGTTCACCCTTGCAGCATTGCTCTTGCCTTTCTTCTCAATCAGCTCTTTAGTCTTCACATGTATCTTCCGTACAAAATTTGCCCTCTTTGATGCCTCCGTATTAACTCTCTCATGTATGGGTAAAGGCAACAAATCAAGTGGAGTAATGGGTTTGAAACCATACACCAGCTCAAAGGGACACAACTCTGTGGTAGAATGTACCGCCCTGTTGTAAGCAAACTCCACATGCGGCAAACAATCTTCCCACTCCTTCAAGTTCTTCTTGATCATGGATCTAAACAGTTGTGACAATGTTCTATTCACCACCTCAGTTTGACCATTAGTTTGGGGATGACAAGTAGTGCTGAAAAGTAGCTTTGTCCCCAGCTTTCCCCAAAGTGTCTTCCAGAAGTAGCTCATGAACTTGACGTCATGATCAGAAACAATAGTCTTCGGGACTCCATGTAGACGTACAATCTCCCTGAAAAACAGGTTAGCAATATGCGACGCATCGTCTCTCTTGTGGCAGGCAATAAAGTGCGACATCTTAGAAAATCTATCCACTACCACAAATATAGAATCATGGCATCTCTTAGTACGCGACAAACCCAACACAAAATCCATACTTATATCTTCCCATGGTATAGTAGGTGTCGGTAAAGGAGTATACAAACCGTGTGGCTTTAGCTTGGACTTGGACTTGTTGCAAGTAGTGCACCTCTTCACATACATGTCTACATCCCGCCTCATATTTTGCCAATAGAAGTGATCAGCGAGCATGAGTAGCATCTGCTCACGCCCAAAGTGACCCATCAAACCTCCAGCATGTGATTCATGCAATAAGAGCAAACGCATAGACGATTCTGGAACACATAGTTTGTTAGCTCTAAACAAGAACCCATCATGTATGTGATATTTCTCCCATGCTTTACCAATAGCACACAAGCGATATGGTTCAACAAAATCATGATCAGTGGCATACAAATCACATAGCACTTCTAATCCAGGAATTTTCACATCAAGTTGAGTTAATAACATATTTTTCCTAGATAGAGCATCGGCAACAATATTATCTTTTTCCTTCTTATGCTTAATAATGTATGGAAAAGACTCAATGAACTCAACCCACTTAGCAAGACACCTATGCAAGGTAGATTAAGCTTTCAAATATTTCAAAGCTTCATGATCAGAATGTATGATAAATTATTTTGGCCATAAATAATGTTGCCGAACCTCAAGAACTCTAATTAAAGCATACAATTCTTTATCATAGATAGGATAGTTCAACTTAGCACTAGAAAGTTTCTCAGAAAAATATGCAATTGGGCGACCCTCTTGCATCAGCACACCACCAATTCCAATACCACTAGCATCATATTCAATCTCAAACTGCTTAATGAAATCAGGAAGTGCAAGCAACGGTGTAGAAGTTAACAATCTTTTCAGTTCATCAAAAGCATGATCTTGGGCGACGCCCCACTCAAATGCAACACCCTTTTTAGAAAATTCATTTAAAGGTGCAGCAATAGTACTAAAATTGGGCACAAAACGTCGATAAAGCCCAGCTAGACTATGAAAACTTATCACTTGACTCACGTTCATAAGAGTAGGCCAATTTTTAATTGCTTCAATTTTGGATACGTCTACTTCTACTCCATGCTTAGAGACAACATAACCTCAGAAATATGACCTTATCTTTGCAAAATGTGCACTTCTCAAGATTACCATAGAGTTTATTATCACGCAACACTTGCAAAACATGTCGAATATGTATAGTATGATCAGATTCATTGCGGCTGTAGATTAATATGTCATCAAAGTACACAACCACAAATTTTCCAATAAAAGTACGCAAAACATGGTTCATCAGTCTCATGAAAGTACTAGGTGCATTAGTCAAACCAAAAGGCATTACTAACCACTCATATAAACCAAATTTTGTTTTAAAGGTTGTTTTCCATTCATCCCCCTCTTTCATCCTAATTTGATGATAACCACTATGCAAATCAATCTTAGACAAAACAACAGCACCACTCAATTCATCTAACATATCCTCTAAGCGGGGAATAGGATGACGATATCGAATAGTAATGTTGTTTATCGCTCTACAATCTACACACATGTGCCAAGTAACATCTTTCTTAGGAACTAGAATAACAGGAACAACACAAGGACTAAGGCTTATGTGGATATAACCTTTGTCGAGTAGCGGTTGTACTTGTTTCTGAATTTTCTTCGTCTCTTCAGGGTTCATCCTATATGGCGCCCTATTGGGCAGCGAGGCTCCGGAGATCAAGTCAATTTGATGCTCAATACCACACAATGGTGGCAATCCTGCAGGTACCTCCTCCGGAAACACATCGCTGAATTCCTGCAACACATTAGAAACACCAAGAGAAATAGGGATCATGTCGTTAGAAACCAAAACCTCACCCTTGTACATGAGCACAAGAGGCATGGTTGTAGGATCCTCACTAAATTCTCTCGTATGTTCTTTGGTGGCTAATAGAACTAAGGAATTCACTCTCTCACTTTTCGTTATATCACTCACGACATTACAATTTTCTCGCCTATCGATGGGTGCATCCTCCAAGTGTACTTCCGTTTTCTGACGAGATTCATTGACAATTTGTTGTGGTGACATAGGCTGCAAGTTAATTTTCTTGCCCTTGAACTCCAAGTGATATGTATTGGCGCGACCATTGTGTTCCACAGAACGGTCATAGAGCCATGGCCGACCCAATCGTAGGTGACACACCGTCATAGGAACCACATCAAAATCAATGGAATCCTTATACGGTCCAATCTCAAAATCAACACGCACCATGTGGTTTATCTTCATCTCACCATTATCGCTCAACCACTGAATATAATATGGATGCGGGTGCGGTAGATACTTCAGTTTCAGCTTGGCACACAACTCATTGCTTGCTAGATTGCGACAACTCCCGCCATCAATAATGACTTTGCAAGATTTATCAAGACCAACTAGTGCCTTTGTTTGGAACAAATTGCAGCGTTGAGTAGATGCACTCGGCTGTACATTAAGAGCACGTTGTGACACAACAATAGTGCAAGCTTCAGACAGAAAAGCATCAACACCATCACTGTCATAATCATCATCTTCTGGAGCATATGGAATCAGCATCATCTCCAGTCTCATACTCATCATGGTCATTAATGATCATCACCTTTCGTTTAGGACAATCTCTCTTGAAGTGACCCTTGCCTCCACATGTATGACAATTCATATCGCGATTACGCACCGTAGACATGCTAGAACCACTTGTACTAGCAGCAGGTTCGGGCTTTTTTGTGTTGGACACATTGGAGACCGGCTTGCTAGACGAAGTAGGAAAAGGTGTGGGGCGCGAAGATGGTGTCGGCGCCAAGGATGGGGACGCCCTAGGCGTGTAGCGTCCAGCTCCCGTAGTACGGCCTTTAATTTACGCCTCATCAGCCAACTGTGCTTCAGCTTCTCTTGCATGATGTAGCAGCTGATTCATAGTGGTGTAACTTTGATAACGAACAATGCCTTTGACATTATACTTCAGACCATGTAGGAAACGTTGCATTGTCATCTCAAGTGACTCACGGACACGACCACGCTGCATAAGCATCTCCATCTCCATGTAATAAGCATCAACTGTCATAACACCTTGTCTCAAGAGGGTCAACTTATCATAGATAGATCGCAAATAATTAGTGGGAACGAAACGAGCTTGCATAATTGCCTTCATCTCGCGCCATGTAAGAACTGGCAATTCGTTATCTTCCTGACAAGCACGTGTAACTCCATCCCACCAACGCAATGCATAACCATCAAATTCTGAGGAAGAAGGCTTAACCTTCCTATCTTCAGTATAGTCATGTAGGCGCCATAACTTCTCAATTTTCAGCTCCCAAGTGAGGTATTCTTCAACATCAGCACGTCCTTCCAATTTGGGTATTGAGAACTTTGCCTTACCCAAACCATCGTCTTGCGGTTGTGGAGGGACACGGTGAGCTCCGAGTTCAGCAAAGCCACGGCCACGGTTACCACGTCCAACACCACGACCAACACCACGTGCTTCATCTTGAAGCTCAGCATCTTCATCTTCATGTTGTTGTTGTTGTTGGGTCAAATTCTCAACAGTTCGAGTCAATGCTTGAATATTGCGCTGAATATCCGTCATTTGATCTTGCATTGCATTGGCGGTCTCATTAGTAGTATCCAGCTTCTTGGCGACCTCCTGAACGGTCCCCTTAAGTTCTTCGTCCTGATCGCGGAATTCACGTCGCATCTCATTGCAAAGAGCTTCATACTCCCTCCATGTCATAACATCAACTGCATCCTTGTTTTTCTGGTTAACTATTTTTTCATCACTAAAAGACATGGTTAGTAGATTAGAGAACTAAAACAAATATATATAGTGGTACTCTCACATCTCACTCAAAACTAATAAGAAAAGGTAGTCTTACCGCTCCAAAGTGAATTAGTATTGCTTACCACTTGTAGTAACAACTAGTGCACGGATGTAGCGAAGTGAATATCAAGGGTATAAGAACAGTCACATGGCAAAGCAAGATATATGTGGGGCTGTAGGTAGGATACCTATTTGCACCAATAACAAGCTCTAGCGCTGACCGTAGACAACCAAATATACTCACACAAGGCGATAATGTGGAAATGCAACTATATGGATGAAACAGGTTGCAATGCTCTCGAGAGACGCTAGCAAAGCTCAACAGGACATGCACAAGATTGCAAAGAAAAACATAGGCCTTCACTTGATTCTACTAGCACTTCTCATTTCTTTTTGGATTTTCTTTTTATCACACGCAGCACTTGTAGCTCTTTTTGCTTCTTTTCTATTTTCTCCTTTCTTTTGATTTTATGACACAACTCCTTGTAACACGGCCAACAGATAATGCAAAGCACCAAAACCCTAATGAGCAGTCTGTCGAGCGGTAAAACTAGTCTCTTCTGGTGAAGTTCCTAGTCACTTATATCGAAAGGATGTGGCTATGGTTGGAAACAAGCAAACTGTATGATATGTGTACTCGGAGCAACAAAAACTGTAAACTAGATGATATTGAAACACAAACCCTAGACAATCTACTAGAAGAACGAAAAAGATACGCAAAACAACTACGAAAAGCAACTAAATCTCGAAATTAGTGCAATCTAAGGCTATGGCAAACCCTAAGCCTAACTTTTTATGGCTTTTTCTGGATAGGAAACACTCACAACTCAACTATGGGGTGGATTGTGGATGGCTTACCGAGAAAACTCTGAAATTTGATACCAAGATGATAAGGGGTTGCCCGATCTTCTCAGTAAGCGACGATAGATGTGATGAACACGCGATGAACACAGCGGAAATAACACGATGATGAAGTGGATGATAACTTGTATGACGCAACGAGTCTCTCGATTGGTCCCTATCGCCAATGCAACAGCTCTCAACCCTGCAAGATATTCGCAACTCCACACACTTGCGCACGTAGTCGCCGACCACGAAGCGGTAAGTTGCAATCGTCTAATTCCCAATGGAACAGCAGATCACATAAGACTTTCAGTAGCAAAACACCAAATCAATGCGGATCGATGTAGAGATTCAATAGAGTTGCAAAGCAATCAACTTTGAACTAGGGTTATCTTAAACGTGGTCTAAACCTAATTTGGGGGCGTCCTGGGCACTTATATAGGGGTTCAGGACGACCAGAAGTCGAGAAAATACATTGAAAACCGACCCAGATCGAGATCTGGTCGAGACTGACTGGGACACGGCCAGTCAAGGGGCCGGTCGACCGGGCCAGGGACCAGGCAAGCCGGTTGAAACCGGGCTTAGCACCGGGTGGAGACCGGGCTAGGGGTCCAGAGCCCCTGGATGTGGCCCGGTGTGCACCGGTCCAGGGTCCGGTCGGCGCCGGGCGGATCCGGCGTAGCGCCCGGTCGAACCGAACGGGTGACCGGGCCGACCGGCGTGGCGGCCCGTCAGACCGGGGATGGCGCCGGCCTGGACAACTTCTTCTTCCCTCGCGCATGCCTCCCTCTCCTCCTTCGCGCGTCCATTGGATGTCTTCTTGTCCAGCTTCACGTCCAGCTCCATGTCCAGCTTTACGTCCAGCTGCTCCTCTTCTCCTCGTGCGATGCTTGCTCCACCTTCATACCTGATCATACATAAGTAACAAGACTTAGGCAGTATAAAGTTCTCATCAATCAAAGTATCATTTAGGAACAAGTTCACCTGTTGTTTGAGTAGCTTCGCACGAGCCCTTGTAATGAGTTCAATCCTAACTTCATCGGACTTGAGCTTCACAGCAGCATCGTCTTCATGCATCTTGCAATGATGGAGGTAGTGGATTGGTAGGGATGTCCTCATCATCTTGTATGTTGCAGTTGCAGCATCTAGGTGGCGGCAGCTATGCGGCAAGGTTGTTGTATGGGTGGTGTTACATGGCGGTTTTCTCTGCCTCGTCAATTTTGGTCGGTTTGGACAATAGGTGTAGAATTTGCAAATATAAGAGCTGGGGGTGGGGAGATTTTCCTCGGGTGACTTTATTTTAGGAGACCATTTATGCCAATCCTTTTGGAGAAATTTTCTTTTGCTCCAATTGCTAAAAATATACTAGCAGTAGTGTCTAGGGATTGGGCAAATAAGAGGAAGCCCAGTTTATTGTTGAGTTGGGGTTACCCGTTGACTGACACCTAGGCCTTCCTGCTCTCCATGACAAATGGGACCTATCGAGTGGCTGGGTTCAAAATTCCAGGGAGGAACCGAGGAAGCGCCAATTGTTAGCTCCTAAGCTCTGCCTCGAGTATTATATATAGACCTGAGCTGCCCATTGGTCTTCCCATCCATCCATCCTTGTCTCCTCTCGTCTTCCCCTATTAACTGCGCAAGCAATGGGGAATCCGAAATGGGTCCTGGCGCCATGGGCGGTGCTGCTTCTCCTGCAGCTCGCCTGCGCATCTCACCATGCCCGCATGAGCCTGGAGACCTCGGCCGCGTCGCCGTCGGTCCCAGCCTCCATTGTTAGCCCGCTGCTCAGGACAGGCTACCACTTCCAGCCCCCCATGAACTGGATCAACGGTAAGACATATACTGCTGGTCTACTCTCGCTGGAGTTGTCTGAATTTTCTCTCGTTATGCTCTTCTGTGTCTTCAAGCTAAGCTATATATATCATGTGAGCACACATAGATAGCTACCGAAAGCTTTGCAAGTACTATATGTCTAGCCATTAGAGACATAGCTGTGGAAAGATATGTCTGCAATGCCGATGCTAATTTGAGATGTGTGCTTTGTTCGTCGTCGGGGCAGATAGACATCACAAAGAGCAGAAAATTTAATAAATGTATGTTTGAGAGTTGAAGAAAGGTATAATACAATTTTTTTTACTCTAGTTGTTTGGTTTCTCGTTCATTTGTAGCCAGGTGTTAGTTTGGAGAGCAAAAGATTGCGGCCTTGCAAGGGCGCATCAAAATTAATGGTTTTCTGTATCACCGTGTTAGTTAGGTAGTCTTGCAGCTGTTTTCTTCAAGTCCCTTGAGAAAAGTCGAGCTGCAAACTCATAGTTTTCGTAGTAGTAGCCGACAACGATGAAGTCTTCCAGTCCACCGTGGCCCCGTGCCCGTGGTGGTTCTGGATATAATATTAGAGCTTATCTGTATTTTAATAGTAGTATAAGTTATTGAGTCTTGTTTTCTCTCACAGTGATGCCTGGTTCTAATACTACATTTTTTCTTTGCCTCTCTGTGTCTGATTCTGGTTGCTTGGACGGCAAAACTCGTGGACTCCAGATCCAAATGGTACGACTTCTCCAGCCCATTTCTTGTACTTGTCTCTGTCTTCTACTAGCTACTAGCTACTAGATCTGTCATGTTGTAAGAATAGGAAGATTGCTGCATGTGTGCGGCTGATTTTAAAAATGATGCGAGTATGGAAGACCATACATTTTGTGTAGAAGAATATAACGGATAGGAAATTTTGTATTCGGATTGCACATGCACATGCACATGTGGCAACGTATAGGATG
Organism: Lolium rigidum; assembly: GCF_022539505.1. Taxonomy (NCBI): domain Eukaryota; kingdom Viridiplantae; phylum Streptophyta; class Magnoliopsida; order Poales; family Poaceae; genus Lolium; species Lolium rigidum. The sequence continues at coordinate 128,739,875 of NC_061509.1, read as the reverse complement.
CAGGACCTTCTGCTGCCGACAGCAAGTTGAGCTCAAGCAATAAGCTAGCAGTTTGCATCTACAAGCACGGATTTTGACTAGAGAAATTACAAACCATTTGAGATGCATGCATGAAGTAATGTTGTTAGCTTGAGCTGACATGTTGTTTGGGAATTTTGGGAACGAACAGGGCCGTTGTACTACAAGGGATGGTACCACCTGTTCTACCAGTATAACCCCAAGGGCGCGGTGTGGGGCAACATCATCTGGGCGCACTCGGTGTCCCGCGACCTGATCAACTGGATCGCCCTTGAGCCGGCCATCTCGCCGAGCATCCCGACGGACCAGTACGGCGTGTGGTCCGGTTCGACGACGATCCTCCACGACGGCACTCCGGCGATCCTGTACACGGGGATCGACCGGCCGAGCGTCAACTACCAGATCCAGAATATCGCCTTGCCCAAGAACGCGTCGGACCCTCTCCTCCGGGAATGGTACAAGCCGGGGTACAACCCGATCGCCGTGCCGGTGGCCGGCATAAACGCGACGCAGTTCCGCGACCCGACCACCGCGTGGTTCGCCGGCAAGCACTGGCGTATGCTGGTGGGGGGCCTCCGGCCGGGGACGCTCCGCGGGGAGGCGATCCTGTACCGGAGCCGCGACTTCAAGAACTGGACCCGCGCCCAGCACCCGCTGCACTCGGCGCTGACCGGCATGTGGGAGTGCCCGGACTTCTTCCCGGTGGGCAAGGCCGGGGTGGAGAAGGGCCTGGACACCTCCGAGTACGGCGCGGCGGCGGGCGTGGAGAAGCACGTGCTGAAGAACAGCCTCGACCTCACCCGGATGGACTACTACACCGTCGGCACGTACGACAACGTCAAGGAGCGGTACGTGCCGGACAACCCCACCGGCGACGTCTACCAGCGCCTCCAGTACGACTACGGCAACTTCTACGCGTCCAAGACCTTCTTCGACCCCGTGAAGCAGCGCCGGATCCTCCTGGGGTGGGCCAACGAGTCCGATAGCGTGGCCCACGACAAGGCCAAGGGCTGGGCCGGGATCCAGGTACGAATATCCTCGATGGCTACGGCCGTTTTCAGCTCAAATCTTCTTTGAATCCTTTCCTTGGTAGTAGTAGAATTGATGTGTATGAATGTGGTGGCGTGCAGGCGATTCCCCGGAAGATATGGCTTGACCCCAGCGGCAAGCAGCTGGTGCAGTGGCCGGTGGAGGAGCTCGAGAAGCTCCGGTGTAAGCCTGTTACCGTCGGCGACAAGGTCGTCAAGCCCGGCCAGCATTTTGAGATCACGGGTCTGCAGTCATACCAGGTTAGTGATAACTGTGGAATTTACTGTGCTTAATTAAAAGAGAACAAAAATTCTGCAACTAGCAGATAGTCGTCGCCATCGATGTAGCTTCCGGTCCATGTCGCCATCGATGTAGCTTCCGGTCCATGTCGATCTTATGGGTGACGATTCTTGCTTATTACGTGCGCAATTTCTGCTCCTCCTTCTCGCCATGGACTCCCAAAGTCAGAGGTCCACGGGCTTGCCGTCGCCGCTAGCTGCAGCTCTCGTTTTTAATCTCTCTTATTCACACATCCGCATCACCCGCAAGATTTGAACTTTTTTTGTCAACTAATATCACGTACGTAAGAAAATCTACTATCGACGCCTTGGTGTAGTGCTGTTGGCCAAGAATATTTTACTAGGACGGAGAGCACCGTGCATTCGTGAACAAGTCATAGTTTAACTTGCAAAGAACCTTCGCTTTACTTTCCCTTTTCTTTCCTTTTACCTAGTCCTAGTGTGACTCACGGGTGACAATGCAACAATCTAACCGAGATATTTCTTTCGCAGTCTGACGTGGAGGTGAGCTTCGAGATATCGAGCCTGGATAAGGCTGAGCCCTTCGATCCGGCCTACAGCAACAACGCGCAGAAGCTGTGCGGCATCAAGGGCGCCGATGTCAAGGGCGGGGTAGGGCCTTTTGGGCTGTGGGTGCTGTCCTCTGCCGACCTAGCAGAGAAGACTGCAGTGTTCTTCAGAGTCTTCAAGGATGGATACGGCAAACCTATCGTCCTCATGTGCAGCGACCCCACCAAGTACGACCAAATACCTCTCATGTCCTACATGTCTCTCTTATCCTCTTCTAATGGGCAAATGAAATCGTAATAGAGATATTTGATTGCAAAAAACAGGGTACAAGTAAATCTTCAGAAACCTTGCAGTAACATTTTAGCTCTACTGACCCTGTCTTTCTTTTGTGTCGTTCAGGTCATCTCTTACCCCAGATCTATACAAGCCGACTTTCGCCGGGTTCGTCGACACCGACATTTCGTCCGGGAAGATCTCTCTGAGAAGCTTGGTACCAACTTCACTTTCATAACATCGCTTTAACTAGTAATGCACCTCAGAACTAAATTTGTGTTGACCAACATTAATCTTTGTCTTTAGATCGATCGGTCGGTGGTTGAGAGCTTCGGCGCGGGAGGGAAGACCTGCATCCTATCAAGGGTGTACCCGTCTATGGCCCTAGGGAAAGACGCGCACCTTCACGTGTTCAACAACGGGGAGACGGATATCAAGGTGTCCAAGCTGACCGCGTGGGAGATGAAGAGACCATTGATGAATGGCGCCTAAGCATGCACCATCTCCGACGAGTTTTCGCTTCCTCGCATTTCGTGGTTTCACTTCACTGATATTCAGTCCCTCGATTGCTCACTCAAGAGCTCTATGATCACATATGATTTGCAAATTTTGTTGCAAAATTCATGGGTTGGGTACCGTGGTGTACGTACAAATAAAGATATTGTTTAATTTCCACGCGTCTAAATATAATAATAAAGAGCTAGCTTCATATTTTTCCTATCTCCCTTGAGATATCTCCCTCCTTGCTATGCATGTCACAGGATCAGATTGATGATGCTAACATGACTGAAATCTGACGAGCTAAGTACTGGATAAACCTGTAGTATTATTGTTCCCAGTACCTTTACGATAAAGTGACACCAAGTTCTTTCTTTACTGCAAGTCATGTGTGGCTTCATAAAAAAATGACAATTTCTTCGAAACAAAAACATGGTCCTCGTTTTGGATATAATAGAAATAGTGGAAGATTAACGCCTACAATCTGCCACAAAATTGTCATCATAGTTGGAATCTCGGACAAAAAAAGGTCGTAGGTGCGTGTGCTCGTAGTGGCATAAACACACAAATTAGAAAACGGAAGCTCCTAGCTAGTGGTGTATGGAGGGCGGCGTCTTTACCATTAGTATGAAAAGCTTCCGGCAATCCGGAAAAGAAATTTATACTATGTAAGCTGTAGCTATCTCCAGGTGAGGATCTGGCCTGAAGACAAACAACAAACGTACATGGTCATGTCAAACCACATATAAATATACTCCATTCGAAAAGCTACACATAATAACAAATAAATGTGTGAAGAACGAGTCGCACCCATATTGATATTGCAACGCGCACAAGGCACAGTGAAAGTCTACGGTCATCAGGGATGAGTTGCTGCCCCTTAAGCAAGCACGTCGAGCTAGGGAACCCAAATGGATTGGCTTGTACGCGGATTGCCATCTCCGATCTGACGCAAATCCAATATCAAAGACAATATGTTTTAGTTCGTTTGGATTGAACCGAGGACACAAAATTGACCATGATATCCCTTATTTGTTTGGGTCGGGGGCAACCCCAATGCCCTCCCTCGCGTAAAACAATTTATTGATAAACTTTATAGATAGTACCAAACCTACTTTACATGGTTGCCCCAACTGCCTTTGAGCGCTCGGTGCCTCCTGCAGCTCGGAGGCCTTTATGGTGAGCGCGAGCGCCTCCTCCTCGTCCACTCCTTCCAGCATGATGGGGAGCTGGTCCTCTGTGCCCTCGCCCCAGCCCAGCACCGCGACTCCAACGACGGCTACTACTTCACCGGCATCGGCGATCGCTACGTCGACGATGCCCACCATCGTCCCCAATTTCTCGGTTGAGGAAATCACTTGATTCCCGCATTGCCGACTGGCCGGTGTGCCCCTTTTTTTTGGTTCGTCGGACATTTCAATGTCGTGATTTGCGATGAAGTGTTCGTCGAGACTTCCATTTATGATGAGGATATCCTATCTATTGATACAACCGATGTATCTACAGCCCTACAAATACAAGGACCAATCACTCGAGCTCGTGCCAAACAACTTAATTATCGGGTACTTTCATTTCTTGGAACTATTCCTCACATACATGAGAATATGATGCTGCCTGAATCAGATGTGTTTGTTACTCTTAGAAATGATGGACCTAGCATGGATGAGAAGGACAAACATTGGAGTATGATCACACATGAGGAAGATGGCAGCAACCATATGAGGATTGAAGGGGACGCCGCAAGTGGAGATTTCAGAACTTTAAAGTCACCATAATGATGATTGAAGACTTGGACAAAATACACAAGATTATACTTCATAATTTCGTCCATAGCATAATATGGTGCTGCGTCACCTTTAGTTTTGGGCCAGGCTCATGTTATTTTCGCGGGATTTAAGTCAGCCACCGTTTAGAGTCCATATTGGAGGGGAAAAGGCCTTCTAGGGTTTGGTTCGTTCACCATATCTATGGCTGGCCGAAAAACCACCTTTTTTATCCTTTAAATACCACCATATCCGTCACGGATTTTGATTAGACTAAAAGTTAGCCATTGCTGCAACTCTTCGTGTACTTCTCTTGAGGCCAACACCCAGAACAAGACCGACTATTCGGAATTCCACCTTTTCAATAAAGCTTTCATCTATATCCACAATAATTTTGATTGCATTATTAGTTCATACTTGTTCTCGATTTCAGGTAGGAATCCGCAAGATCAGTAACTCCCGGAGATTGTCCTAGCGATTGCATTGACGCACGAGTTTTGCACATGTAGTCGGATCATCAAGCACGAACTCCACCAACAATTCGACATATCCTCCTATCATGAAAAGATCGGACACCTTTGCCCTATCAATTTGCGAGACAATAATCCTGTGGGTGCGAAATCTGGTCGGCCTATGTTTTAAGTTTCGAATTTTGGGGCGGGCGTTTTAGGGGTGCGGCTGGGCGCCAGTGCCCCCCTATTTAGGGGTTACGAGCCGGCACCTACCCATACAGTCAGGCGCCGGACGCCATACGGGGGGACGAGTGGATATGCTCTTATGAACAGTACTGTTACTCGCCAACTGCAAAAATCTTCCATAGTTCCATGTAGACAAGAACTCGCGAGAGGTGCCTTGTGAAAGCATGTACCGCGCAAATGCTCCATGCATTTTTTCTTCAAAAAAGGTGCTTTATTACTCAAAGTTTGACGTAATACACCCGGCCTCTCCATAGCTAGGATGCACACAGCCGTTCCAGGTTACAATCCAAGCACAAATAGTTCAACACAAAATAGGGATATAAAGCTAACAAGCGTATCATGGTGAAGGAGCTGCTATCCGCAGACTATGCAGCCACCCATGTTGGATAATAAACTCTCCATATTGGATAATAAACTCCTTGACCGAATTTTCCAATCGTGTAGATACCTCTGTAAAGAGGTCACGGTCTTCCAAGCACTGAAGCGGCGACCATAAACGGAGCGTAGCCGTAGACCGGTAAATTACCTGCATAAGAGAAGAATTTTTTTCATTAAAAACCTTGTCATTTCTACACAGTCAAAGCGACCATATGACGGCTAACGCTCCCACCCTGATAAGGCTCCTAAACCTAACATCTACCCCATTTAGACAATTGCCAAAAATGTTTGCGATGATACGGGGAGGGTATAAGGTAGATCCTATCTGAATGATTGACCATATAGCTTTCGCAAACTGGCACTGGAAGAAGAGGTGTTTAATTGTCTCGTCTACGTGATAGAAAACACATTTCTTACAACCGTGCCAGTTCCTTTTTGGAAGGTTATATTTGGTGAGGATAACACCACGGCGTAGGTACCAAACAAATACCTTCGTCTTTAATGGTATCCTCAGCTTCCAAATCCTTTTATTATTATAGATCGGTTGAATGGGTTGAATTAATGCTTCATACATGGATCTTACTGAGAATTTGCCACTCTTGGTAAGCTCCCAGCGGAATATATCTTTCCCTTGAACTAGTTGGATTGAATCTAATCTCTCTAACAATTCGTTCCAACTGGTTAAACGGGGACCGACTACATTACGCCTAAAAGTCATAGCTGGTGGAGAAGTTTCCATCACCCTCTGAAGGGTTACATCTTTATCGTGTGCGATCCTGTACAAAGCTGGATATTGTTCCCGGAGCGTGGTTGTCCCCAACCACTTATCCTCCTAGAATCGAATCTCCGACCCATCCTGTTGTGGGTATACTTTATGGGTATATCAACGACATGGTCTAGATCCGGCAAGCATCGGTGGCCCATAGGCGGTGATGGTGGCATATGGCCCATCGGGCGGCCCAGTTGCTGTTGATAGAAGATGAATGAAGTCCAGCCCAGGAACAGGAGCCGGATCTCAACTGACCTATGCAAGTAGTCGGATCCATGGAGGCACACGAAGTATCCGGATCCAGTACGGCGTATAAGGAAAGGTGGATCATTTACGTGCACGGAAATGTAATATTCCATAGTTAGGCATCTTGTATTCCGGCTAGGACTCTCCATGTAAACCCTAGATCCTGGCGCCTTTATAAGCCAGATCCCGGGAGCCCTAGAGGCACAACCACAACTCATTGTAACAACGTGAAAGCACCCAGATAATTCTAGACAAGCAGCAGTAGGCCCTGTCATCGTGCACGTGTTCCGAAGCTGGGTAAATCGCGTACCACCGTCCCGAAGATTTTCCGCCCGATGGCCCCTACTTCTTCTCACCCTCGTGAGGATCCCTCCTCCGAGGTACCGTCGAATAGGCAACGACACATCCCTAATGGAGAAAGACCCATAGGGGAAGAAGTGCTTCTTAGTAGCCATAATGGCAGGCCAAAAGTGTGAATCTCCGGTTTTCCAAGAAACCTGAGAAAACGCCTTGGAGCCTACATACTTCCTCCTCAACAAGTTTTGCCAGACCCCATCCTCGGTTAAGAAGCTGGCCAACCATTTACCTAGTAGGGCCATGTTCTTAATCTCTAGATCATGGATACCAAGTCCACCTTGATCTTTGGGTCGACAGACAACACTCCATTTTGTTAACCGATATTTTTTCTTCTCACTATCTCCTTGCCAGAAGAATCTTGATCGGAGGTAATCCAATCTATGAAGAATTTCTTTCGGCAATTGGAAGAATGATATCATATACATCACCATACTTGTGAGTACTGAATTTATGAGTACCAATCTACCACCAAGAGATAGTAATTTTCCTTTTCAACTACTCAGTCTTTTCTGCAATCTCTCCTCGACCATTTTCCATTCAGCTAGAGTCACTCTCCGATGGTGAATCAGAATACTTAGGTAGCTAATTGGAAAAGAGCCTAAACCGCATCCGAATAACTCGGTATATTGGTCGGCTTCGTCTTGGGCTTCACCGAAACAAAAACAATTCACTCTTATGGAAATTAATCTTTAGACCAGATAACTGCTCGAAAGCTGAGAGGATTAATTTCAGATTTCTTGCCTTATCAAGGTCATGATCCATAAATAGAATTGTATCATCGGCATACTGCAAAATAGACAGACCCCCATCAACCAGATGGGGTACCACTCCTTCAATCTGGCCATCTACCTTCGCACGCTGAATTAAAATGGCAAGCATATCCGCGACAATGTTAAATAACATTGGAGATAGCGGATCTCCTTGCCTCAACCCTTTCTTTGTTTGGAAATATATTCCTACGTCATCATTGACTTTTATAGCGACACTTCCACCAAAGATAAAGTTATTAATTAAAGCGCGTCATTCAGGAGAAAAGCCTTTCATTCGTAGTGTTTGTTGTAGGAAAGTCCATTTGACTTTATCATAAGCTTTTTTAAAGTCGATTTTAAGGATAAACCCATTCAACTTTTTGCGGTGCATCTCATGAACCGTTTCATGCAAAGTCACAACACCATCTAGGATGTATCGACCTTGCATAAAAGCGGTTTGAGTTGGGCGCACTACTTGATCAGCCACTGAATTAAGTCTAATAGTAGCAACCTTTGTAAAAGTTTTGAAGCAAACATTAAGGAGACAGATTGGTCTAAACTGCTGAATACGATACGCATCGTTAACTTTTGGAAGAAGAATGATTTCCCCAAAGTTAAACCGGAACAATTCAAGTTGCCCAGCATGGAGTTGTTGAAACAACTCTACTAGGTCTTTTTTAATAGTATCACATAATGTTTGATAGAACTCCCGGAGCCTTGATATGATCCATTTGGAAAACCGCTTTCCTCATCTCTTCCTATGTATATGGGGCGGTAAGGGCGGCGTTCTCCTGAGGTGACACTTGTGGGATATCATCTATTCTGGATTCATCCAGAGATATATGTGACTCCTCAGGTGCCCCAAATAAACTTTTATAGTACGAAGTGATGTAAGACTTTAATTTCTCATGTCCCTCGATCGTGGCATCAGCTTGTATGAGGGAGTCAATACGTTTCTTTCTGTGCATGCCATTGGCAACACTGTGAAAGTATCTCGTATTGGAATCTCCCTCTAATAAGAATTGAGCCTTTGATCTCTGGTACCATTTGAGTTCCTCCTCGCGTAATAAACCGGCTAACTTTGCATTGTATAGATTCTTAAGATCAAGTTCATGCGTTGTTAGTCGTCTAAATTCCGTGATTGCCTCTAACTCGTCAATTGACGTTGAAAGGCTGAGTTTCTCCTGTTTGAGTTGTCCAGTCATGTGTCGCGCCCACCCTCATAGGTATTTTCGCACAGCCCTAAGCTTGTTATTCCACCTTTGGATAGGAGAACCCGCGATGTACTGCTAGTCCCATAGATTTTTAACCATATCCGAGAAACCCTCTCTATGTAACCATCCAAGTTCGAATTTGAACGAACGTTTACGAGGCGGAGAAGGGACCCTAGTAGTTAATAGTATGGGAGCATGATCCGACAAAATTCAATTCGAGGTAGAACACGTACCGAGACCAGAGGGAATTTCAATTCCCAGTCTGAGTCCATTAGTAATCTATCTAACTTCTCATATGTCGGATCAGGAAGACTATTAGCCCAGGTGAATTACCTCCTAGTCATTGATATTTCCTTCAGGTCCAAACTGTCTATGACAATATTGTACAGGAAAGACCAATGACTGTCAAACCTGCCCTTAGTCTTCTCATGTGGATATCTAAGCAAGTTAAAATCCCCTCCTATGATAATGGGTGTGGATTATCCTTCGCCAGATTAACCAACTCTCGAATAAAAGCCGGTTTGAAGGCATCCTAAGCCACCCCATAGACCGACACTAAACTCCAAATGAAACTATCAGATTTATTCCGTATGTGAAGCTTTATATGAAAGTCACCACGAGAATTATCCAATATATCCATAGTCGAAGTTCGGACGCCTATAAGCAAACCCCCGGACCGACCCCTGGGAGGTCGCGACACCCAAGCGAAGTCTTCACCACTAGAAAGGCAGTTTAGAAAACTTGTGGAGTAGTGTCGTTTCCCAGTCTCAGAGATCCTAATAAAATCTAAAGCATGATCACGAATGGAATCAGAAATGTGTAAGTGTTTAGCCAAGTCACTAAGACATCTGCTATTCTTAAACATGCCATTAATTTGAAAACATTAGAAGTTTTACCCATCCTTGTCTTTTTATTAGGCCAAGTGCTTTTTTTAATAGAAGTGGCTCTAGACTTGCGATCTTTTGCTTTGAGTTCATAACATGAACTAAGCATCGCATCGTCTAGACCAACTTCTGATACCTCCCCTACAATATGTGTGAGTAGCTGGCCATCCGAAATGGTGTACGCTTCATCATCATCATCATCACTTGTATGGGAGGTATCCGACTTGCTCTTCAACACAGGAGTACATTTAAATCTATCAAAATCCATGTGTTTCAGTGCCTTAGTCGAAACAGAAACTAAATCAAAGGAAGTACCCAACAAAACGCCTAGATTATTCAACTTGGAAGAATTCTGCGGCGTGGAAAAAGAAAGAAAGGACTTATCACTTGAAACAATACCTGCAGAGTCGAGGTTTGATGCCGCCTTGCGTCGCATGGCCTTGGCCATCGAGTCCCCATCCGTCACCTCGGCACCATCCCCTGCCAGCCCATGCTGCGTGCTCCTACGCGATGGGGTGTCAGGCATGGTGCGCCGCGAGTTCGCCACCTTGGGAGGAGGAGTGGGCGATGCAGGCCCCCCCGGTGGCAGAAGCATCATGCGGTATGCCTACCGCAAACATCGAGGTCGAAGACGGTGAAGACACGGTGTGATGAGGCCGGCCACCCTCGTCATGCTACGGCAGCTCCAGGGGCGACGTATCCTCCATGCCATGCCCAGCCCTCGGGGAAGCCGCGCTCGCAGCCAACGCCTTGGGAGCAGCGGCCGGCTTGATGGCCATGGAGGCACTCGTCGTAGCAGCATTGCTGACCATGGCGTGCTGCATGGTAGCAGCAGCATTCCCCGGCAGCGTGTGCTGCATGGTATCAGCAGCGGCTGGCTGTACAAGCTGCACGGCAGCCACAGCAGCGCCCGGTTGAATGAGCTGCATGGCCGCGGCTGCAGCGTCCAGCTGCGAGTGTTGCACAGCAGCTGTAGCAGCTCCTGGCTGCTTGTGCTGCACGCTAGTGATACGTCTCCGACGTATCGATAATTTCTTGTGTTCCATGCCACATTATTGATGATATCTACATGTTATATGCACATTTTATGTCATATTTATGCGTTTTATGGAACTAACCTATTGACGAGATGCCGAAAGGCCAGTTCCTGTTTTCTGCTGTTTTTGGTTCCGTAAATCCTAGTAAGGAAATATTCTCGGAATCGGACGAAATCAAGACCCAGGTTCCTATTTTTCCACGAAGCTTCCAGAACACCCGGGAAGGACCAGAGGGGGGCCACAGGCCCACCAGACCATAGGCCGGTGCGGCCTGGGTGTGGCCCGCGCCACCCTATGGTGTCACCGCCTCGTCGCCCCTCCGACTCCGCCTCTTCGCCTATAAGAAGCCCCTCAACCTAAAACCACGATACGGAAAAGCCACGGTACGAAAAACCTTCCAGAGCCGCCGCCATCGCGAAGCCAAGATCTGGGGGACAGGAGTCTCTGTTCCGGCACGCCGCCGGGACGGGGAAGTGCCCCGGAAGGCTTCTTCATCAACACCACCGCCATCTCCATCAACACTGCTTGTCTCCCATGAGGAGGGAGTAGTTCTCCATCGAGGCTCGGGGCTGTACCGGTAGCTATGTGGTTAATCTCTCTCCTATGTGCTTCAATACAATAATCTCATGAGCTGCCCTACATGATTGAGATTCATATGATGATGCTTGTAATCTAGATGTCATTATGCTAGTCAAGTGGGTTTTACTTATGTGATCTCCGGAGACTCCTTGTCCCACGTGTGTAAAGGTGACTAGTGTGTGCACCGTGTGGGTCTCTTAGGCTATATTTCACAGAATACTTATTCACCGTTATGAATGGCGTAGTGAAGTGCTTATTTATATCTCTTTATGATTGCAATGTGTTTTGTATCACAATTCATCTATGTGCTACTCTAGTGATGTTATTAAAGTAGTCTATTCCTCCTGCATGGTGTAAAGGTGACTAGTGTGTGCACCATGTGGTTCTTGTCGTAGGCTATGATCATGATCTCTTGTAGATTGTGAAGTTAACTATTACTGTGATGGTATTGATGTGATCTATTTGGTTATGTTGATCTTTCATGCACTCTAAGGTTATTTAAATATGAACATTGAATTGTGGAGCTTGTTAACTCCGGCATTGAGGGTTCGTGTAATCCTACGCAATGGTGTTCATCATCCAACAAGAGTGTAGAGTATGCATTTATCTATTCTGTTATGTGATCAATGTTGAGAGTGTCCACTAGTGAAAGTATGATCCCTAGGCCTTGTTCCTAAATATCGCTATCGCTGCTTATTTACTGATTTACTGCGTTACTACTGCTGCGTTACTACTGCTCATACTTATTTATACCACCTGTATTTCACTATCTCTTAGCCGAACTAGTGCACCTATTAGGTGTGTTGGGGACACAAGAGACTTCTTGCTTTGTGGTTGCAGGGTTGCATGAGAGGGATATCTTTGACCTCTTCCTCCCTGAGTTCGATAAACCTTGGGTGATCCACTTAAGGGAAACTTGCTGCTGTTCTACAAACCTCTGCTCTTGGAGGCCCAACACTGTCTACAAAAATAGAAGCACCCGTAGACATCAAGCTATTTTCTGGCGCCGTTGCCGGGGAACGAAGGAAAGCTACACCATTTCCTCCCTCGTCAACCACGCGCCAGTTGTGGACAGCAAGATATTTTCTGGCGCCGTTGCCGGGGAGGAAAGGTAAAAGGTACTCACACTCCGGATCTCGGCTACTAAGCTATTTTCGCCGTTGTAAGTACTCGAAGCTATTTCCTTTAGATCCTGCAATTGCATCTTTTTGTTTCTTGTTTACACTAGTTTGGCATAATGGACCACGAGTGAGCTTCTTATTCTATTTCCTGATTTAAGACATGGATGGTTTGATGCGAAAATTAAAAAACCTATGGAACATATTAGTATGAACGCTTTGAACACCATTGTTGCTAATGATATGGAAAATTCTAAGCTTGGGGAAGCTGGTTTTGATGAGCATGATATTTTTAGTCCCCCAAGCATTGAGGAGAAAATTTACTTTGGTGATACTTTGCCTCCTATTTATGATGATTATAATGATAGTGGTCTTTTGGTGCCACCTACTATGGAGAGTAAATTTTGTTGTGATTATACTATGCCTCCTACACTTGATGAGAATAATAATGATAGCTACTTTGTTGAATTTGCTCCCACTACAACTAATAAAATTGATTATGCTTATGTGGAGAGTAATAATTTTATGCATGAGACTCATGATAAGAATGCTTTATGTGATAGTTATATTGTTGAGTTTGCTCATGATGCTACTGAAAGTTATTATGAGAGAGGAAAATATGGTTGTAGAAATTTTCATGTTACTAAAATGCCTCTCTATGTGCTGAAATTTTTGAAGCTACACTTGTTCTATCTTCCTATACTTGTTACTTTGCTCCTCATGAACTTGTTTATTTACAAGATTCCTTTTCATAGGAAGCATGTTAGGTTTAAATTTGTTTTGAATTTGACTCTTGATGCTCTCTTTTGCTTCAAATACTATTTCTTGCGAGTGCATCATTAAAACTGCTCAGCCCATCTTAACGGCTATAAAGAAAGAACTTCTTGGGAGATAACCCATGTGTTATTTTGCTACAGTACTTTGTTTTATATTTGTGTCTTGGAAGTTGTTTACTACTGTAGCAACCTCTTCTTATCTTAGTTTTGTGTTTTGTTCTGCCAAGTAAAGTCTTTGATAGTAAAGTGAATACTAGATTTGGATTACTGCGCAGAAACAGATTTCTTTGCTGTCACGAATCTGGGTCTAATTCTCTGTAGGTAACTCAGAATATTATGCCAATTTACGTGAGTGATCCTCAGATATGTACGCAACTTTCATTCAATTTGGGCATTTTCATATGAGCAAGTCTGGTGCCCTTTTAAAATTCGTCTTTACGAACTGTTCTGTTTTGACAGATTCTGCCTTTTATTTCGCATTGCCTCTTTTGCTATGTTGGATGAATTTCTTTGATCCATTAATGTCCGGTAGCTTTATGCAATGTCCAGAAGTGTTAAGAATGATTGTGTCACCTCTGAACATGTTAATTTTTATTGTGCACTAACCCTCTAATGAGTTGTTTTGAGTTTGGTGTGGAGGAAGTTTTCAAGGGTCAAGAGAGAAGGATGATATACTATGATCAAGAAGAGTGAAGAGTCTAAGCTTGGGGATGCCCCCGTGGTTCATCCCTGCATATTTCAAGAAGACTCAAGCATCTAAGCTTGGGGATGCCGAAGGCATCCCCTTCTTCATCGACAAATTATCAGGTTCCTTCTCTTGAAACTATATTTTTATTCGGCCACATCTTATGTATTTTACTTGGAGCGTCTGTGTGCTTTTGTTTTTGTTTTTGTTTGAATAAATGCTTGTGTGGGAGAGAGACACACTCCGCTGGTTCATATGAACACATGTGTTCTTAGCTTTTAATGTTCATGGCGAAGGTTGAAACTGCTTCGTTAATTGTTATATGGTTGGAAACGGGAAATGCTACATGTAGTAATTGGTAAAATGTCTTGGATAATTTGATACTTGGCAATTGTTGTGCTCATGTTTAAGCTCTTGCATCATATACTTTGCACCTATTAATGAAGAAATACATAGAGCTTGCTAAAATTTGGTTTGCATAATTGGTCTCTCTAAAGTCTAGATAATTTCTAGTATTGAGTTTGAACAACAAGGAAGACGGTGTAGAGTCTTATAATGTTTACAATATGTCTTTTATGTGAGTTTTGCTGCACCGGTTCATCCTTGTGTTTGTTTCAAATAACCTTGCTAGCCTAAACCTTGTATCGAGAGGGAATACTTCTCATGCATCCAAAATCCTTGAGCCAACCACTATGCCATTTGTGTCCACCATACCTACCTACTATATGGTATTTCTCCGCCATTCCAAAGTAAATTGCTTGAGTGCTACCTTTAAAATTCCATCATTCGCCTTTACAATATATAGCTCATGGGACAAATAGCTTAAAAACTATTGTGGTATTGAATATGTACTTATGCACTTTATCTCTTATTAAGTTGCTTGTTGTGCGATAACCATGTTTCTGGGGACGCCATCAACTATTTGTTGAATATCATGTGAGTTGCTATGCATGTCCGTCTTGTCTGAAGTAAGAGAGATCTCCACTTTAATGGTTAGAGCATGCATATTGTTAGAGAAGAACACTGGGCCGCTAACTAAAGCCATGAATCATGGTGGAAGTTTCAGTTTTGGACACATATCCTCAATCTCATATGAGAACACTAATTGTTGCTACATGCTTATGCATTAAAGAGGAGTCCATTATCTGTTGTCTATGTTGTCCCGGTATGGATGTCTAAGTTGAGAATAATCAAAAGCGAGAAATCTAAAATGCGAGCTTTCTCCTTAGACCTTTGTACAGGCGGCATAGAGGTACCCCTTTGTGACACTTGGTTAAAACATGTGTATTGCGATGATCCCGGTAGTCCAAGCTAATTAGGACAAGGGGCGGGCACTATTAGTATACTATGCATGAGGCTTGCAACTTGTAAGATATAATTTACATAACTCATATGCTTTATTACTACCGTTGACAAAATTGTTTCATGTTTTCAAAATAAAAGCTCTAGCACAAATATAGCAATCGATGCTTTCCTCTTTGAAGGACCTTTCTTTTACTTTTATGTTGAGTCAGTTCACCTATTTATCTCCACCTCAAGAAGCAAACAGTTGTGTGAACTGTGCATTGATTCCTACATACTTGCATATTGCACTTGTTATATTGCTTTGCATTGACAAACTATCATGAGATATACATGTTACAAGTTGAAAGCAACCGCTGAAACTTAATCTTCCTTTGTGTTGCTTCAATACCTTTACTTTGATTTATTGCTTTATGAGTTAACTCTTATGCAAGACTTATTGATGCTTGTCTTGAAAGTACTATTCATGAAAAGTCATTGCTTTATGATTCAGTTGTTTACTCATGTCATTACCATTGTTTTGATCGCTGCATTCATTACATATGTTTACAATATGATCAAGTTTATGATGGCATGTCACTCCAGAAATTATCTTTGTTATCGTTTACCTGCTCGGGACGAGCAGAACTAAGCTTGGGGATGCTGATACGTCTCCGACGTATCGATAATTTCTTGTGTTCCATGCCACATTATTGATGATATCTACATGTTATATGCACATTTTATGTCATATTTATGCGTTTTACGGAACCGACCTATTGACGAGATGCCGAAAGGCCGGTTCTCGTTTTCTCGCTGTTTTTGGTTCCGGAAATCCTAGTAAGGAAATATTCTCGGAGTCGGACGAAATCAAGACCCAGGTTCCTATTTTTCCACGAAGCTTCCGAACACCCGGGAAGGACCGGAGGGGGCCACAGGCCAACCAGACCATAGGCCGGCGCGGCCTGGGTGTGGCCCGCGCCACCCTATGGTGTCGCCGCCTCGTCGCCCCTCCGACTCCGCCTCTTCGCCTATAAGAAGCCCCTCGACCTAAAACCACGATACGGAAAAGCCACGGTACGAAAAACCTTCCAGAGCCGCCGCCATCGCGAAGCCAAGATCTGGGGGACAGGAGTCTCTGTTCCGGCACGCCGCCGGGACGGGGAAGTGCCCCCGGAAGGCTTCTTCATCAACACCACCGCCATCTCCATCAACGCTGCTGTCTCCCATGAGGAGGGAGTAGTTCTCCATCGAGGCTCGGGGCTGTACCGGTAGCTATGTGGTTAATCTCTCTCCTATGTGCTTCAATACAATAATCTCATGAGCTGCCCTACATGATTGAGATTCATATGATGATGCTTGTAATCTAGATGTCATTATGCTAGTCAAGTGGGTTTTACTTATGTGATCTCCGGAGACTCCTTGTCCCACGTGTGTAAAGGTGACTAGTGTGTGCACCGTGTGGGTCTCTTAGGCTATATTTCACAGAATACTTATTCACTGTTATGAATGGCGTAGTGAAGTGCTTATTTATATCTCTTTATGATTGCAATGTGTTTTGTATCACAATTCATCTATGTGCTACTCTAGTGATGTTATTAAAGTAGTCTATTCCTCCCGCATGGTGTAAAGGTGACTAGTGTGTGCACCATGTGGTTCTTGTCGTAGGCTATGATCATGATCTCTTGTAGATTGTGAAGTTAACTATTACTCGTGATGGTATTGATGTGATCTATTTGGTTATGTTGATCTTTCATGCACTCTAAGGTTATTTAAATATGAACATTGAATTGTGGAGCTTGTTAACTCCGGCATTGAGGGTTCGTGTAATCCTACGCAATGGTGTTCATCATCCAACAAGAGTGTAGAGTATGCATTTATCTATTCTGTTATGTGATCAATGTTGAGAGTGTCCACTAGTGAAAGTATGATCCCTAGGCCTTGTTCCTAAATACGCTATCGCTGCTTATTTACCGATTTATCTGCGTTACTACTCGCTGCGTTACTACTGCTCATACTTATTTATACCACCCGTATTTCACTATCTCTTCGCCGAACTAGTGCACCTATTAGGTGTGTTGGGGACACAAGAGACTTCTTGCTTTGTGGTTGCAGGGGTTGCATGAGAGGGATATCTTTGACCTCTTCCTCCCTGAGTTCGATAAACCTTGGGTGATCCACTTAAGGGAAACTTGCTGCTGTTCTACAAACCTCTCGCTCTTGGAGGCCCAACACTGTCTACAAGAATAGAAGCACCCGTAGACATCAAGCTATTTTCTGGCGCCGTTGCCGGGGAACGAAGGAAAGCTACACCATTTCCTCCCTCGTCAACCACGCGCCAGTTGTGGACAGCAGCTAGCAGCAGCACCGCTCGGCGGTGAATGTTGCGTGGCAGCAGCAGCCCGCGTGGAAGAGGCGGAGCCGACCGCAGTAGCCGCCCCACTTCGTGGTCAGACGTCCCATCAGGCCCATGATCGCTGCATCCGAAGGAAGGAGATGTGGCAGTGCCAACGGCCACCTGGGCACCCTCCAGAATCGCTCCTGCCATGAGAGCATCAGCATGCGCAGCCGCCGCCGCGGCGTGTCTTCGAGATGTACCCGAAGAAGTCCTGGCGAGCGTATGCACCCTACCTCTGGCAGGTAAAACAACCCTCTCCGGCGGGTGCTCGTGGAAGAAATATCTCGTGCCGAAGGTGATCTCCTCTCAAGATTCGGACTCACTTCTCGAAGCCTAGCAACAATCTCCTTGGCCACAGGGGTTTGCGAATTATTATTGAAGGGTGTCACCGCCATAATAGTATTCATCACCCGTGAAACACCGGTGTGTGACCCAGCACTCCCACCCAAACCACCACTCTGACCCTAAGAAACAACATTAACCATAGGGTCATCCCGGCCCTCAGTAGGGTCCATGGCATCATCATCCTCGGCTTCTGGTGCACCACTTTCATCATTACCATCATTCCTCTTCTCCCAGAGGTAGGGAACAAAGTCAGGATTCGGTACATAGTCCGCAGGCTCCCTTTGGAAATGGATCTCAAAGGACTTTAGCTTCACCACAACATATGAAGTAGCGTAAGAACCAGGCTCCGAGACTGTCCTATCCAAAACTGAAGAATTCAACATTCACACCAACACGCAAACTACACCCTGGCGGCGCAGGCTCAGGAGATCCCCATCCAAAGTCTTTCCCAACAGAGACCCCACTGCCCAAAGTCCCAAGAAGTGACAGAGTGTGTGAGGGACACCTTCCACATGTAACCAAACTTGCTCCAATTCGGCCTTATGAGGGACCTCAGAAGACTGCCAAGCGGTGATACTGAGAGAAGAAGCAGACTCAGGAACTCCCACCTGAATACCATCCATCATGTTAAAGTCATCAAAGGTCGGTACACTAACCAAGAACTCATTGTCCCCAAAAGCAATGGCCTCCCATTTCCACCCAGGAGAAACAGAGCATCTCCTAGCAACCTGTCTAGCCACCGACTCAGCAGGCACGACGTCACCAGTAACAATCACACGGGCTATAGGGGAGTTGGTAGGTGTCAAGTCCTCACAAACCACCGAGTCTAGCAAAGCAGTGAAGAAAGTCTCCGATAAACCAGAACCAGCAATATAAGCAGAGGGCCTCGATGCCTTGAGAACTGGACATCGCACTGTGGGATGGGCGATCTTATCACAAATATAACAGTAGTGCTTAACTTTACAGTCCTTGGTCATATGACAGTGATCAACACATTTCCAACACGAGAAGTTCTTTACTTTCGCTGAAGGCAGCGACTTATCAACCATGGGAATCAATAGCAGGAGAAGAACTGGTATTGTCACACACCCCCACAACTGCACTCTTCACTTGAACCACAAGGAGGGGCAACGACTACGGTGCAAATTGTTGCTGCTGCATAAGAACAGGTGACGTACCCAAGTTCTGGTACTGCGGCTCGAAGCTACCTTGCCCTTGACCTATCGATGACTGCCCTGCATAAGAGGTGCTCCCAAACCAAAGCCATGTTGTTGCTGAGGTTGTAGTACAGACGAGGCTGAGCCAACTCCCTGAACCCCGGGCGGAACCACCTTCTTCTTGTTGTTGTTGTTTCTCTTAGGTTTAGACGTAGCCCCCGGCGCAAAGACCGCAGGCTGCGGCTGCAGAAAGCCCGCAGAATATTGATGCTGCATGGGCTGCTGAAGACCACCAGGAGGTCGGTACGGGTCCCCGGCCACCACCCCTAGCTGTTGCAGCTGTTGCGGCTGTGACGGCTAACCTAGGAACTGCTGAGAAGGAACCGCATTAGGGGGCTATTGCTGCACTTGGAAAGCCAGCCTCGGCGCCGGAGGTGCCGCGTACCCAGGCGGTGGAGGCTGAGGGCGAAACGGTGGTGGCTGTGGACGAGGAGCCGGCGAAGGGTATCCGTGGAGAGCAGCAGGCAGAGCCATCCCCGGCCTGCTCCCTGCAGGTTGCGGGAATGGCCCCCTAAGAGGCGGGCGCGACCCCGACATTGCGTACGGGCGTCTGGTCGCGACCTCCGCGAAGGAGGGACGGCGGAGGTACCCCCACCCGCAGCAGCCGGCCCCAAGCGCCGCGGCAGCGGCATCAGCAGGTGCAGGAGGTTTCGGCGTCGAGGACGATGTAGGCGCAGCCGAACTCGGTGAAGGGGAAGCGGACCTTGAAAGAGGCGACGGCGCAGCCGACGTCGATGAAGGAGAGTGCGAGGAAGAAAGTGTGGCGGTGTGGAGGTTCCGCAGCGGCAGGGCGGCGTCGGATGACGAGGATGACGATGGTTCGGAGATCGCACGGGCCCGTGATCCAACCCAGAGAAATCTGAGGGTTTCTCCTAGGCCGTCCAACCAGAAGCCCCATGCCGCTAGGCTCCACCAAGCTGTAACGGTTTCGCTAATCCCGTCTCTTCCTCCGAACGCTCAGGGATCCTCGCCGGAGATGCATGCTCGCCCACCGGTGACCATCCTGCCTTGAGAAGGAAGTGGCCAAGCACCGGCAGAGGAGTTACCCGCCTTGGAGGGCAAGGGCCACGCCATGCCCCGGCCCTAGGCCTCCGCTGGACCTGGAAACCCACCGCGGATGGAGTGGCACCCTCCCTAGACTTCTGTGCTCTGGTGACATTCCGAGAAGAAGACGTCGTCGATTGGAGCACCACCGCCTCCATCGAAGATCCAACCCTACACACATCAGACAACTCATCAGGCTTACCGGAGCTCGGCGAGGAAGACACCTCCCAAAATCCTGACGCCGGCGTGGGATATCCAATTTCTGGCCAAAAGTCTTGAACCAGCTCTTCGCCCGTCCACCGCCCACGCCGAATCACCATCGACCACTCCGGCACCGGGTCCGAGTCCAGGACCTCAAGCGCTGATTCGAACGGAACCTCGGCCTCCGATCCGTCTTCCACGACCGCATTCTCCACCCGCGACAGCACATCGAGCCTGGTACTGCGAGCTGGATCAGCCGACGCACCGCCCCACCCGCCCGGCGCCGGAGTAAGGCGACAGCGGCGCCTGCCCGCCGACATGGCACTGCGGCGGGCGGTCAGATCGCCTCGACGGTCGCCAGTCCTAACGGCATGGACCAAGTGAATGACTTGGTAATTTGTTAGAGAAAAATGGGGAGAATTTCACTTCCCGGTCTCTGCACCAACCAGGGATGTACATAGCCATTTTGCATGAGTATTAACATTTTTAATCTTGTTAAGATTAAAGCATAATCCTCAAAATAAATTGCATGAGTACCAGAACCCGCCTGGACCTGAATTTAAACTCAGAAGTTGGGTGTGTACATCCACTCATGTGTGCTAGGAAGAGATGATACATTAGCTTGCTTGGTCTACTTGAACTGGTGCTCACCAATTTGAACGATGATCGATGATACTCCTCGCTGTCACCACTCCACAACGGGGAGCGCGAATGCATAAGCTTGAATTTGGATCGTGCACGTAATTACATGATCTCCTGGACTCTTTCCAGCAATTCCAGCAACAGATGCACCTAGTGCTGTCTCCAAGTGCGCCGGGATCAATTTGGTTTGTATACTGCTCCCTCCGTTCCGTAATCACGACAAGTATTATGGAACCGAGACAGTAGTCATCATCTCGTACAGCTCAGAACCCGCAAGCGGTAGCAAATTTGACGATAAGAAATGGAAATTGTTAGATACTAAGTCTAAGCACGAAATTGTTGAAATATTAGTAACTTTTTATGAGTTTAATTAGCGAAAGCAACAACATAAATAAAGGCCCTAAATAAATGCACTACTAAATCTAATAACATGCGATAAACTACACATATCTAGCTGATTGGCATATAGACAAAATACTATTTTTTCGATAGACAAAGGGATAAATATATACTTATTGCAAACAAAAATCCACTCGGAATTATTAATTATAGTTTATCTTAACATGCAATCCATCGACAACATCAGATAATAGTAATCGTCCACCCCACCAGCGAAGGATGTGGCGTCCTTCTCTGTTGGCCCTTCCCCGTCTGACGGCGTCCCATTGGCTAACGTGACGGCGTCGACTACGCCTAGCATGTTGCCATCCGTGCTAACCGATTGATCCTCTTACCTGCGAGTGGATGCTCCATCTATCGTCCCCATCCTCCATCTGAGGAGGAGAATGAGGGGACGTCGGCCCCCGAATCACAGTAAAAGGAGGGGTGGTGGCCATTGTCCTCAACTGAAGCCGAGGACAATAAGGGAACCATGCGCGAGGTGAAGGATAGGGCAGCCACCACCCTATCCTTGGTAAGAGCTGACTTGAAATCTATCATGGTGATGACATTCTAGGCGGATACGAGGACCTTAATGGACCTCTCCTATGTCACGGCCGAGGGTCGAGGGGCGTAGATGGCTTCGAAGAAGAGGAGGACTATCTCCGACTTCTCCTTATGCTCTAGCTCCGGCTCCAAGCAAGAATTTCGCGCCTAATTGATAAGATATGTTGCCATGTTTACATCTAGTTTAGATTAGATATGTTTAGTCCATTATATTTATTTTTCTTTAGTTCATTCTTTTTGTATTGTTTAGATAATTGCTTTTCAATTCGGTTTACTTCTAGAAATTTTGTTATGTTTAGATCATAGCATTTATTTTATTAGTTATGTTCATTCATATACATTTCTAGAAAATCTCCTTGGTTTCTATTTACTTTAATGTGTATTTTATGTTAAAAAAATTAGACGTCAAAGCAAGAGGCGTTGGAACGGTAACCATCACAAAGCGATCTGCACTAGTATTGTTTTGGCCGCTGTTTTCCATTTTGAAGTTATGAAGGCACGAGGTACTCCTAATCTAGCTGCCATTTCCATATGGGCAATATTTTATGAAAGGGAGGCAATCAAAATATCCAATTCAAAGTCTAGAATGGACCAATAATGGTCACCGTATGCAGTGGGTGCAGGAAATTTAATGGCAACAAAATATTATCTAGAGTGGACAATGTCTAGCTCCAAGTTGTATGCTCCTGAATAATAAAATCAACCACAAGACTCCCTTTACGTTGATGGTCTTCTACTTCCAAATCTGGCTGATGGTAATGGTTCAACTGCAAACCCACGTGGCTAGCGAGATAACCAGATCTTGCTTTGACCCACCGGTTAGTAGTGTTGTATTCGTTCCGAGGATTTTATTTATGTAGTGGTAAGGGTGTGATCCATAAAAAACATCGGCTATTCCGGAAACGAGGACCTGATATCCCGGCAACCGTATGGGGAAATTCAAAGTGTAGCTCGAGCTACACATATCCTGACTTTTTTTACAAAATTTAAATTCAACATTTAAGTTTTAAAAAATCTAAAAAAATCTGAATGTAGCCAATAATGTACTTTACCAATGTGCAAATTTTCAGGATGAAATAAGTTATATTAGAGGCTACACAAAAAAGAAAAATTCTGATAAATGTTACAGGTTTCAAAATGTACACTGTTCACGTTTTCAGATCCATGGATTTGTGAATTTTGCACAGCCCAAAATACGGATTCTTTTGTATTGCTTCTTTTTCACAGTCTTAGTGTACATCATTGTCTACCTATAGAATTTTTGGTCCTAATTTTTTGAACCTTTAAAATACCGTTTTCGGATTTTGGAAAAAAACAAGATCCATGTAGCTCGAGCTACAAAATGACACACTCCAATCGTACGTGCATATAAATTTTCCAAACCATAGAGTTAGCTACAGCTCTACTGGTCTGCAGAATCTTTTCCCATCAAATCTGGCTTATTGAACAACAGATAGTGTATTACAAGTCTACGATAAGCAAACGTCCACAGCCACAAAGATGCGGCTGATACCCAGGGCCAGAGTCATGGATGATTTTCTAATTGACAGATGGCCTGAGATATTCTTATCTCCGCCAGCCAAAGCTTAGCAGTCCGATTCGTTTCAGATGTTGGTTCCCTATATGCTTTTATTTTTGCTCCTTAATTTTCTTTTTGGAAAAGGGTGGCATGTCTTTTTTTCCGATAAAGGGAATATATTAATATCAAAAGATACCAATTACACTCAATCTCTGCAACAACGCCTCACCCTAGTGGCAGTACGGATGCACACAACCAACATAGAGTAAAGAAAAGTAAGAAATAAAAATCCCGCTACAGCATTACAGAGCTAGCAACAGCAATGCAACCACCACCGTGACAACACATGAAATACAGACTCTCCAAAAGCGACGCCTCCAAGAAGGGAACAGTGCACCAGCGTCGTTGTCGCCCGACCAAAGGTCTTTGGTTTCACCCTGAAGGTAGTCCCACTCTCAAAACAATGTCTCCAACAAGGTCATTGCCAGGAACAACTAGTTAAGGCCAGACCTTGGGTTTTCACCCTGAGAGGTAAGACTCTGAACTTTACCTGTGCTACCGCCCTCACATGCATACCACAGCTACGGAGCCCAGAACGCCAAGCAAATCCCTCAGCATCACGGAGACTCGAACCTCCTTAAGCCAGTCCACCAATCCGGCCTTCATGATATTCCTTCTTCTGACTTCACCATGGACCAAAAAGTCACCTTATGTCAACACAGAATAGAGCTTCGCGCCGCTCCCTCTGGAACCAAACGGTCGGAATAAAAACATGGGTACGCGCGATCGAATACCACCCGATTCAGCAAACTCCAGACAATATATGTACTGTTCCATTCACCGATGGAGCTTTCCGGAACTCATCTCTCCAGCTAGATCAAGGCAAACTGACTTCCGGTAGATCTTCATCTTCGCTTGCGAGAAACCCGAGGACCGCCACCAAAAACAAAGCAAGACCAGCAGCCCCCACGCCGTCAGTCCCTCCTGCCGGATCACCAGGGAAGGGGATAGCGGCGCGGATCATGTGTACCACCGCCGAACCGTCACCGGGGGCGGAGGCCGCCACCGCTCCACCGAATCCTCCATGGCTACCGACGGAGAGCATCAGGCCCCGGCCAAGTAGCCGTGCCGCCCGGCTTCCTCCACCGGCGCTTCATCATCTCCCATGGAACACCGCCGCGGAAACCCTCCCCTCCCCCTCGTCGCTCGACGGAAGGGGCGCCGCCACCGCCGTCGGGGCCGGGGCCGGAGCCGTGGCCGAGGCCGACAGCAGGGCAGCGGTCCGGGGGCGGGGCGAGCGGATCTTCCGCCGCCGCCCTGGAGGGGGCGGGGGAGGAGGAGGTAGGGTTAGGACATGATCTTACTTACGGGGTTGATATTCGCACCGTGCACGTGGCATGTCTTTAACTTCTGCATCTACTGATGTACCGTGCACGTGGACATATATGAGTTCTGGTAAATAAACAGAAGAGTAATAATCCTTATGATTACTTGATCGATCTTCTGGGCCAGCACCGGCCAGAAATTTGATCTCAAATACTGAAAGCCTCAAGTAGAGATAAATAAGCAGAAATTTAGATAATTACGCAAGGACTGATTCCAAGTACTATAAGCCTCTCAAATACAGTAAACATGTTTTTTTACAGGACAGGCAACCAATGGTTGCTCATCATTTTCATTAAGAATGAGCATATATAGAGAGAGGTTTTACAGGAATTACATGTGTACTACCCACCCACAGCCGCTGGTTTACAACTGGAGTTACTCCTTACCTATCCCGCCGCTACTCTACCAGCTTTACATGTGGACAATCACTGGCGCCTATTCTTTGGCGTGCATCCGTCGGGGGGCAGGACACCATGGCCATGCAACGCCTCATTCCCCTCCCCGGTCGGCTCCTCTTCCATTTCCCGTGACGCTGCTAGGACCTCCGCTAGGGTTCGTCCTTGAAATGCAACGATGGGAGAGGGTTCACTGGGATAACTAATAATGCATAAAAACCCTCAGACAAACAAAAGAAACAGCAAAATACCCATACTTTGGGGTAGATTATGAGGAGTAATTACTTTCGGCCCCTCCGGCTGAGTTACTCCGCGAGTCCTCCGGCAATTTTGAGTTGGTACTCCCTGGGCTGCTTGTGGAGTACGAGCGCTCAGGAGCCATTCGATCGGTCAAAATGGATGGCTTGTATAAGTTTGGAGGTACTGTAGAAGTCCTTAAATAAAAACTCCTGCTTGAATTATTCGCAGGGAGAAAGCTCATTGCTTGAATTATTATGTGGCTTTAATCACCAGTCTGTTTCTCCTGTTTGTATTTGAGCATGCATGTACATGATGAAGAGTATGGAGAATAACAACGCCGACATATCTCTACGTGCCACCTCTCACGCTAGATCTTGTGAGGTGAGGTCAACTGAAGGGAGATGATGCACGCCATGTTTGTCCTCGCATTTGCCTTGGCTTGCAGCCCATCAGATCGGGCATGCCGCGATCTTTCCGTCAAAATGATTGTGATATGGAGACGACTTGCATTCACTACAGTTCGACGCATGGCGTACATGCACTTGTGCGCATGCTGGTGGCACGCTCAGACGCCTCACCGCATGGACCACCTGTACAAGGATCGAGAAGATCAGCAGCGAGGTAGAAGAAGGCACGATCAATCGAGATTTTCCGGCTGCGAAATGGACAGCCACTTATTCCCACTTGTACCAGCAAAATGTCTAGCGGAGCAGCTCTGTCGAGATCTCTCTCCATTTCCAGCCGGCAACGTACACAAGCAGGCAAGCATGGAGGTCAATCTCGGGTGTGCGCGATCGCAGAGACGTACGGTATGAACAGTTTGAGTGGCGACTAGCTAGACACCACCTCGATCGATCGGCCGAACAAGACGTGCGACAGCTCGATCGGAATTGTGGCATGCACGCGTTGATTCGGACTAGAGTGGAGCAAACAATGATCTGATGATATACGATTTTGCTAGTAAGGCGGTCTAAAAATCTATTTGTAATTTGTTTTATTTTTAAGGCTCTTTGCACTATGTTGATAAGTATATTCAATAGGTCGGTGATTTTTTCGCCAAAACAGTAAATTGTGCAAAGTTTGACCAATTATATGTAAAAATATAGTATTATTTAGAAAATAAAAATAATATAGTAATGTTGATGTGGTACTATCATATCATTTTATTATGTATATATCTTGGTTAACTCCCGGTTAGCCGGGAACTAAGTTAAAGCCCAATCAACTCAACGACCGTTAGATTTGCGTTGTGATTCGTGTATATAATCCGTGTGTAATTGCACATGCATGTGCAATTGCATATCCATTGCGCTATTAACTTATAATGAAAGAACTTTCCCTATCAAAGACCAGCTATTAACTTATAATGAAAATATAAATAAGGCCATTTAAGTTGTAATGCAGTTCAGGTATCATTAGTTTATGCAAGAATATAGTACATGAAACTGAATTCATGTTATGTAACAAGAAAGATGCTTACCACCCCATTAGCAGAGGCCGATTCAGGTAAGTTATTGTCGGCAAATACAGTGACTCTCTTGTGGTTAATGTGGGAGGTTGAATTGTTATCCATACATATTTTCTCATGATGTCGTCGACGGCCTCAGCGGCGCCCTCCTCGACACCAAGAAAAAATCAAAACGTGGTACACTCCAACTCTCTGTCTCTCTTTCTCTATGCCCATGGTATCCTTCTAGGTATAAGCATGCCATTGGCACAAAATAAGGACGAACAGTCCCTTTACCCATCTTTACCATTTACTGAAGAAAATGCAAATAATGATTGACACATCTTTACAATTGTATCAAAGAAGACGACTTTGTATTTCATGTTCAATTTGTGTTCTTTCCTCAATTGGGACTTCACTGCCAAAAGCCGTTTTAGATCCTTCTTTTGATCTGCACTAAGGCATCAATACTTGACAGCAAAAAATTGAGAAATAAAATTAATAACATGCTCCATACTATACTTTTACAATATTCAGATAATATTACTCCATCTGATTCAAATTAATTAACTGAGGAAGTAGATATTTTGGTTCAGGCTGAGATAGAACATTTTAATTCGTGTATTTTATACGCAAAAGAAGCTCACTCTATCCGGCAACAAAAAGGAAATATTTCCTAATGCTATTATATGCATAAGCCTTAAATAAAACATTCCTTTGTTTGGGGCACCTGGTTTTGTGGCATCCAACCAGTCATTAGAGATGTGCTCAATAGCATGACAAGCTCGACTGTATAGTCCACAACTTGCTTGGTGCTTTTTTGACGTCAACAACTTGCTTGCTCCTAATTGGAACAAAAGATACATATCTCGCGTGCTAGATTGAGATAAACCATGAACATATATTGGAATTGGGATGGACCAAGAACTGACTATATGCCCTAAATATGAACGTGGAGAACTGCAGCTTGTCAATAACTAACATTCTAATTGGCATTGCAATTTTCCAACAAAAAAATAAGAAATAACTACGAACAAATCGGAATAACTGAAAATGCTAAATGCAGTAATAGTTAACTGGCTCATGCAAAACCTTTGCAAGATTATAATTGAATAGGTCTCAAGAATAATTAAAGAAGTCAAATGCACTAACAGTTATAGGCCTAACCAAAGCCTATCAGTAAAGAATATTCAGAAAGCAGAAAGAAGCATCCTGCCAACGTATCAGAATTCTGAACTGGTACGTGTAAACTGCGAGTCCGTGAAATTCACTAATCTATGCATCACTCTCGCGGTCTTGGGGTCTTGCCTGACTATATGACCTTGTTGCATGCAACAAACCGGGTAAAAAATGATGAACATGTCAGGATAAATCAATGCAAGAAATTAACTGATGCTAGATTTGTCATGTAATGCATAATTGATTGCCAAGCAAGAAAGAAAACAGAGCTTCAAGATCAGATCATTTGAGTACCTTCATGTGTTAATAAATTACTGTCAAATATGCATTAGAACAATTAGATTATTTCCTAGCAATGGGAGAAACTGTAAATAATTATCTTTACATATCCGATTTGTGGTAGCATTGACCAATTGGTACCAGGTTATCGAACCAAGATCGAGGCACTACGGCAAAGAGGACGAAGTGAGTATTATGATGGAGGGGACGTGAGAAACTCTGACCGGTTCGCGGCGCCACATCCTGGTGTACCCCGTTTGGGTTCCTCATCGGCGCCGGATCGAGAAGAAGGGCAATGGCATCAGCTGCAGTAGACGGCGAGGACGGTGGGTAGTTTGACCACCGCAACCGCGGGTCGAGAGGAGCAACCGGTGGTGGCCTCGCCGAGGGAACGCGTGGGCCAGCGACGCCTCCGTCTCCTGTGACGTTGGCGGCGGCGAGCGATGGCAGATCACCAGGCTGTGCAAGGAGGCGGTGGTGGTGGGCAGTTAGAGCGCACCAGGCGCATCTGAGGCATTCCTGCTGGAGGTTGGGGAGGGTGTTCATGGACGCCATGGAGGTGTTCGTGCTGGTGGGCGGTTGGGGATTTGCGTGTGAGTGGATCTGACATGGGAGCGCAGCGGGGCAGGGTTAGTTTCCTTCTTTTACGGGACCTCGATGTGTTAAGCGCTCAACGTGTTGAGCGTTCAACATTGAGCCAATCTTGACCGTAAATTGATCTAGTTTAATGGCTGAGATGTTTTGGATCTCCGGCTCTCTCTCTTTTTATATTAGTGAAGTGATAGTGATGAAGATGAAGATAAAGGATTTGCTAATTCTCAGCCTAGCTTAGAGCGCGGTCAATGTAATAGCCGTTTGGATCGTTCAAGATGGATGTTCTTGTTGTCTATTTTCCGGTGCGAGCGACGCATGAATCTTTGTGTGCACTGTTTGTTAAAATGCTTAGACTCCTGTCTTCTTTTTCGAGGCTAACGCATGGACTACATCACCTATGTTGTGACATAGGGTTCTATCATTAAGTCTTGATTTGTAAAATGACAAAAGGTGATCCAAGTTCTTACTGGAAGGACATGTTCTGAAGCATTTTCTGAGAAAAATGTTGAACACGGTAATTCTCAAATTTCTAGGAAATTGTGAATACCACATCAACAGGTGAAACGGAAGATGGATGAGCATCTGATGCATCACCATCAAGATCTACATTGATAAGAGGCTGAGAAAATTGGATTTTCGCCAAAGTATGTTTCCAAGTATTCATGATAAATACAGTAAACGTCGTCTTGACTAAACCAAACGTCATGTGATAGAAGAAAGGAACGTCTCACTTAAGGAGCCAAAAGTTGATAATAGATTTATCACTTCGATGAAATAATGCCAAATAAGGTGGCATTATGGATTTACAAAGTACATATAAATCTGAGGATTCAGAACACGTGCTCCACAACTAAGCATAATCATGAGCTGATAAGTGTATGGCGTATGATGAGTGACAAATATGACTGAATTATTTGTACTCTAGTGCAAGTGGGAGACTCTTGAAGTTAGTTCTCTAGAGACAAATAATAATGGATATATTATATGTCCAAATGTTCGTAATAAGTTTTATGCCATGCTATAACTGTATTATAAGGAAAACACTAGTACACATGTGGTATTGTAAACAACCAATTGTCCCTGGTTAGCACGCAAGTGCATGACTGGTTAGGTTGATAGTTGGTCGAGGTTTTCTCGATCGTGGACACACACGTTATTGACAATAAGATCATATCATTAGATGAATGATATATGGTGGATATACCCGCAACATAAGTATTGTAACACGATCATACCGTATGGAATTTAGTGTTACGATGTTTATATCGAGTTCATAGTTGAGTGCATAGTTGCTTAATCCTCAGACCATGAGATCGTATTTATCAGCATCTCCTGAGGTTGCCTTAGTTGTTTCAACCGCCACACCGTGATAGGGTGGTATGTGGTCATAAAGGCTCAGCTAGGTATACCGATGGAATGGTAGAGGCCTACGCTATTAAGAGCGGGATTTTTTCCGTCCACGTGACAGGAAGATACTTTATAAGGGCCCACTCGGTGAGATTATATCCAAGAAAGCTGTGCAGCTAATGACTAGGTCATGGGGATATAATCGCATGTGAATAAGTGAATAAGCCCTGTCAGTAACGAGATTGAACTAGGCATTGTGATACCGATGATCATATCTCGTACAATTGCAAGTATCGAATGAACAAAGGATTAAGACTATTTGCATAGGTTCAAGATAATATCTTCGTGAATTCATAGTGATCGCAATGGTTCTCTAGACCCCCATAGTGATCATATGGTCGTTGACCCGGACATAGGTATGTTATTCCCAAACCATAGGGTAACACCCTTAAGGATTCAACGAAACTACAAATGTTTTTGGATTCAGCGGAGTTGAGAGAAATATCCAGAATAGGATTTCAGTGAGTTCTGAAAGAGGTCCGGAATACTTAGGGAGGTGTCTCAGACTAATTGGTAATTAAGGATATGTTTAATATTTGATTGGTTGAATCAATATATTGAAATATATTTAATTATATAAAAATAACATTTTTATATTAATTAAATGGGCATCCCTATTTTATTAGGCTCCTCGGAAGGAGCCAAATAAAATAAAAGGAAAAGGGTAAAGAAAAGAAAAAACAGGGTGGGGGACCGGCCCGGTCAAGTGGGCCGGCTCACCCGGGCAGGCACGCGAGCGGGCGGGGGAGAACGCGGCACGCACATGCCAGGCGCGGCAGTGGCTCGGCCATCCCCTCCTCCCTCATGTTTGCCTCCTTTTTAGTCCCACCTTTCCCCCTTATGAAACCCAGTACCCACTTTGCCCCCTATATATAGAGGGTAATTGGGGTCAATTAAATACACAATAAATTAGGGTATTTCCTCTCTCACATTTCCGACTCAATGCGGTTCCCCGAAGAACTGTGCAGGGCGGGAAAAACTCCACCGGTACACGGCAGCGCTGCCGTGATCCGGAACCAGAAGATCTAATTTCGCAACTTCACTGGAACGGAGCTGGGAGCATCGTTGAGCACCGTAGGTGTGTGAAACTACGAGGTTCTGCATTTGTGGTACTTGACATCGGGGAGAGGATTTCTTCACGACCTTGAGGTCGGCTTCACTTGTTCAACTACATCGTCCACGTTCTAGTGGAAGTTAACCGCCATTGGTCTACGAGGATACGTTTCCGATATCGCATCCGCTACTGCATTACTACATGGATAGATCTAGGGCGCATTAGGGTTTGCTTATAGTTAGAATTTTTGTTTTCTGCTACGAGACCCAACACTTTCGTACCCGGGCGTTTGATCTCATATAACTGCTGGCTTATGAGGTTACACACTTTATGCAAAACAAGTACTCGGGGAACATTTAAAATTAGACATGAGTAAGGCTTATGAACGGGTGGAGTGGAGTTTCCTAGAAAAAAGATGATGAGGAAAATGGGCTTTGAGGAGAGATGGATTAGTCTTATTATTGTTAGCACAATATGCTTGTTGTATTATCAGGGGGCCAAAGGCCACAATATATAGTACATGTACAGGTGCACATATGCAGAAAGCCCCCTAACATATGGGGAAACTATAATATACAGATATATACATCTAACACCCCCCCTCAAACTCATGGTGGATCCACAACACTGAGTTTGGAGAGTAAGAAATCATGCTGCGCTCGAGTCTGTGCCTTCGTAAAGAAATCCGCCAACCGCAAATCTGAAGGCACATAATGAACCGCAACAACATCATCTTGTACACTGTGCACGTGTGTAAAAAGCATCAACACCGATATGCTTGGTCAGCTCATGCTTGACCGGATCACGTGCAATGCGATAGCACTTGTCTTGTCGGACAAAAGTGGAGTGGGTGTCGTAACAGAGACCCCAAAATCTGCAAGCAACCACCGTAACCAAGTCACCTCAGCAATCAACAAAGCCATAGCCCGCAACTCAGCCTCAACACTCGAACGGGAAACTACAACCTGTTTCTTCGTCTTCCAAGCAACAAGCGAACCACCAAGAAACACACAGTAAGCAGAAAGCGAACGACGATCCGTAGGATCACTCGCCCACGTAGCATCCGAATAGCACTAGAGCTGGAGAGAGCTGGAACGGGGAAAGAAAAGGCGACGAGTGATCGTGCCACGAAGATAACGAAGAACACGGAGGAGATGACTATAGTGAACAGTGGTAGGAGCTGAGACAAACTGACTCAGAATATGAACAAGATAAGAAATATCAGGACGAGTGACAGCAAGATAAACAAGACTCCCAATAAGATGACGATAACGGGTGGGATCAGGAAGAGGATCACCATCAGTAGGACAAAGCTTAACATTAAGCTCCATAGGAGTATCGACTGTGCGCTCATCCCCAAGAGCAGCACGAGCAAGAAGATCCTGAATGTACTTTTCCTGAGAGATAAAAAAGCCATCAGAAGTGGAGGAAACCTCAATGCCAAGAAAATAGCAAAGAGGACCAAGATCAATCATAAGAAACTGATCACGAAGACGAGCCTTGACGAAGGCAATATACTCAGGATCATCACCAGTAATGATCATATCATCAACATAGAGAAGAAGAAGAGTACGTCCACGAGGAGAAGTGTGAACGAAAAGTGTTGGATCATGAAGACTAGGAGAGAAACCAGCGACGGTCACCACAGAGGCGAAGCGCTCAAACCAGGCACGAGGGGCCTGTTTGAGACCATAGAGAGAACGTCGAAGACGACAAACCATCCCATCGGGAACAGAATACCCAGGAGGAGGTGATACGCGTACAGCACGCGTCCGTTGGGAACCCCAAGAGGAAGGTGTGATGCGTACAGCGACAAGTTTTTCCTCAGAAAGAAACCAAGGTTTATCGAACCAGGAGGAGCCAAGAAGCACGTTGAAGGTTGATGGCGGCGGGATGTAGTGCGGCGCAACACCAGAGATTCCGGCGCCAACGTGGAACCTGCACAACACAACCAAAGTACTTTGTCCCAACGAAACAGTGAGGTTGTCAATCTCACCGGCTTGCTTGTAACAAAGGATTAGATGTATAGTGTGGATGATGATTGTTTGCAAAGAACAGTAAAGAACAATAGCAGCAGATTGTATTCGATGTAAAAGAATGGATCGGGGTCCACAGTTCACTAGAGGTGTCTCTCCCATAAGATAAATAGCATGTTGGGTGAACAAATTACAGTCGGGCAATTGACAAATAGAGAGGGCCTGACCATGCACATACATGATATGATGAGTATTGTGAGATTTAATTGGGCATTACGACAAAGTACATAGACCGCTATCCAGCATGCATCTATGCCTAAAAAGTCCACCTTCGAGGTTATCATCCGAACCCCTTCCAGTATTAAGTTGCAAAACAACGGACAATTGCATTAAGTATGGTGCGTAATGTAATCAATAACTACATCCTCGGACATAGCATCAATGTTTTATCCCTAGTGGCAACAACACATCCACAACCTTAGAACTTTCACATCACTTGTCCCAGATTTAATGGAGGCATGAACCCACTATCGAGCATAAATACTCCCTCTTGGAGTTAAGAGTAAAAACTTGGCCAGAGCCTCTACTAATAACGGAGAGCATGCAAGATCATAAACAGCACATAGGTAATAGATTGATAATCAACATAACATAGTATTCTCTATCCATCGGATCCCGACAAACACAACATATAGAATTACAGATAGATGATCTTGATCATGTTAGGCAGCTCACAAGATCCGACAATGAAGCACATGAGGAGAAGACGACCATCTAGCTACTCGCTATGGACCCATAGTCCAGGGGTGAACTACTCACTCATCACTCCGGAGGCGACCATGGCGGTGAAGAGTCCTCCGGGAGATGATTCCCCTCTCCGGCAGGGTGCCGGAGGCGATCTCCAGAATCCCCCGAGATGGGATTGGCGGCGGCGTCTCAGTAAGGTTTTCCGTATCGTGGCTCTCGGTACTGGGGGTTTCGCGACGAAGGCTTTAAGTAGGCGGAAGGGCAGGTAAAGGGGCGTCACGAGGGGCCCACACAACAGGCCGGCGCGGCCAGGGCCTAGGCCGCGCCGCCCTGGTGTGTCGCCACCTCGTGGCCCCACTTTGACTCTCCCTCGGTCTTCTGGAAGCTTCGTGCAAAAATAGGACCCTGGGCGTTGATTTCATCCAATTCCGAGAATATTTCCTTTGTAGGATTTCTGAAACCAAAAACAGCAGAAAGCAGCAACTGGCTCTTCGGCATCTCGTTAATAGGTTAGTGCCGGAAAATGCATAAATACGACATATAATGTGTATAAAACATGTAGATATCATCAATAATGTGGCATGGAACATAAGAAATTATCGATACGTCGGAGACGTATCAGCATCCCCAAGCTTAGTTCCTGCTCGTCCCGAGCAGGTAAACGATAACAAAGATAATTTCTGTAGTGACATGCCATCATAACCTTGATCATACTATTGTAAGCATATGTAATGAATGCAGCGATCAAAACAATGGTAATGACATGAGTAAACAGATAAATCATAAAGCAAAGACTTTTCATGAATAGTACTTTCAAGACAAGCATCAATAAGTCTTGCATAAGAGTTAACTCATAAAGCAATAAATCAAAGTAAAGGTATTGAAGCAACACAAAGGAAGATTAAGTTTCAGCGGTTGCTTTCAACTTGTAACATGTGTATCTCATGGATATTGTCAACATAGAGTAATATAACAAGTGCAATATGCAAGTATGTAGGAATCAATGCACAGCTTCACACAAGTGTTTGCTTCTTGAGGTGGAGAGAGATAGGTGAACTGACTCAACATAAAAGTAAAAGAAATGCCCTTCGCGAGAGGAAGCATTGATTGCTATATTTGTGCTAGAGCTTTGGTTTTGAAAACAAGAAACAATTTTGTCAACGGTAGTAATAAAGCATATGTATCATGTAAATTATATCTTACAAGTTGCAAGCCTCATGCATAGTATACTAATAGTGCCCGCACCTTGTCCTAATTAGCTTGGATTACCGGGATCATCGTAATACACATGTTTTAACCAAGTGTCACAAAGGGGTACCTCTATGCCGCTCGTACAAAGGTCTAAGGAGAAAGCTCGCATTTGGATTTCTCGCTTTTGATTATTCTCAACTTAGACATCCATACCGGGACAACATAGACAACAGATAATGGACTCCTCTTTAATGCATAAGCATGTAGCAACAATTAATGTTCTCATATGAGATTGAGGATATATGTCCAAAACTGAAACTTCCACCATGATTCATGGCTTTAGTTAGCGGCCCAATGTTCTTCTCTAACAATATGCATGCTCTAACCATTAAAGTGGTAAATCTCCCTTACTTCGGACAAGACGGACATGCATAGCAACTCACATGATATTCAACAAAGAGTAGTTGATGGCGTCCCCGGGAACATGGTTATCGCACAACAAGCAACTTAATAAGAGATAAAGTGCATAAGTACATATTCAATACCACAATAGTTTTTAAGCTATTTGTCCCATGAGCTATATATTGCAAAGGTAAAGAATGGAAATTTTAAAGGTAGCACTCAAGCAATTTACTTTGGAATGGCGGAGAAATACCATGTAGTAGGTAGGTATGGTGGACACAAATGGTATCGTGGTTGGCTCAAGGATTTTGGATGCATGAGAAGTATTCCCTCTCGATACAAGGTTTAGGCTAGCAAGGTTATTTGAAACAAACACAAGGATGAACCGGTGCAGCAAAACTCACATAAAAGACATATTGTAAACATTAAAATACTCTACACCGTCTTCCTTGTTTGTTCTAAACTCAATACTAGAAATTATCTAGACTTTAGAGAGACCAAATATGCAAACCAAATTTAGCAAGCTCTAGGTGTTTCTTCATTAATAGGTGCAAAGTATATGATCCAAGAGCTTAAACATGAGCAAACAATTGCCAAGTATCAAATTATTCAAGACATTTTAGAATTACTACATGTAGCATTTCCCAATTCCAACCATATAACAATTTAACGAAGAAGATTCAACCTTCGCCATGAATACTATGAGTAAAGCCTAAGGACATATTTGTCCATATGCAACAGCGGAGAGTGTCTCTCTCCCACACAATGAATGCTAGGATCCATTTTATTCAAACAAAACAAAAACAAAAACAAACGACGCTCCAAGCAAAGCACATAAGATGTGATGGAATAAAAATATAGTTTCGGGGAGGAACTCGATAATGTTGTCGATGAAGAAGGGGATGCCTTGGGCATCCCCAAGCTTAGACGCTTGAGTCTTCTTAAAATATGCAGGGGTGAACCGCCGGGGCATCCCCAAGCTTAGAGCT
This sequence comes from Lolium rigidum, assembly GCF_022539505.1. Classification (NCBI taxonomy): domain Eukaryota; kingdom Viridiplantae; phylum Streptophyta; class Magnoliopsida; order Poales; family Poaceae; genus Lolium; species Lolium rigidum. The sequence goes on along the minus strand of NC_061509.1, from coordinate 128,703,117 downwards.
TTCACTCTCCTTGATCATATTGTATCATCCTCCTCTCTTGATCCTTGAAAACTTCCTCCACACCAAACTCGAAACAACTCATTAGAGGGTTAGTGCACAATAAAAATTAACATGTTCAGAGGTGACACAATCATTCTTAACACTTCTGGACATTGCATAAAGCTACTGTACATTAATGGAACAAAGAAATTCATCCACCATAGCAAAAGAGGCAATGCGAAATAAAAGGCAGAATCTGTCAAAATAGAACAGTCCGTAAAGATGGATTTTATTGAAGCACCAGACTTGCTCAAATGAAAATTCCCAAATTGAATGAAAGTTGCGTACATATCTGAGGATCACGCACGTAAATTGGCATATTTTTCTGAGCTGCCTACGAGGAGGCAGGTCGAAATTCGTGACAGCAAAGAAATCTGTTAGTGCGCAGTAATCCAAATCTAGTATGAACCTTACTATCAACGACTTTACTTGGCACAACAATGCACAAAACTAAGATAAGGAGAGGTTTCTACAGTAGTAAACAACTTCCAAGACTCAAATATAAAACAAAAATACTGTAGTAAAAACATGGGTTGTCTCCCATAAGCGCTTTTCTTTAACGCCTTTCATCTAGGCGCAGAAAGTGTATATCAAGTGTTATCGAGAGATGATGCATCGACAGCGGGGTTTGGAGTTTTCTCAACTATGCATTGTATCTTATCTATGTAAGTTTCAGAGGCTCCTTTTTCATTAGTCTTAGGTTTGCTATTCTCATCAAACAAATTTTCGGGAACAAGCCAAGCATAATTATTTTCTAGTGCCTCGCACATTCCTAAGAGTTTGCACGGTATTGAGGTTTTAATATCCCCCTCATAATTAACTTGATTAGTATACTTTTGTCTATCTTCTTCCATTTTTTCAAGAGTACTGGCAAAATTGGTATAAGAGCCTAGCATATTATATTTAGTGAAGACTTTTCTAGCTTCTCTTGCTACTCCCCCAAATTCTTTAAGAAGGGTTTCTAATACAAAATCTTTCTTTTCCCCTTCTTCCATATCACCCAGTGTGAGAAACATGTGTTGGATTATAGGATTAAGATTAACGAATTTAGTTTTCAACATGTGAACTAAAGAAGCAACAGCAATTTCATAAGTAGGAGCAAGTTCTACCAAGTGTCTATCTTCAAAATCTTCAGTGGTACTAACATGTGTGAAAAAATCTTCTATATTATCTTTCCCAATTATAGACCCACGTCCTACCGGTATATCTTTCAGAGTAAACTTAGGAGGAAACATGATGAGATAAGTAAAGCAAATGCAAGTAACTAATTTTTTTTGTGTTTTTGATATAGAGTGCAAGACAGTACATAAAGTAAAACTAGCGACTAATTTTTTTGTGTTTTGATATAATGCAGCAAACAAAGTAGTAAATAAAGTAAAGCAAGACAAAAACAAAGTAAAGAGATTAGATTGTGGAGACTCCCCTTGCAGCGTGTCTTGATCTTCCCGGCAACGGCGCCAGAAAATATGCTTGATACGCGTACAGCACGCGTCCATTGGGAACCCCAAGAGGAAGGTGTGATGCGTACAGCGGCAAGTTTTCCCTCAGAAAGAAACCAAGGTTTATCGAACCAGGAGGAGCCAAGAAGCACGTTGAAGGTTGATGGCGGCGGGATGTAGTGCGGCGCAACACCAGAGATTCCGGCGCCAACGTGGAACCTGCACAATACAACCAAAGTACTTTGTCCCAACGAAACAGTGAGGTTGTCAATCTCACCGGCTTGCTGTAACAAAGGATTAGATGTATAGTGTGGATGATGATTGTTTGCAAAGAACAGTAAAGAACAAGTATTGCAGCAGATTGTATTCGATGTAAAAGAATGGACCGGGGTCCACAGTTCACTAGAGGTGTCTCTCCCATAAGATAAATAGCATGTTGGGTGAACAAATTACAGTCGGGCAATGGACAAATAGAGAGGGCATGACCATGCACATACATGATATGATGAGTATTGTGAGATTTAATTGGGCATTACGACAAAATACATAGACCGCTATCCAGCATGCATCTATGCCTAAAAAGTCCACCTTCAGGTTATCATCCGAACCCCTTCCGGTATTAAGTTGCAAAACAACGAGACAATTGCATTAAGTATGGTGCGTAATGTAATCAATAACTACATCCTCGGACATAGCATCAATGTTTTATCCCTAGTGGCAACGAGCACATCCACAACCTTAGAACTTTACGTCACCTGTCCCAGATTTAATGGAGGCATGAACCCACTATCGAGCATAAATACTCCCTCTTGGAGTTAAGAGTAAAAACTTGGCCAAAGCCTCTACTAATAACGGAGAGCATGCAAGATCATAAACAACACATAGGTAATAGATTGATAATCAACATAACATAGTATTCTCTATCCATCGGATCCCGACAAACACAACATATAGAATTACAGATAGATGATCTTGATCATGTTAGGCAGCTCACGAGATCCGACAATGAAGCACATGAGGAGAAGACGACCATCTAGCTACTGCTATGGACCCATAGTCCAGGGGTAAACTACTCACTCATCACTCCGGAGGCGACCATGGCGGTGAAGAGTCCTCCGGGAGATGATTCCCCTCTCCGGCAGGGTGCCGGAGGCGATCTCCAGAATCCCCCGAGATGGGATTGGCGGCGGCGGCGTCTCAGTAAGGTTTTCCGTATCGTGGCTCTCGGTACTGGGGGTTTGATACGTCTCCGACGTATCGATAATTTCTTATGTTCCATGCCACATTATTGATGATATCTACATGTTTTATACATACTTTAGGGCGGAAGGGCAGGTCAAGGGGCGTCACGAGGGGCCCACACAGCAGGCCGACGCGGCCAGGGCTTGGGTCGCGCCGCCCTGGTGTGTCGCCACCTCGTGGCCCCACTTCGACTCTCCCTCGGTCTTCTGGAAGCTTCATGGCAAAATAGGACCCTGGGCGTTGATTTCGTCCAATTTCGAGAATATTTCCGTACTAGGATTTCTGAAACCAAAAACAGCAGAAAACAACAAGTGGCTCTTCGGCATCTCGTTAATAGGTTAGTGCCGGAAAATGCATAAATACGACATATAATGTGTATAAAACATGTAGATATCATCAATAATGTGGCATGGAACATAAGAAATTATCGATACGTCGGAGACGTATCATTAGTCATGGGAATAAAATTGAGATTGGATATCTTCTTTTTCCAATTCCCCTCATTGCCCTCAACTCAACCGACATTGATATCATTTTGGGCATGGATTGGCTAGCTAAATATCAGGTTGTCATTGATTGTGCAGCCAGGTCTCTTACCCTAACCGATCTTTCTGGAAGCTCCATTCTGTATTGGTCTCCGTCAGCAACACCTCCATCAGCAGTGCACATTCCTGATGCTGAGTTGTATGCCCTTGACGTCTTACCTCCGCTTGAAATTTCTAATGTTCCGGTGGTTTGTGACTTCCCTGATGTCTTTCCGGAAGAATTACGTGGCATGCCACCTGATCGAAGTGTGGAGTTTGTCATCGAGCTGGTTCCTGGCTCCTATTTCACGACGTCCTTATCGTATGCCTCGAGAAGAGTTGGTTGAACTGAAGAAGCAGTTGGAAGAGTTAGAAGGGAAAAGATACATCCAACCTAGTACTTCTTCTGGGGATGTCCTGCACTCTTTGTCAAGAAGAGGGATACCAATGTTCCGCGTCTGGTTGTTGATTACCGGCCGCTTAACGCAGTAACCATCAAGAACAAGTATCCTCTACCTCGAATCAATGATCTTTTCGATCAATTGAGTGGTGCCACAGTCTTTTCCAAGATGGATTTGAGATCAGGCTACCATCAAATAAAAATCCGAACGGAGGACATTCCAAAAACGGCGTTCATGACTCGTTATGGTCTTTACGAGTACACCGTCATGTCCTTTGGCCTCGCTAATGCTCGAGCCACTTTTATGCGGCTCATGAACTCTGTGTTTATGGAGTATCTTGACAAATTCGTCATTATCTACATTGATGATATTCTGGTCTACTCCAAAACCGAAGAAGAACACACTGAACACTTGCGTTTGGTGCTGACCAAGCTTCGTGAACATCGTCTCTATGCCAAGTTTTCTAAATGTGAGTTACGGCTACAAGAGCTCATCTTTCTTGGCCATGTGGTCTCGCAAAAGGTGTTGCGGTCATTCCGGATAAAGTTCAATCCGTTCTTGATCGGAAGACTCCTAAGTCGGCCAAAGAAATTCGGAGTTTTCTTGGATTGGCGGGTTATTACCATCGATACATCGAGACTTTCTCCAAGATCGCCAAACCAATGACTGATCTTCTCGAAGAAAGATAAGAAGTTTGAGTGGTCGGAAAAGGCTGAAGAAAGTTTTCGAGACCGAAAATAAAGCCGACTACCGCTCCGGTACTTGTCCTTCCGGACACAAGCAAAGACTTTGTCATCTTCCGTGATGCATCTCTTCAAGGGCTTGGATGTGTGTTGATGCAAGATGGCCATGTAGTGGCTTATGCCTCTCGACGAGTTGAAGCCACATGAGCTCAATTATCCAACTCATGATCTAGAGCTTGCGTACCTGTTGTCCATGCTCTTAAGCAATGGCGACCTTACCTTTACGGTAATCGTTGCGAGTTATACTCGGATCATCAAAGCCTGAAGTATCTCTTTACCCAACCAGATCTGAATCTCAGGCAGACAAGATGGTTGGAACTCATCAAGGACTATGATTTGGGTCTTAACTATCAGCCCGGCAAGGCCAACGTCGTTGCTGACGCGCTAAGTCGGAAGTCGTATTGCAACAATCTGATGATCAAGCAATATCAACCTGCCCTCCATGAGGAATTTGCACGACTTAATCTTGAGGTTGTTCCTCAGGGATTCCTTGCTAACTTAGAGGTGAAACCCTCTCTTGAAGACCAGATCAAAGCCGCTCAGAAGCGTGATTTGGGTATCACTAAGATCAAAGAGAACATTGCTAGCGGAGATGCTAAATGTTTCTCCGTCAACGATCATGGTGTTGTCTACTTTGGTAACCGCTTGGTGGTGCCGAAGAAAAAGAACCTGGGAGAGCTTATCCTCCGAGAAGCTCATGAGTCTCCTCTATCTATTCATCCTGGAAGTACACAGATGTATCAGGATCTTCGCCAAAGGTTCTGGTGGACCCGGATGAAAAGAGAAATTGCTCGCTTCGTAGCTGAATGCGACGTTTGCCGTCGTGTAAAAGCTGAACATCAAAGACCAGTTGGTACTCTTCAACCTCTATCTACTCCTGAATGGAAATGGGATGAAATCGGCATGGATTTCATTACCGGACTTCCCAAAACTCCAAAGGGAAATGACTCCATATGGGTAGTGGTGGATCGTCTATCCAAGGTTGCTCACTTCCTTCCTGTTCGGGAAAGTATTCGTGCTAGTCAAACAGCGGATCTCTACATATCCCGAATAGTCTCTCTCCATGGTGTTCCGAAAAAGATCATCTCTGATCGTGGAAGCTTGTTTACCTCGAAATTCTGGGAAAGTCTTCAACAATCTATGGGAACAAATCTTTCCTTTAGCACGGCTTATCATCCTCAAACTGGTGGTCAAACCGAGAGCGTGAATCAAATCCTTGAAGACATGCTCAGAGCCTGTGTTATATCCTTCGGCAAGAATTGGGAAAAGTGCCTTCCATTTGCTGAATTCTCCTATAACAACAGCTTCCAGTCTAGTCTGGGTATGGCACCTTTTGAAGCTCTTTATGGACGGAAGTGTCGAACCCCTCTGAATTGGTCAGAAACTGGTGAAAGACAGTTCTTTGGACCGGACATGATCAAGGAAGCAAAAGATCAAGTTGGCATTATCCGAGAACGTTTGAAAGCTGCTCAGTCTCGTCAAAAGAGCAATTATGATCGTCATCATCAAGAAGTTCGCTATGAAGTTGGCGAGCAAGCTTATCTTCGAGTCACTCCTTTAAGAGGTGTCCATCGTTTCGGTATAAAAGGCAAACTTGCTCCTCGCTATGTTGGTCCTTTCCGCATCATTGCTAAACGAGGTGCACTTGCTTACAAGTTGGAACTCCCTCCAACTTTTCCTGAAGTTCATGACGTATTCCATGTTTCCCAACTTAAATGTTGCTTCAAAGATCCCATCTGTGGTGTTGATCAAGAAACACTTGATCTCCAAGAGGATCTGACCTATCGAGAGTATCCTATCCGTATCCTTGATGAAGCTGAGCGTAAAACTCGGCGTCAAACGATCAAATTCCCGAAAGTTCAGTGGTCTCATCACTCTGAATCAGAAGCAACCTGGGAACGAGAAGATCGTCTCCGATCTGAGTACCCTGCCTTCTTTTCTAAAACTTAGGAATCTCGGGGACGAGATTCTTGTAAGGGGGGTAGAGTTGTAACAGAACCACTTTGTTAGTCAAATAAATGTTGTTAGTTGCTCATAAGAATGCATGCATTTGCATTTCAAATTGAAGAAATCTAGCACTCAAATGGTTTGAAACAATGTTGCAAATGTTGTATTTTGTTCTATTAAAATTTGATGCAAAAAGTCCCTCAAATTTTGGGTCAAAATACCCCAAAAATCCTCAAAAACCACCATGTTTTCCTTTTCCCGGAGAAAACCCTAAAGACTAGGGGGGTTTTCACAAAATTTCCCCCTTGTCTTCTTCCCCCGCACACAGGCAGGCAGCTGCCTGGCGCCTGCGCTGTCGTTGCTGGCGCCGGCGGCCAGGATGCCTCCCGCCGCCCCCGAGTGCCTATAAAGCGCCGCCGCCGCCGTGGAGAATCTCTGTTTGGCCTCCTCTCCTTCCCTCCCCTTTTCTCTGCGCCAGGGGACGAAACCCTAGCCCACGGACGCTCGCCGTCGCCGCCGTTGCCGGCCGCCCCGAGCTCCGCCGACGAGCCAGGGAGCTTGATACGTCTCCAACGTACCTATAATTTCTGATGTTCCATGCTTGTTTTATGACAATACTTACATGTTTTACTCGCACTTTATAATGTTTTTATGCATTTTCCGGAACTAACCTATTAACAAGATGCTGAAGAGCCAGTTCCTATTTTCTATTGTTTTTGGTTCCAGAAAGGCTGTTCGGGCAATATTCTCGGAATCGGATGAATTCAACGCCCATAACCTTATTTTTCCCGGAAGCTTCCGGAAAGCCAGAGTGGGACCACAGGGGTGCCCTGGGGGGCCCCACACGTGTGGGC
>NC_061509.1:128640372-128695828 GCF_022539505.1 Lolium rigidum | reverse complement strand
ATCCCATCTCGGGGGATTCTCGGAGATCTCCTCAGCACCCTGCCGGAGAGGGGATTCATCTCCCGGAGGACTCTACACCGCCATGGTCGCCTCCGGAGTGATGAGTGAGTAGTTCACCCCTGGACTATGGGTCCATAGCAGTAGCTAGATGGTTGTCTTCTCCTCATTGTGCTTCATTGTCGGATCTTGTGAGCTGCCTAACATGATCAAGATCATCTATCTCGTAATACTCTATGTTGTGTTTGTCGGGATCCGATGGATAGAGAATACCATGTTATGTTAATTATCAAGTTATTACATATGTGTTGTTTATGATCTTGCATGCTCTCCGTTACTAGTAGAGGCTCCGGCCAAGTTTTTGCTTTTAACTCCAAGAGGGAGTATTTATGCTCGATAGTGGGTTCATGCTGCATTGACACCGGGACGAGTGACGAAAGTTCTAAGGTTGTGTTGTCGTTGTTGCCACTAGGGATAAAACATTGGCGCTATGTCCGAGGATGTAGTTGTTGATTACATTACGCACCATACTTAATGCAATTGTCTGTTGCTTTGCAACTTAATACTCGGAAGGGGTTCGGACGATAACCTCGAAGGTGGACTTTTTAGGCATAGATGCGGTTGGATGGCGGTCTATGTACTTTGTTGTAATGCCCAATTAAATCTCACTATACTTATCATGCCATGTATGTGCATTGTTATGCCCTCTCTATTTGTCAATTGCCCGACTGTAATTTGTTCACCCAACATGCTTTTATCTTATGGGAGAGACACCTCTAGTGAACTGTGGACCCCGGTCCATTTTTTAATACCGAAATACAAATCTGCTGCAATACTTGTTTTTACTGTTTTCTCTGCAAACAATCATCTTCCACACAATACGGTTAACCCTTTGTTACAGCAAGCCGGTGAGATTGACAACCTCACTGTTTCGTTGGGGCAAAGTACTTTGGTTGTGTTGTGCGAGGTTCCACGTTGGCGCCGGAATCTCCGGTGTTGCGCCGCACTACATCCCGCCGCCATCAACCTTCAACGTGCTTCTTGACTCCTACTGGTTCGATTAAACCTTGGTTTCTTACTGAGGGAAACTTGCCGCTGTGCGCATCACACCTTCCTCTTGGGGTTCCCAACGGACGTGTCAACTACACGCATCAGTTTGCACTGGAAAAGTCCCACAGAGATCCTTGCGGTACTTCTACGGTACCTTGAGCGGTAGTACCGCTTAGGTACCGTAATGCAAGTTATGACACCACCGCTTTGGTACCGCGCGAGGGTCCAGGGACTCACAGAGGTCATTGCGGTACCTCAAGCGGTACCGCAAGCGGTACTACTGCTGTAAGTCCACGTGGCTAAACCTGTGGGGGATTTCGAATCCAGAGCGGTACTACCGCTTGCCAAAGCGGTAGTACCGGTTGCGCGGAAACTACACATAACGGTTGGATTTGGAGGGACCTATAAAAAGGCCCCTTCTTCCCCAGCTCGTTTTTAGATTCTCTCTCTCTCTCCTTCATTGTTGCTGAGCTCAAACCTTGAGGATCTCCTCACCTACCCAATCAATATTGCCCAAATTTGGAGGAGTGGTGGAGGAGGCCCCGATCTATTGATCTACCAAGAGAGAATTCACCAATACCATCTAGTCCTTAGTGGATCTTGTTGTTAGGGTTCCTACTGTGGGATCTTGGAGGAAGTGCTCCTATGGAGGCTAGCTTGGATTTGTGCTAGCCCCATAGGGTGTTGGGAGCCTCCTAGTGTTGTGGAGCTCGCCCCAACCCTGTGAAGGAACCACCGCCTCGACCGGTGTCTTAGTGGAGAAGGGGGGCCCTTTGTGGAGCTCTCTCGAGGAAGAAGGTGAGGCCTTCCTTCGTGGTGTGGCCGTCTAGTCTCTTGTGTGAGGCTAGCACCTACTCAATGCATACGTACTCCCTTTTGTGGGAGGAACTGCGGGAAACAAACCTCGCCTCATCTTCGCGCCCTCCCGTTGTCCCGCTCCTTATCTTTACTATCATGCTTGGTTCCTTTGCTTGTTGCACTAGACTAGGATCATACTAGGATCACTTCTAACATAAAAGCTATCACCTTTACTTCCGCATCACACTAAAATTGAAAAAGGATAAAAATTGCATAGCGACCATTCACCCCCCTCCTGTTCGCTACGATCCATTCACCTGGAGAGGCCTAAGGCCCAAAAGAGCCTACGTGGCACGCCTAGACATGTAGGGCACGCCACCCCCTTTCTTTTTAATGTCCATCATCCAAATCTCTTGATTCCTTCGCCCACCGATGCATTTTGACCTAAAAACCACTATATATATGCCCCCAAGGGTTCTCGGGAGGAGAGCGCCATGGAAACACAAAAAACACGAAAACAAAGGTTGCAGCAGCAAAGATTGGAGGGGGAACTCCGCCTGAGCCGCCGCCGGAGGGATCTCCACCTTCTCCAACGTCTTCCTCATCATCACCATGATCAAGGGGGAGTAGTTCACCTTTGGACTTCGGGTTTGTGCCAGCAGCTTGATCTATTTCTCTCATGTTCTTCATATTTTTTAGTGCCATATGAGCTGCCCAACATGATTATGGTCATATTTGTAATCCCTATGTAGCGGATCTTTATTCTATGATATGATGCTATGAGATTTTTCTATACTTTGTGTAAGATGTATTGATAGATGCATATTAGCTACCCCGTTCTTGAGTATGGTTCCGATCCAACTTGTATGCAAGAACGTGTGTGGGGTGATGTGCGTGTTAGATGGAATAGCATGGTTTTAGTGATTAAATAGTGACAACAAATTCATGATCTATTATGTATTTGCCTTTTATTTTGCTATCTCACTAGGTATAAAGTGAATCCATATGCTATGTTCATTATGTGACAAAAGTAATGATATTGTTTGTTCAAGGTAGCATATTTAATATTCAAACATCAGGTCAGAGTACTTACGGATATACTATGTTAATTCTTAATACAAGATTGCTTGAAGTTATTCCTATCTTGTGGAATGTAAGATAGATGTGTTGCATCATCTCTATGTTCGTACGTGAGACCCATATGGATGCTTATCCTATACATGTTAGAGTTATTTTGTTCATATCTCATTGATAAATTGTTATTGTCCACTACAACTTGAAAGAGAGAATAGTCAAGTGAACCCATGAACTCTGGTTCAATTTTAATCATAAGAAACACATTTCCATAACTTTTATCTTACTTTTTTATTTGCAACACTATTTTAATCCGAAAATAAAAAAATATTTTTTTCTTATTTAAACTCAAAACCCCAAAACAAACAAACCTTTACCGCTTTTATCTAGTTTATTTCAGTTGTTTAGTATACTTTACTTTAGTTACTATTTTATTTATTTTTACTTACACGAAACCTTGTGCTTGACAACCACACGGTGAAGTTGGGGACACGAGGATTTATTTTATTTTGCATGATTGCTAGAAGAAGAGAGGGAGAGACAGCTCTTTGCTCCATTCCCACAGAGTTCGATATAAACCCTCAAGTCACCCTTGTGGGGAAAATATTTTGCTCACACAACACTCTGCACTTGGAGTCCCAAACTTCATCAAGACATTTTCTGGCGGCGTTGTAGGGGAGTAATCAAGACATTCCATCAAGCCCCGTCAAGCGGCATCACTCCCCCAACTATGCTTCTCCAATGCCCCCGCCAACATGGAGACTGAAAATATCGAAAGAAACAATAAAGAGATTATCGTACCCATCAACATTGCTAGAGGTCAAGTGTTGGCATTCTTCGCATTTTTCTTGCTGTATGCACGTTCTCTAGAGGTAAAGCAGCTCAGTTCAGCTTTGTTCATCTTCTTCTTGTTCAAGGGTGTAGTCTTTATAGGTTTGTTGAAAGTGGGCTTGTTGTTCCCTTTGCCCTTGCCATAGGGTTTTTTTATGCACCTTGTTGGCTCTAGACTGACCCTCTCCTTTCTCAATGGTGTCCTTATCCCAAGCTTTCTCCTTAATGTCAAGAGATTTTATGAGGTTTTCAACCCATATCTCATGTCTCTTGTGTTTGAGAGTTGTGGCAAAGTTCCTTCATGAAGGGGCAACTTCGCCATAATGCATCTAGCCACAAACTTGTCAGGTAAGACACACTTAAGGAGTTCAAGCTTTTTCATAATGCATTGTATCTCATGAGGTTGTTTAACTACGGAACGGTTGTTCACCATCCTGAAGTCATGGATGCTCTCCATGATGTACAGTTCACTGTCTGCATCAGTTGCACTGAATTCAACACTCAGTTTTTTTTCGAAATGGGGGTATTCCCCGGCTTCTGCATCATGATGATGCACATGGACTTTTATTAAAAAATCCAAGTAACAATGTTTTACAACTCACGCAACATCAAGGATTGATACAATAATCACCCATCGAAAGAGTAACATACTAAGATGACACTCAACATAGCCTTCTAGTATGTCGCCAACCAGCCTGGCACAAGATATCCTGAGCGACCATCAGGAGACGTGTGCATCCAGAAACCATAGCATCCCGTTGTCCCTCCGGAGAAAGCAGGGCCCAAAGCTGGACCGAATGGGAAACCATATGGATAACCTGCAAGAAATGAAAAGAGGGTTTTTTATTAAAAATTATATCATTCCTTCTCCTCCAAATAGACCAACATAAAGCAGAAACCCCAATCCGGATATACGCTTTAGATTGTCTATCTACTCCATTTAACCAATTACCAAACATATTAGTAATATTGGTGGGAGGTGGAAGATCATAGGTAAAATTAACCGTACGCCATAAGAGTTTAGCTAAAGGGCATTCAATAAAAAGGTGTTGGATGGTCTCCTATTCCCCACAGAAAACACATTTTGTACACCCATTCCAATGACGTTTAGCTAGGTTGTCCTTAGTTAATAACACCTTATTACTCAAGAACCACATAAAAATCTTAATTTTTAGCAGAATTTTAACCTTCCATATATATTTTCTCAGAAAGGGGGTATGGTCACACATAAGATCTTCATACATCGACTTCACTGTAAACAAACCATTTGGTGTTAATTCCCAAATAAATCCATCTTCCTCATTATTCAAATGCACGGCCATTAGTTTCCTACATAATTGCAACCACATAGTCCATTTATTACCATTTAACACTCTTCTAAATGTACTATTCAGCGGTGAATGGCCTAATACATGTGCAACGGTGACATTCTTCTGATGAACAATATTATATAACGAAGGATATTGTTGAGCCAAAGGAGTCTTGCCTAACCAGGTATCTTCCCAGAAGCGGGTATGCAATCCATTACCCACTTTGAAAAAACCCCTGGAAAAAACTCCTATTTGACATCCATCAAACCTTTCCAGAATGGAGAGTCAGACGGTTTCGCTTGAACCTCTGATAATGTTTTCTGTCTTAGGTCTTTGTTATGTAGCAACTCCTGCCACATCCCATCCTCATTAAGAAGTTTAAAAAGCCATTTGCTCAATAAACATCTATTTTTGATCTCAAGAACTTCAATACTTAAGCCCCCTTGATCCTTGGGTCGACAAACAATATTCCATTTAGTAAGCCGGTATTTTGTTTTGTTTTCGTCGGACTGCCAAAAGAATCTAGATCTATAGAAGTCCAAACATTTCCTTACCCCAACGGGTATTTGCAGGAAAGACAACATAAACAACGGTAAGCTAGTTAATACTGAATTAATAAGCACTAACCTATCACCATAGGATAGTAACTTCCCTTTCCAGCATCCTAATTTACTCTCAAATCGTTTTTCTACCGGATACCAATCAGCATTTTTGAGTTTTTTGTAATGGATTGGAATACCTAAGTATCTAAAAGGAAGTTGTTGAGCATCACATCCAAAGATCTGCTTATACTGGTCTTCCTCCTCTTTTGCCTTTCCAAAACAAAAAATCTCACTTTTATGAAAATTAATCTTGAGTCCCGAGAGTTCTTCAAAAAGACACAAGATTAGTTTCATGTTAACGGCTTTGTTGAGGTCATGTTCCAAAAAAAGGATAGTATCATCGGCATATTGTAGTATAGAGAGACCTCCCTCAACTAAATGAGGAATTAATCCTCCGACTTGACCATCCTCTTTGGCTCGTTCAATTAAGATGGCAAGCATATCCACCACAATGTTAAAAAGCATTGGAGACAGAGGGTCCCCTTGCCTTAGACCTTTTTTTGTTTGGAAATAATGACCAATGTTATCATTAACCTTGACCCCAACACTACCGCCTTGCACAAATTGTTGCACTAATCTACCCATTCTGGAGCAAAACCTTTCATTCGTAACGTTTGATGTAAAAAAGGCCATTTTACCTTATCGTACGCTTTCTCAAAATCAATCTTAAATAACACACCGTCCATCTTCTTATTATGTAACTCATGAATCGTTTCATGAAGTATGACTACCCCTTCCAAAATATTTCTACCAGGCATGAATGCGGATTGAGTTGGCCTTATAACTCTCGGGGCAATCCCAGATATGCGATTAGTACCAACTTTAGTGAATATCTTAAAACAGACATTAAGTAAACAAATAGGTCTATATTGTTGAATCTGAACCGCATTCTTTTTTTTGGGTAATAACGTGATAACTCCGAAATTCAATTTATAAAGGGTCAAATCCCCATTAGTAAACTGCGCAAACAGAGCCATTAGGTCACCTTTTATTACTTCCCAAAAATTTTGGTAGAATTCAGCTGGAAATCCATCTGGCCCAGGAGCTTTATTCAGCTCCATTTGTGAGATAGCTTGGTGAACCTCCTCTTCAGTAAAAGGGGCCTTCAAGATCTCATTCTCAATTGACGATATTTGCGTTATATCATTAATTTCGTCCTCAACTAAAGAAATATTTGTTGGAGTCGGTGCTCCAAATAACTTCTTATAGAATTCAATAATATAAACTTTTAGATTATCTTCCCCAACAATAGTCCCCTCTTGCTGTTCAAGTTGGAAGATCTTCTTCTTTCGATGTTTACCATTTGCTATTAGGTGAAAATATCTCGTATTATTACCCCCTTCCTGAATATGTTTGACCTTCCCTCTCTGAGCCCATTTTGACTCCTCTTCTCTTCTTAGTTTAGTCAAACTATCATTTGCCTTTTTCAACTCTTCCCTTTCATTTGTATACAAAGTGCTTGTTTCCGCTTTTAAATCCAGATGATCAATAATGTTCAATAATCTCTCTTTCTCTTTCTTGTTCTTTCCACTCTGATTTTTTGCCCATCCCTTAAGAAATCTTCTTATATGTCTTAGCTTATTGAACCAAACCTCCATCGGACTAGCTCCACCTATAACTGAGTTCCACTCCTTTACTATCATGTCAAAAAACCCTCTTCACGCAACCAATGTAGCTCAAAAGAGAATTTTTCTTCATTACCCAGGTGTGCTTTCACTCCTTAATCAATAAGTATTGGAGTATGATCGGATTCAGGTCTAGTTAAAGCTCTAACAGTGACCAAAGGAAAAAAAAATCCCATGAGGTTGATGCTAACACTCTATCCAGCTTTTCATATGTAGGTTCATCTCTCCTACTTGCCCATGTAAATTGTCTCCCAGTGAGAGCAATTTCACGCAAGTTCAGGTGTTCAATAATTGCATTAAAAACAAAAGGCCAATGTGCTTTGAAATTATTATTATTTTCTCCTCCCTTTTACGAATAATATTGAAATCACCCCCTACCAACATAGGTAGCGATTCAGATTCACAAGTTCTCACTAATTCAGCCAAAAATTCAGCTTTGTGCTCATCTTGGGCAGCCCCATAGACCGGCACCAGAATCCATTCAAAACCATCTCTCTTACATTTGATATGAAACTTAACGCAAAAATCTCCCGTACTTACATTTAACACCTGTATCGTATCAGAGTTTATTCCCACTAGAATACCTCCTGAGCGACCATGTGGTGGTAAGAAAAACCAAGAGAAACTATAACCTGCCGCTAATTGGTTCAAAAAAGGAATCGAGAAATTAGATCTCCCAGTTTCCAACAAAGCTATGAAATCTAATTTATGTTCCCGAATCGCCTCTTTGACAAATAAATGCTTCGCAGTATCGCCAAAACCTCCTGGATTCCAATTAATACCTTTTAGATTCTGCATTATGAAAATTGTTTTTTAATTCTTTTCCTAGTACTCTTGCGGATATTACTAGTATCATAAAGTTTCCTTTGTCTATTTTTTTTTAACCTTCACCACTGGCTTAAGATGTTCCAGGTGATCATCCAGATCCAGGGGGATATCATCATCATCAATCAAATCCTTACATAGGGTGGACACTTTTGACAATACAAGAGTCTCCAGACCTTCTTCCATATTCTCCATTTCATTCTTTTTATTTTCCAAAATTGTTAAAATACGTTCCTCTTCCACCATTTTAAGCCATTTAACAGATTTACCTATCTCACCAGCTGAATTACCTAAGGATATACCTAAGCGATCCGCTCTCTTAACTATCTCAGAATCAGGAATATTAATTCAGCACTCAGTGCATCCCAGAGAACTTTTCCGTTTATTATGTGCATGTACACATCACACGAACGATTAGTAAAAACACCCAGAACGCATCCAAGAAAGAGAGTATTGAATTTCTCGAATTTTTTCTGATCTTCGTCCGATATTGTTCCTCCAAGTTTTTCTTTACTAACTTCGAACACTTTCAGATGAGTAAGCTAGAGCGTGGCCTTATTCTGTCACCTCTTAAAGTGCACACCGGTAAACTTATCTGGCCTCAGTGCATCAGCAAAACAAGCCATAGTTAACTCGGGAAATTGCCTACAATTAGGTTTTTGGATTGTTGGGAAATTAGGCACATTTTCCATGATTAATTCCAGAATATAAAACATGACTACAACAACTACTAACATGTGAAACTCGAACATACTAGATGTATTAAGCAACATGAACAACAACAGTGCATACGATACAATAACCATCGTTAAACAGATTGGATCACTTGACACGTACCGATCTGGTGGAGGTGGAGCGTTCATCGATGCAACAGTTTCTTTGTTGATGACAAAGTTGGTGAATATAGCTTGAAGTAGATGATGTTGAAGACGGCGGTAGGCCACACCGCCCGACTTTTCCAGTAGATGACCCGTGATTAAGAGCTTGAGCAGTCGTGTAGAGCGCTTCCCAAAAGCCTAATTCAACCTCTCCCATACAAGATTGCAAATGCTAGTGGTTCCTGAAACCTGCTCTCCCATTCATTGGTGCATGCTGGTGGGTGGGATGGAGTAGGCTAGGATGGCGACGCAAGAAAAGAGAGGTGGCAAAACCCCAACTCGTGTATCAGTTTCTGTGGTAGCCAGGCAAGAGATTATATAGGCTCGGAAAACCCTAAGAAACGTGGACCAAACTCACGTCACAAATTTCGAGTCGGTTACAGATAGCCCACGATCCGGGAACGACCGAACTGACTAACTTCAACACGTTGGTCTATGACTCTATTTGTTTTCCTAAACCACAAAAAGAAAAAAGTCTCGGCTCGAGGCTCAATCCACTCAACACGAGCGCGGCGCGCACACGCTTCGTGACGTGCCGAGTCAAGATGAGTGTGTACCACCATCTTATCACTCACTTACTAGTGGTGGAACAACCCACCGTACCACTCACCTTCTTGCTCACTTACTAGTGGTGGAACAATCCACCTTATAAGATGGTCTAACTTCCTCCCAACTTTCCATATGGAACTAAACTTTCCACTTCTCGACACTCGATAAAGGGTATATATTAATATCAAGAAGATATCAATTACACTCAGCCTCTGCAACAAAGCAATGCTCTAATGGAAATACAAATGCACAAGGTAAAAAAAAAGTAGAATTACATAAAAGAAAATGTCTCGCTATAGAGATCTATTCATTATAGCAGCGAACCAAACACCACCACCAAAACAGTACCAGAAATGCATCTTCTCCAAAAGCAGCGCCTCCAAGGAAACAATGCACAAGCGTCGTGATTTCCCTAATCATAGATCATAGGTTTTCACCCTAGAGAAAGTTCGCACTCAAAAAACAATGCCTCCAACAAGACCATTGTCAAGCACAACCAATTAAGACCAGACCGTCAATTTTCACCCTGCAAGTTTGGACTCTGAAACTTTTCATGTGCTATTTCCCCCACTTGACGTTGCCGCTGCTCCAAGTCACTTATTACCGAAGCCAACTCCTCATCACTGCAAGTACTTGAACCACCATTACTAGTCTTCAAAACTCGGCTTCCATGCCATTTTCCGCGATTGACTTCACCATGGAACTAAAGACATGTCTCATGAAGGAAACAACCCGTAGAGCTTCGCCTCACACCCGCTGAAACCAAACGGTCAGAAAAAACAAGGTTGCGAACAACAGAATACCGTTTGATCTGGCAATCTCCAGGCATGTCGTCCATTTGGAGTTCGCCCACGGAGCCTTCCAGAACTCGACACTCCGGACAGATCCATGGAGACATGCATCAAGCAGATAATCGTCATGGCGTGAGAGAAATTCTAGGACCACCAGAAGCCCCCACGCGACCCACCGACCACCTGCCAGACGTGGGATGAACACCACAAACCAGCTAGGCCTACCGCCTTCGACAGTGAAAGAGGTCGCCGCCACCTTGGGCTCCTTGTGATGCGGGGTTGACCCAGCCGCCACGTGCCGCTCACGGAGACCCTAGATCGGCCCACCGCCACCAGCCAATCTAGCCACCCGCCGACGTACAGTATGTTGGACATCGGCCGCCACCAACCCGCATCAGCGTCGTCGAGGATGGAGCAAACGGATGCCAGTGTCGTGCTCCAGATCGCGGCCGAGGAAGATTTGCTGCCGCGCCGGTTTTAAATTTGAACAGTTTTAAAATTTGCGATTTCAGATTTTTAACAATTTTGAAAATTTATATTGTTTTCAAAATTTTGAACATTTTTTAAAAATTTATATTATTTTAAAATTTTGAACATAATTAGCTTTGACCAATTTTAAAATTTGAACAGATTTTTTAAATCTGATAATTCAAAGAAGAACAAAATCTGAACTATTTTTAAAATTGAACATTTTTCAAAAATATTTTTTGTGAAAACAAACAAATTTCAAAAACCAATAAAAACCCTAATAGGAAACCAAAAGACCAGTCAGAAAACCGCCAAAAGGCAGGCTGGGCGAAAAAAATTCGTGAACTAAAGGCCGGGCCATAAGACGAAGGGGTGTGCGGCGCGTTGTCCCTGCCGACGTAGTTTGTGTATATTGTTCATCGATCAGATGCGGCACACCTGAAACAACACTGACAAACTTAGGCTAAAACTCACATAAACTGTATTATATGTGGGTTTTGATATTTACAGAAAAATCTGAACTCTAATATGAACCACTACACATTGGCCCAATATTTTTGCAGGCGTTCCGGCAATTTTCTTTTATTTGGATGCAGCCATTAATTGGACCAGCAACTTTGCTCGAGAGCTTATTCGTTATCCTCTATGTGAAAAAATCTTCTGGGTTCCAGCCTGACATGGAGTCACCTGGTTAGGTTCCTCCCTGGATGGCTGGATCGCCTACGTTCTTTGAACTGGGAACCCATAAATAAATAAATAAAGTCATTCAATCGTGAGCTGTCATGTTAGATTTCTAACATGTCTTTCTCCTCTGTGATTGGCCCAAACCAAAATATAGCGTAGACCGTAAACCAAAGGTTTCCTCGTGCCTTGTTTGGAGCCGTAAAACGAGGTGCAGCAGAGAATTTCTGAATGGTGCCTCAGCTCTCGGCCAAGAGCAAAACAGATCATCCATCAGCTACGTGCGTACGCTGGTCAAAGAGGCAACCACCTACCTACAGATGATGAAAACAGGCTTACACGAGGGATCTGTACCAGTGTGGATCCGTGATATGGTTTGCTGCACGATTCTGCAGCCGAAAGGTCGCAATACAGCGCCGATGGGTTCAGAAAGAAGCGTTCAAGGCCGCACCGATCTGGCACCCAACCCACGCGCTGCACGTAGGGGCAGCAGCCACAAAGTAGTATCTGTATCTGTATCTCGCAGCCCAACGCCGTAGCTAGAGACGATAGCGTAGGCGCCCACCGCCCTCTGCAGGAGGTAACAGAAGCAGGCCACGAGTCCCGCCTCCTATATCTTGTCCCTCCTATAATTCAAGCGACCCAGGACCCAGAGATTTGGCATCAGGCACCACCCCATCGGTTTCATAATCGAACGCCGGCAGAGAGTAGAGAGTTTGAGTTCCACTTCACCACGTACGCATGGCCGCGACGACATGCGCCTACGGCTACGGCAGCAGCTGCTCGCCGCCGCCCGCTGCCATGGCCTCGCCCACGGCGGCGAGATCCTTGCAGGCCATGGATCCGTTCAGCCACCACGGCCACAACCACGCCGTCCTAGGCTCCATCATCCACGGCGTCGTCATGCCACCTCCGCCTGCCCCGCCACCTCCTCCGCTGCCGCCGCCACCGCCACTTCTCGATCTCCATTCAGGCAACAGGAGCGGCCACTCCGGTTCCAAGGCGACGTCCCGTGACCCTGGCCTCTGCACCGAGGGCCTCGGCTCGGAGAGCTCCGAGAGCTCAGGCGACGTCGACCTTGGCGACGTGGTCGATGACAACATTGAAGAAATGAGAGCAGAGCAGGCACTGCACTGCCAGGAAGAGAAGATCATGCCGGCAAGCGCAAGGGGCAGGAGGGTGTTCCCGCCGCCCATATCGGTCATTGGCGCGGCCGGGAAGCCATGGCAGTACCTCAGGGCGCACCGCGGGGACGGCCGCCTCGTGCTAAGGGAGGTCAGGATACCGTCGCGCGAGCTGCTCCAGGCGTGCCGGGAGGACGGCCGCCTCAAGCTCCAATTTGCCCACCCGGATGATTAGGAAAACAACTAGTTGATCGATGACCATCAGTGCCATTCACAGCAAGTCGAGAACTAGCACGGATTAAACCGTTATTGTGCCATCACAGTGCAACAACAATCGGAGGAGAAGAACCGACAGGACAGGGTTTTAGTTTCTTATTCCTACGAGGGGTTAATAAGTTATCCTAGCATGCCAGTGTCGTCTCTCATCTTTCTTTCCAAAGAGTTGTAAATACCGCAGAAATTTTGTTCGGTCTTCCCATCGCTCGTCAATCTACGGTCACATTTTTTTCCCTCCCTCGTTCTGTTGCAAGAATCGGATGTGCAGTTCAACGACTTAATTACAGAAAGTAACAAAAGAAATTACACTTCTGTCCTACAAACAGAAGGAACCAAGTACAGTGCATCGTGTGCTGCTTCCAGCTAAGGATAACCGTGTGCACACAAAGCAGCAAAGCGCTCTACACCTCCAGGTTCACAAGATCCCTGAACCTAGTTGATGGAAAAGGTTCACAGGCTCACGTGTGACAGTTAGATGATAGGTCTACGTTAGAGACACCGTGAATGGTATATTGGGGCCAAAGATGCTGATTCTGCCAGATTTTGATACAGTGATCAAAACCAATAATGCTATGAGCATCGTATCATCAAAAATTTTCAAGGACTGAAGTATTTGATTTCAAATATTCCTCGTCCATCAGATCCTTTTACAAGACAACTATTTATTACTACTGAATGTTATATATTGGTGGAAAATCACCAAGTTGCAAACACAGAGGTGCCTTGTCTAGATGCAAAGCATGCTTTTAGCATGGATTAGATAGAACAGAAGATCTACCATTTGGATTTGGTCAAGTGAAGGGGCCGTATTCATGGACCCTGTGTTTTCCCGATATTGTGGAACTGGTGTCGCTCTCATTGATGGATAGCCTCAAAGATGAGCCTAGGATGATTTCTGGCCGTCCAATGTCAGTAGCACTTTGTATAGATCGGGACGCCTGTCCCTGAATATCCCCCAACCGTGTCTGGTAGATTTGATCTCATCCAAATCAAACTCTGCCACCAGCACCTCCTCATCTTTGTCATTTGCAAGCTTGATGATGTCTCCAGTTGGCCCTGCACGCAGCCATACATATTTAAGATCATGGTTTTATTCTTGTACGTACTCTGTATAAGTACGCACACAAGCTGATATACCTGCGATGAATGAATTCCCGTAAAATTTTATAGTGCTGTTGCCATGCTCAGTCTCAACAGTTTCCCTTCCTATCCGGTTAGAAGCGACAAGAGGAACCTGCCCATATTAAGGTGAAATATGTAATTATGAGAATAGTTTAGCCAATAATAGTAATATCATTTCGAGGAATAGGAAATGGAATAAATATCTTTTAATTCCTAAACAAGGCAAGGAGTGCACTATAGGAAATAAGGAAACAAGTAGTAGTACCAAGTTAGCGCCGGCATGGCCTTGCATGACACGCTTCCAGTGTTCACGGGAATCCAGGTTAGTATCCTGAGGTTCAGATCCAATGGCAGTGGGATAGAACAATATTTCTGCCCCCTGAAGCACCATAGCCCTTGCAGTCTCCGGGAACCACTGATCCCAGCAAATTCCTACCAAAGGCATGAATGACAAGATCAGTAACAAGTAAAGCTACAAATATACTGAGGTGGTGCCACAGAATATTAGAAGTGCTATTTTGACTAAACTAAATGAAAAAAGTTATTGCTGTAAATATAAAAAAACATACCAACGCCAATTGTTGCATACTTGGTTTTGAAAGCCTGCATCAATAAAAGGCAGGTTCAATAAAAAGGTTTCTACGGATACAATGATAGCCACAGATACATTATGTACATCTAGTTTAAACCAAAGTGATATGCATTGCAGATTTGGTATCATGTTCACCTTGAAACCAGTATCACCTGGATTGAAATAAAATTTCTCTTCATAACCTGACACAAAGATAGTTTTTCTAGATCAGATAAGCCACTTACAGTTCATATTGGTACAGGTAAACTCAATCATAGAGTCATACCTGGTCCATCTGGAATGTGTGATTTGCGGTATAGGCCAAGATCAGTGCCATCAGCATCAATAATGGCCACTGAGTTGTAATGAGCATTGTTTGCTTCTTCAAAGAAACTTACTGGTATCACAATATCCAACTCCTTTGCAAGATTTTGCATTCTATGGACCATTAAGTACAAAGTGAATGTATGAATATTATAGACACCAAACTGAGATAGCACTAGTATCTTCCCAAATGCTTCAGGATCAGGCAGGCAAGCCTACCTCATTATAGTTGGATTCTCTTTATAAGGCTTAGCACGCTGAAAGAAATCCATCCTTTGAGCTTGACAGAAATAGTGCCCTTCAAATAGTTCCTATGAAATTAATACATATATGAACGTATGAGAATCAAGTACATCTTTTTGTCCTCATTGTGTTGTGAAAAGGCAGAAAACAACCCAAACTCATATGCTTCCCATGCATGTATCTTGAAAGAAATATTGCAAATACAAATTTTGTCATTTGTCATCGAACGTCACATTTATTTATCATACAAATTTACCTGGATGAGGACAATATTTGCGCCTTTCTTATGAGCTTCTCTAATCAACCTGAAACACAAATTATCAAAAATTCCGTCTTAAGTTCTTTTGTTCTCCAAATGACAAATACAGCAAGTGGAAGCTGAGAATTCACAGAAAATATAGTAGCATTCCTCATCCTCGTTACTAAAAAAACAGATGGAGACCACAAAACTATCAATTTCCTATTAGTACACTAGTCAGAAGAAATTCTATATCTTGCACATAAAAATGCAAAAACTGTAATTTTGCCAAGAGAAGTGACCCACATACGATCTTTTTAATATGATTTTATTACTAGGGAAGTAAAAGTGTGTAGATCCTTGATGAAGTGGCCTAACATACTTTAGAGGATAACTTTTTTTTGGATGAAAAGGGATCTCTCCGCGATTTCCATTGATAGAAACCAGCTACAGAATCTCAGCCAGAACGCAAACAACCACCAAAACGCATGCCCACCAAAGGTAACCGAATAAGAGAAAATGGTACAGAACCAAGCTAGTTTGTCCTCTCACACAGCCAAGCCAAAAAGAGCACTACAACCATTTTTTTTCCAAAGGAATAACCCCTATGGATGAACAACTTAGATCGTGCCACAGGATTAACTCTTTCGAGGATAACTAAAACACAATTATCCAATGCTGATTAGCCTCATCGTAAACAATACGCAAAATATTGTACATATGGCATCCTTCACAGATAATAGGCCAAATAATGTGAACTATGAACTATGCATGGACTCTGGTTCTGCACTGTTGTTTTCATTTAAAGATGCTGCTAGCAAAGAGCAACAATGGCAAGAAAAAAACCTAAAAAAGAAAGAACCCGTGCATTAAGGTTTAATACAGATAAAAACCATCAATACAGAGCTCCAACATATCTCAATGTCAATGATCAAAAGCATTAACACAGGACACAGCGCTATAACAGAATTTCCATGAAGTCAAAGATCAAATTCAAGCTTGAATACTGCCTCCATCCCAAAGCTTAAGGTTTATATTATTTTTAGAAAGTCAAACTACGTTAACTTTGACTAAGTTTTACCAAAAACCATTAACATGCAAAATACAAAATCAATATCATTAGATAGATAATGAAATATATTTTCATATGGTATCTACAAAATATCATATTTTTTGACAGATTCTTCTAAAATTTTGGTCAAACTTTACTTGGTTTGACTTTAAGCTTTGGGATGGAGGTAGTATTATTTTACAACTCATTTTCGGTATAACAGCTTTAGGATTCACCAAAATATCGAGGTAAAGTTGCACCTTAAGATAACTAAATAACAGAATAAGTTTAGGAAACCCTGGTCTGCAGAAGAACCATAGCCTGACTACGATTTTTCAACAGGATGTATATCAACAAGAAATGTAGACTGACATGAGCATTGCGCTAAACATAGTCTAAAAAAATGGAAACCAGTGGTTATTTTTCTCTTTGCAATGACATGGTCATTATGAAAGTGAAGTCCTAAGTCCTAGTTGGCTTATTTGGTTTGTCTATCCAAAATGTGATGATGAAATGGTTTAAATAAATGTGTTAAAATGCAGATAGAACAAAAACTTCTGAGATGAGTGAGGAGTCAAGCCCACACCAACTGGGTATCCTTTGTGGTGGTTAATGTACGAAGCAACAAAATCGCATGCCTAGTGCAAAATGGATGCTTTGTAGTATATCATATTTATGATTAAGCCAGGATATTAATATATATGGAGCAACTGATTGTCATCGCATTAGTTTATTTTTTCTATCTTCTGGATTGTGAATGGCATCAGACATTCGACACAGCATGGTGTATTCTCATTGCATCAAGTCAGAGAAAAGTGCAGAATCATCAGTACATAAAGGAACCTGATAAATCAATGCACACGGGAGAACAGATATAGTTTATATTCTCGAGATCAGGGGAATAAAGTGGAAGATAGAAAGAGTGGCAACAGCTTGTGCAACATGACAAACACTAACTGGCATAAAGGTCACAATTATGGGTCCAACAAAAAAGTAATTTGTGGTCAGAAGTTTGCAAATACTTCCTGGAAATATTTGTTTTGCAATTACAAAATATCTGAGATCCAGTTGTAGTTACAGTTAGGAAGTAATAAGAGATCCAAAAGCACCGTGATTGTGTACCTTCAAAATCTAATTTAGAACTAGGACTAACTGAAAGTATAACACAATAGGGAAAGAAAACTGCGCTGCTTAGGTGTAGAATTTCAGGATCCTAAAGAACAGTTGATATAGTACAGCATAGCCAGTCAATGATAAAACTGAAGTCGAAACAAGGAATTGAGTACTTAGGCAGAATTAGCAAAATAGAATGTAATCACCGCAGATCCTACAAACTGTACCAGAATTATACATACGGCTTAACCGCAAGATTCACAGATGCACCAACACAAAACATCCAGGGTCAGGCAACATAGCTGCAAGTTTGATTCCTTGGGAAGATTACTGCAAATTGGGGCGGGATACATCCATACCTCTCGGCCGTGGCGACGTTGTCGGACACGGTGTCTGTGCAGGCGAACTGCACGGCAGCGACCGCCACCTTCCTCCCCGCGCCGCCGCCGCCAGCCATCTCCGCCGCCTCTCTTCACCTACTCCCGTCCGTCTCCACTTAAGCTGTTCGGCTTTGGCTGCTCTCTGCTTCAGCCACCGATTGGGAACAAGTGCCAAAGATTTTAAGGACTGAAAAAGTCTCAGATCTTGGGCCCACATGGCATGGACTGTTATAGGCGGTTCTGTGGACCGACGGCTATTAAGCGGCACTGCGGCACCGCGGCACCACTCACCGTCCGATCTGATCGACAGTTCATGGTGCCCCATCTTTTTTTTTTTTGTCTATGTCTGATTTATTAAGCCCATATTTAACAGGAGTAAGAGCATCTTCACCGGTAACCCCTCACACATGCATGCTACGTTTGTGTCGCCGGCAGCAAGTATCGGTCAAAAATATCCGTAGCTGTTCCCGATAAAAAAAAGACCCAAATCGATGTGGAAGTGGCGTGGGTTTGGTGCCGGCGAGCCCAATAGCCTCGCTTGGCACAAGGGTTGGTTGGACTCGCCGGCTATTCTATTAGGCTCGGAATGACGTGGACTTTGTATGAGGTCGTCACTCACTGTGAGCACTTTCTCTACTATGACCCCCAAATCATTGTCGGCTACGACTTGGGACGTCCCGGTGGAGATGCTCTAACAACGTGGCGGGCAATGTGAATCCCAAGCCTACCAAACCAACAAAATAAGCAAGTAATCAGCGCAAACGATTCCGCGCGGACAGGTATAGCACACTTCAGCGCATCCTAAACGGATGGAGCTCGCAAACCATTTTCATCTCAGATTTAGTCATGAGTGTCCTTCTCTTACTCTTATGTTTGTTGGCCCTTCTCTTGGAGGCACACTCCCCCCTCTCTCTCATGAAGCATGTCGGCACAGCCACTTGAAGCCTGATACGTCTCAAACGTATCTATAATTTCTTATGTTCCATGCTAGTTTGACAATACTCACATGTTTTATATACACTTTATATCATTTTGATGCATTTTCCGGCACTAACCTATTAACAAGATGCCGAAGCGCCAGTTCCTGTTTTCTGCTGTTTTTGGTTTCAGAAATCCTACACAGAAAATATTCTCGGAATTGAACGAAACAAAAGCCCACGGTCTTATTTTCCACAGAGCCTTCTAGAACACCGAAGAGGAGACGGAGAGGGGGCACGAGGCGGCCACACCATAGGGGGGCGCGGCCCCACCCCTGGTCGCGCCGCCTTATGGGGTGGGCCCCTCGAACGTCCCCCGACTCTGCCTCTTCGCCTATATAATCTTTCCATCGCGAAAACCCTAGTACCGAGAGCCACGATACGAGAAAACATACTGAGACGCCGCCGCCGTCAATCCCATCTCGGGGGATTCTGGAGATCGCCTCCGGCACCCTGCCGGAGAGGGGAATCATCACCGGAGGGCTCTACATCACCATGCCCGCCTCCGGACCGATGCGTGAGTAGTTCATCCTTGGACTATGGGTCCATAGCGGTAGCTAGATGGTTGTCTTCTCCTCTTGTGCTATCATGTTTAGATCTTGTGAGCTGCCTATCACGATCAAGATCATCTATTTGTAATGCTACATGTTGTGTTTGTTGGGATCCGATGAATATGGAATACTATGTAAAGTTGATTATTGATCTATCATATATGTGTTGTTTATGATCTTGCATGCTCTCCGTTGCTAGTAGAGGCTCTGGCCAAGTTGATACTTGTGACTCCAAGAGGGAGTATTTATGCTCGATAGTGGGTTCATGCCTCCATTGAATCTGGGAAAGTGACAGAAAGTTCTAAGGTTATGGATGTGTTGTTGCCACTAGGGATAAAACATCAATGCTTTGTCTAAAGATATTTGTATTGTTTACATTGCGCACAGTACTTAATGCAATTGTCTGTTGTTTGCAACTTAATACTGGAAGGGGTGCGGATGCTAACCCGAAGGTGGACTTTTTAGGCATAGATGCATGCTCGGATAGCGGTCTATGTTCTTTGTCGTAATGCCCTAAGTAAATCTCATAGTAGTCATCATGATATGTATGTGCATTGTTATGCCCTCTCTATTTGTCAATTGCCCAACTGTAATTTGTTCACCCAACATGCTATTTATCTTATTGGAGAGACACCACTAGTGAACTGTGGATCCCAGTCCATTCTTTACATCTGAAATACAATCTACTGCAATCATTGTTCTCTGTTGTTCTTTGCAAACAAACATCATTCTCCACACTATACGTTTAATCCTTTGTTTACAGCAGGTCGGTGAGATTGACAACCTCACTGTTAAGTTGGGGCAAAGTATTTTGATTGTGTTGTGCAGGTTCCACGTTGGCGCCGGAATCTCTGGTGTTGCGCCGCACTACACTCCTTCACCAACAACATTCACGTGGCCTTCATCTCCTACTGGTTCGATAAACCTTGGTTTCTTATTGAGGGAAAACTTGCTGCCGTACGCATCACACCTTCCTCTTGGGGTTCCCAACGGACGTGTGCTTCACGCGTCATCAAGCTAAATTTCTGGCGCCGTTGCCGGGGAGATCAAGACACGCTGCAAGGGGAGTCTCTCACACCCAATCTCTTTACTTTGTTTATTGTCTTGCTTTATTTTATTTTCTGTCTTGTTTGCTTTCTTTATCTCAAAAACACACAAAAAATTAGTTACTTGTTTTACTTTATTTAATTCGGTTTGCTTTACTTATTTTTATTATTGTTAAAATGAATACTCCTGAGAACACTAAGTTGTGTGATTTCACTAGCACAAATAATAATGATTTCATATGCACTCCTATTGCTCCACCTGCTACTACAGCCAAAATTTTATGAAATTAAACCTCGCTTTACTAAATCTTGTTATGAGAGAGAAATTTTCCGGTGTTAGTACCGATGATGCCGCTGCCCATCTTAATAATTTTGTTGAACTTTGTGAAATGCAAAAGTATAAGGATGTAGATGGAGACATTATAAAACTGAAATTGTTTCCTTTCTCCTTAAGAGGAAGAGCTAAAAATTGGTTGCTATCTTTGCCTAAGAATAGTATTGATTCATGGACTAAATGTAAAGATGCTTTCATTGGAAGATATTATCCTCCTGCTAAAATTATATCTTTGAGAAGTAGCATTATGAATTTTAAGCAATTGGATAATGAGCATGCTGCCCAAGCATGGGAAAGAATGAAATCTTTGGTAAAGAATTGCCCTACCCATGGACTAACTACTTGGATGATCATTCAAACCTTTTATGCAGGATTAAATTTTTCTTTGAGGAACCTATTGGATTCAGCTGCTGGAGGCACTTTTATGTCCATCACTTTGGGTGCCGCAACAAAGCTTCTTGATGATATGATGATCAACTACTCTGAATGGCACACTGAAAGGACTCCTCAAGGTAAGAAGGTAAATTCTGTTGAAGAAACCTCCTCCTTGAATGATAAGATTGATAGCTATACTGGTTTCGTTAAGTTGGGGCGGGAGATGACCATGGTAATAAAAGTTTTGCACTAACCTTTTCACGTCATCTCCAATCCAGTGCCACGCTGCTTTATAAAAGGATGCATTTAAACCGTCTGGCCCTGGGGAAGCATCATTTCTCATTTCTTTTAAAATACTCCATATCTCTTCCTTATCTGGAACCGAATTGGTAAATTCGTCCCGAATGGTTCCTGTATGGAAAGCTTGCATATTCCGATCCAAATTGTTAGCCGATGTGGAAAAAATATTCTTGAAATAGTTCACAAAGCAATGGGCAATTTCTTCAGGATCTAAAGTAGTTTTACCTTGAGGATTTTTAATAGAAACTATTCTATTTCTCCTCCTTCTTTTCAAGACGGAGATGTGAAAGTACCTTGAGTTTTTGTCACCATGAGTTGCCCAATGTTTCTTAGCTCTTTGTTTGTAGTACTCGAGTGAGTCTCGTCATTGTCTGCTCGTAAGACTCAATCAACTTCTCTTCTTCGTTGTGATCTTGGTCTTGAATAGGCTTTTCTTGAATTTCTGTGATCCTCTACTCAATTTCCCGAAGTTGATTCTGCAAAGGCTTTTTCTTTTTCCTCCAAACCTTGAGGGCTCCAGCAAGGTGAGTTGTTCTTGGGTGAAAAGCTTGGTCTCTGAATTCTTCCATGCCTTCATTGCTGTTTCCTGAAAATCTTCTTCTAGGAGCCACCAATTCTCAAATTTAAAATGATAAGTAGGCTTTTTAAAAGTGGAATGAAGAACAGCTAAAATAGGAGCATGATCGCCTATCAAGATAGGAAGATTATAAATATTAGCATTAGGAAACAGGTTAGTCCATTCAGCGTTAGCAAGGAATCTGTCAAGTCTTTCATAAAGAGGTGTTGAGGAGTATCGCTTATTACACCAGGTATAGGCCGGACCATTATAACCCAGATCAATCATCCCACAACTTTTCACAAAGTTACAGAAATCACGCATACGATTAACAGGCATATAATTTACATTACTTTTCTCATGCGGATACATAAGATCATTGAAGTCACCCATACAGAGAGTAGGTTTCCCACTATTTACATCAACAAAAGAGACAACTTCATTCCACAAGTCCTGCGAGCTAACATGCGAGGGATCACCATACATACAAACTAGATTAAAGGCCTCATTAGTGGAGGTATTAACAAGAGAGGCGATGATAAGATTACTACTGGAGCTAACTACGTAAAGATCGATGTCGTTGTCCCATAAAAGCCAGAGCCCGCCCTTGCGACCATCAGAAGGAACTACAAAGCTATTACCCATGTTAAAACGATTAACTAGCTGAATTTTATCAATTTTAGAGGTTTTAGTTTCAGATATAAAAATTACCTTAGCAAAACAACTTACTACCCAACCTCAAGACTTTAGACCTATAAGTTTGTGCAACGTTATCTATAAAATTATTTCAAAATCTTTGGCTAACCGAATTAAACCTCACCTTCCCAACAATATAATTGATGCGCAACAAGCTTTTATTGAAGGACGAAGGATCTCCAATAATATTATTGTGGCTCAAGAAATCACTCACTCTTTCTCTTTATCCTCTTGGAAGCAGGAAGCGTTCATGCTTAAAATTGATTTAGCTAAAGCGTTTGACAGGCTTGAATGGAATTTTATTGTCATGACTATGCACAAACAAGGTTTTAGTAATCACTTTATTAATCTTATTAAAGCTTGTATCTCTAACTCTGTCTTCTCTGTCATTATTAATGGTAACCATCATGGAAAATTTAAAGGAGAGAGAGGCATACGGCAGGGATGTCCTCTCTCCCCCTAACTTTTTGTGATGGCTATAAATGAATTAGCGTTGGAGTTACAGGAAGAACTTCAGAGAAGAAACTTCCAGGGCGTAACATTGGGACCAAACTCTCCTCCAGCTTTTTCACTCATGTTTGCAAATGATCTAATAGTATGTGGACAAACAACTCAAAATGAAGCCTTGACTATTTGGAATACAATCAACCGATTCTGCAAGCGCTCAGGTCAGACTCCCAATTGGTCTAAATCTTCTATTCTTTTCAGTAAAAATGTCAAGGATGAGCATAAGATTTTAGTTAAGCAAATTTTCAGAGTTGAAGAAATGAATTGTCGAACTATCCACCTTGGGCATCCTCTTATTTTACCTGCTAGAAATAGAGCTGTAGCTTATGCTTTTATTCTTGAGAAGTTAAAATCTAAGCTTAGCTGCTATAAAGCAAATAAATTATCACATGCAGCTAGACTAGTTCTCATAAAATCAGTGTTATCCTCTTTGCCTGTTTACTACATGTCTAATATTCTGCTTTCCAAGAAGCTTCTAGCAAAAATGAATGCAGTGATTAGGGACTTTTGGTGGACGGGAAACCAACCAAACAACAAGAACAAACCCATTTATCTCAAAGCTTTGACAGAAATATGCAAGTCAAAAAAGGAAGGTGGTCTAGGCATCAGAAATTTAGAGGCAGTCAATAAGGCGCTTCTTTTAAATGCTGCCTGGAAAATAGTTACTCTTCCAGATAGCAACACTACTAAAATCTTGAAGGCTAAGTATTTTCACAATACCTCTTTTTGGAAAGCTAATCCCAATATTCCTAAATCCGCTTTCTGGACTTCCATCCTCAAAGTTACGGACAACCTCATTGATGCTACTACTTATCAATTCTCAAAAGGTAACACTTGTATTTGGACTACTCCTTGGTGCCCTTTTTGGAGAGATATTCACAACCACTTAAACATTCAAGAGAGCAATTTCATCTATCCTTCCGTGGTAGCTGATCTTTGGATCCCAAATACTAAAACTTGGAATACAATTTTACGTTCTACTCTTTTTGGTCCTCAAAAAGCTCATGTTGTTGCCAATATTCCGATCTGCAAAGGCAATACTGACGACATGTTAGTTTGGAAATATACAAACGGGATATGTAGTTCTAAAAGTGCTTACCAAATCTTTAGTCCCTCGTTCTATGGTCTTAATGCAGGACCCTGTCATGTTCTTTACGTGCAAGAAAGAAGTATAATGCGACAAATCTGGAAATGTGACAAGTATACCACCAAGAATCCAAGTGTTTGGTTGGAGACTGATCAGAGGAGCCATTCTTACAGGAGTGAAAGGAGCAGCAAGATCAAATCATATTAACCACAAATGCACTAGATGTGGTCAAAAGGAAGATGATTTCCACTTGTTCTTTGATTGCGAGGTTCGATCATGCGGTCCGGTTTGCCTCCACTCTAGGACTAAGAGTGCAAGGATTAGTCCAGCTTGGAATTAATCAAGTACAAGATACTATGCACTACATCCTTTCCAACTATAACAGTGATGATGCATTACCAAAAACTCTCACTATTTTGTGGTCCATATGGAAAGCTAGAAATGATCTTCTTTTTAACGTGAAAAAAACTAAGTCCTATGCAGAGTTCTCTACATGGCAAAAGCATTACAGGTTGAAAAAGATATCCAGACGAACGCGGGAGCAAAACACTATGTTGTTGCAGGTGAAATGAATTCCAGAAGATCCTCTCTGGAACCGGACTTGAATAGGGTTACCAAGGGCCCAAATATTTATACTGATGGAGCCTGGAAGTGCAAATCTCCTATATTTGCAGGGTCCACAAACAAGGAAAAGGCGGGTCTTGGCATCTACATCCATTGGGAGGGACCAGATCAACATACTATCTTGGTGCAGGCGTCCACCACATCAACTTCTGCGCTTCAAGCGGAGGCCCATGCAATGGAATTAGCTACGTATATTAGCAATCATTTAGATATGGATGAACCCAATTTCCTAACAGATAGTCAAATCCTTGCTGATGCTGCAAGAAGAAGAGATCCAAGAAATCACCCAGGACATTGGACAATAAGACCAAACCTCATGGAGTTCATATATCATACTGAGGGCAGAGATGCAAGAGTCTTCAAGATAAAGAGAGAAAATAATAGTACTGCACATAAGGAAGCGCATGACGCTCTCAACTCTAAATCTTCAGGCCCCTGTAAGTTCAATTGTGCAGGTATTAGGCATCCGCATTCTCAGTGTCCTGTAAGAGCTATTATCAGCTCCCTCAATGTGCTTTCTTGCACATTACTGTCTGTAACTTGTTTATGATCTAATAAATAAAAAAATTAGTTGCCAAAAAAAAGAATGATAAGATTGATGTTATTATGTCTATCCTTGTTAATGGTAGATCTAATGTTGATCCTAATAATGTTCCTTTAGCTTCATTGGTTGCTCAAGAAGAGCATGTTGATGTGAACTTCATTAAAAATAGTAATTTCAACAACAATGCTTATAGGAATAATTTTGGTAACAACTATATGCCATATCCTTCTAATAATGGTTATGGTTATGGTAATTCTTATGGTAATTCTTACAACAATAGTAGGAGTGTACCCTATGGTCTTGAAGTCATGCTTAAAGAATTTATTAGTACACAAACTGCTTTTAACAAATCTGTTGAGGAAAAGCTTGGTAAAATTGATGTTCTTGCTTCTAAGGTTGATAGTCTTGCTGCCGATGTTGATCTTTTAAAACTGAAAGTTATGCCTAATGCAACTAAAGATATTAAGTCATTTGCTACAGCAAACGCTATACAAGTTCGAATTAATGACAATATTAGAATGATGGCTGAATTGCGTGCTAGGTGGGAAAGAGAAGAAAAACTTGCTAAAGAGAATAATGTAGCTAAAGTTTGGACTATTACCACCACTAGTAATGTTGATGCTTCGCATGTTGCTAAACCTCCTACTATCAATGGTAAAATAATTGGTGTTGGCAATGTTTCTACTTCTAATACAAAGCATGCAAAATTGCCTGAAACTGCTGAAACTGTTTGTGATAAAAGTGCTGAAATTTTTCAGAATAATGGGGACAATGATCCCATTGCTTTAGATCGTAATGGTTTTGATTTTGATAATTGTCATATCTCCGAAGTTATTAAGTTCTTGCAAAAACTTGCTAGAAGTCCTAATGCTAGTGCTATAAACTTGGCCTTTACAAAACATATTACAAATGCTCTCATTAAAGCTAGAGAAGAGGAATTAAAACTTGAAGCTTCTATTCCTAGGAAGTTAGAAGATGGTTGGGAGCCCATCATTAAAATGAAGGTCAATGATTTTGATTGTAATGCTTTATGTGATCTTGGTGCAAGTATTTCGTTATGCCTAAGAAACTCTATGATATGCTTGACTTGCCACCTTTGAAATATTGTTATTTGGATGTTAATCTTGCTGATAATTCTATAAAGAGACCTTTGGGGAGGATTGACAATGTTCACATTATGGTTAACAATAACCTTCTCCCCGTTGATTTTGTTGTCTTGGATATTGAATGCAATGCATCTTGTCCTATTATTTTGGGAAGACCCTTTCTTCGAACTGTTGGTGCTATTATTGATATGAAAGAAGGAAATATTAAATATCAATTCCCTCTTAAGAAAGGTATGGAACACTTCCCTAGAAAGAGAATGAAGTTGCCTTTTGATTCTATTATTAGAACAAATTATGATGTTGATGCTTCTTCTCTTGATGTTACTTGATTTACACTTTCGCGCCTAGCTGAAAGGCATTAAAGAAAAGCGCTTATGGGAGACAACCCATTATTTTATTTCTGCAATTTTTGTTTTATATTTGAGTCAAGGTGCTTTTTACTACTGTAGCAATACCTTTGTATCTTTATTTTATTGCATTTTTGTGCCAAGTAAAGTCTTTGATAGTAAAGTTGATACTAGATTTGGATTTCTCGCGTGAAACAGATTTTTAGCTGTCACGAATTTGAGTTGATCTCTCTGTAGGGGAGTCTAAAAAATCTGCAAAAATTCATGAGTAATCCTGAGATATGTACGCAACTTTCATTCAATTTGAGCTTCTTCATCTGAGCATCTTAAGTGCCTCAAAAAAATTCGTCTTTACGGACTGTTCTGTTTTAACAGATTCTGCCTTTTATTTCACATTGCCTGCTTTACTGTGTTTGAGTGGATTTCTTTGCTCCATTAAATTTCAGTAGCCTTGGGTAATGTCCAGAAGTGTTGGGAATGATTGTGTCCTCTCTGAACATGTGAATTTTTTGATAATGCACTAACCCTCTAATGAGATTGTTTTGAGTTTGGTGTGGAGGAAGTTTTCAAGGATCAAGAGAGGAGGATGATATAATATGATCAAGAAGAGTGAAAAGTCTAAGCTTGGGGATGCCCCCGTGGTTCATCCCTGCATATTTCAAGAAGACTGAAGCATCTAAGCTTGGGGATGCCCAAGGCATCCCCTTCTTCATCAACAACTTATCAGGTCACCTCTAGTGAAACTATATTTTTATTCCGTCACATCTTATGTGCTTTACTTGGAGCGTCTGTATGTTTTTATTTTTGTTTATGTTTGAATAAATTCGGATCCTAGCATTCCTTGTGTGGGAGAAAGACACGCTCTGCTTTTTCATATTGAACACTGGTGTTCTTAGTTTTACTTTTAATTTTCATGGCGAAAGCTTAAAGCCGCTTCATTGCTATTTGTATGGAAACAGAAAATGCTTCATGTGGTAATTGTTATATTGTCTTGAATAATTTGATACTTGGCAATTGTTTTGAGTTCTCAAATAGATCATGTTTAAGCTCTTGCATCATGTAGTTTGAACCTTGATGACCCACAAGTATAGGGGGTGTATCGTAGTACTTTCGATAAATAAGAGTGTCGAACCCAACGAGGAGCAGAAGGTGTTGACAAGCAGTTTCGATGAAGGATTCACTGTAAATGCTCACATACAAGTTTTCAGGGGGTTTTGATATAGCAGGTAAATAAAGTACAGTAAGTAAAATGCGAGAGAAATAATTGCAGCGAGTGGCCCAATCCTTTTTAGCACAAAGGACAAGCCGGTTTGTTTACTTATAATGACCAAACGTTCTTGAGGACACACGGGAATTTAGTCTAGTGCTTTCGCTTCATATAGCTGATTAATCTTCATTGTTTTGATAAGTGTTGTGTGGGTGAACCTATGCTAATGCACCGCCCTTCCTAGGACTAATACATACTTGTGATTATACCCCTTGCAAGCATCCGCAACTACAAGAAAGTAATTAAGATAAATCTAACCACAGCCTTAAACTCTGAGATCCTGCTATCCCTCCTGCATCGATATACCAACGGGGGTTTAGGTTTCTGTCACTCCGGCAACCCCGCAATTAGCAACCGAATACAAGATGCACTCCCCTATGCCCATAAATGGTGAAGTGTCATGTAGTCGACGTTCACATGACACCACTAGAAGAATAACACCACAACTTAAATATCATAACATTGAATACTAACCAACATAATTCACTACTAACATTTAGACTTCACCCATGTCCTCAAGAACTAAACGAACTACTCACGAGACATCATATGGAACATGATCGGAGGTGATATGATGATGAATAACAATCTGAACATAAACCTTGGTTCAACGGTTTCACTCAATAGCATCAATAACAAGTAGAAATCAACACCGGGAGAGTTTCCCCTATCAAACAAACAAGATCAAACCCTAATTGTTACAGCGGTGACGAGGTGCAGCGGTGGAGATGGCGGTGATGATGATGGAGATGATGGTGATGATGATGGAGATGATGTCCAGCTCGATGACGATGACGATGGCGTCGATTTCCACCTCC
Organism: Lolium rigidum; assembly: GCF_022539505.1. NCBI lineage: Eukaryota > Viridiplantae > Streptophyta > Magnoliopsida > Poales > Poaceae > Lolium > Lolium rigidum. The sequence continues at coordinate 128,666,772 of NC_061509.1, read as the reverse complement.
GGGAGGGAATTTCCCCGGCGGATTTCAGCCCGCCGAAGAGCTCTTTTCTCTCTGGTGTTCTCCGCCCCCGCAGGCGGCTGTGTCTCCTCGCGACTATCCTCTGGGGCTTAGGTTTTCGGGACGAAGATCTACGCGAAGGAGAGGCGGCCAGAGGGGGCTGTGGGCCCCCTCCTCACATGGCGGCGCGGCCAGGCCTTGGCCCGCGTCGGCCTATGAGGTGGGCCCACGGCGGCCCTCCTCGGCTTGCCCTTCTGGCTCCCTTCGTCTTCTGGAAAAATAGGATTTTTCAAATAATTTCCGTCAACTGTTGATCTTCCGGCGCTTTTTCCAGCAGAATCCTGGCTCCGATGCGCGATCCTCCAATAATCATGAAGCATGCAAAATAGATGAAATAACATAAGTATTATCCCCAAATATAAAATATATCAATGAATAACAGCAAATTATGATATAAAATAGTGATGCAAAATGGACGTATCAACTCTCCCCAAGCTTAGACTTCGCTTGTCCCCAAGCGAAACTGAACTCGGTAAACAAGACCACATGTTTATGGAGTGAAGCGTCGATAAATAAAATACGGACAAGAAGCATCATATTAACTCACACAAGACATTCTAGTAGACAACTTCCTCATATAATTCAACTTGAAACAAGTAGAAGGTAATCACAAATAAAGGTGCATAAGAAATCATAATTGGTGATGGCAAACTTCGTTCTTGGTCAGAGAACAGTTAACAGATTATACTTATCTATTGAGCAGTGCTCTCATATTAAAGCTTATAATAAACTTGCATACTTAGTCATAGTAATCTCCTCATAATCATTGATAACTTTCAAAACTATATTCATTCGGATAAAACTTGTACTAAACAAGGAAGAATAAAAGACATGATGAAATAGATCACAATATAAATGGTTTGATCACAGCAACTCAAATGCTTGCTTGAGATGGAGGGAAATAGGTTTACTGACTCAACATAAAGTAAAAGACGGGCCCTTCGCAGAGGGAAGCAGGGATTAAATCATGTGCTAGAGCTTTTTAAGTTTTGAAATCATATAGAGAGCATAAAAGTAAAGTTTTGAGAGGTGTTTGTTGTTGTCAACGAATGGTAGCGGGTACTCTAACCCCCTTGCCAAACAGACCTCCAAAGAGCGGCTCCCATGAAGGACGTTATCTCTACCAGCAAGGTAGATCATCCCTCTTCTCTTTTGTTTACACATGTACTTTAGTTTATTTAAGGATGACACTCCTCCCAACCTTTGCTTTATCAAGCCATGGCTAACCGAATCCTCGGGTGCCCTCCAACAATCACATACCATGGAGGAGTGTCTATTGCAAAATTAAGTTGCTTACTGATGAATGAGGGCGAAACATGTGAAGAGAATTATTAATGAAAGTTGATTAATTGGGGCTGGGAACCCCGTTGCCAGCTCTTTTGCAAAATTATAGGATAAGTGGATGAAGCCACTAGTCCATTAGTAGAGGCTGCCTAACAAGACTGAAAGATAAAACACCACATACTTCCTCATGAGCTATAAAACATTGACACAAATAAGAGGTAATAATTTTGAATTGTTTAAAGGTAGCAATGAAGTATTTACTTGGAATGGCAGGGAAATACCACATAGTAGGTAGTTATGGTGGACACTGGTGGCATAGGTTTGGCTTAAGGGTTTGGATCCACGAGAAGTATTCCCTCTCGGTACAGGTCTTTGGCTAGCAAGGTTAATTAGCAAGCATAAGAGTTGAGGGAAACAAACAAATATACATGTGATAGAAACAATCATGCATCTTCCTTGTAAGCACAAAAAAATTTTAACTTCCGAATACTAAGCCAGGAACTTAACAAGAAAGATAATAACATATCTACATGTGTTTCCTCTTTTCTACTTAAACTCAAGGTGTTGTTGCTATTGACCAATGCTAAGTTTGCCAAAACCAAATAGATTTACTCAATGCTCCCAAAGTGATACCAATACTAACAACAAGATCAATCATATAATAGAGATTGCAAACTTAAATAAGATGTGCAGTATGTAAATGATAAGACTTTTCATTAATATTCCATAACGATAACTCACACCAAGGGATACATAGATAACCAACTAAAGAGAGATACTTCCATACCGCAACACATCTTATATGATAACTTCCCTACTCATGATATGATACTACTTGATAGTAAAAAGGTAAAAGATAGTGATGATGTGATACCGCAACACTCCCCCAAGCTTGGAACAAACCATGGGGATGCCAATACCGATGACGAATTACTCCTTCGGCGGTGGTGATGGTGAATTCCGGATAAGCTTCTCAACGAGCTCCTTTAGCTCATCAATCCTGTACGTGAGGTTGCGGATCATCTCTGAATTGTGCTCGACGCGGTTAAGAAGCACGTCCGACGACGAGTCCTAACTCTTAGAGTTGTTTCCCCACTCTTCAGCTTCAGGCTTCATCCTTCCTGCAGCGTTAGAATGATCTATATCCCAGTTGCTGGGCAGCACTGCTTTGGGAACCCTCTCAGTTTGACTATTATGAATTAGAATGTGGAAGGGATGGTAGGTGCCTGGAGGAGATGTCCTTGGAGCTTGGTAGTGACGTGGAACTCTTCCTCCGGTGCTAATCCGTGCGCTTTTCTTGGCGTTGAACGGGTTTGACACCACTCCGATGCTTGCGACGGTGGCACGCGGGCGCACTCGCGGAACTTCCTCAACTTCCTCTTCATCCTCCTTGACTTCTTCTTTCAACTCAGGGTCCTGAATATCTTCCCCTGAAGGCTCCTTGTCCTTGTTGTTGGAAACCATGGTGCTTCTATATCAAAGACGGATCTTGGCAGAAACAGCTCGAAACAAAACACGTCGAGAAAACGATATACGGACCTCCAGGGGTCCGGGGGATTATATAGCAAAAAATTTCGCGACAGAAGGAAAGTACCAGGTCGAACCAGAGTCGGAGAGGGGCAACGAGGGGCCCTCCTCACAGGGCGGCGCGGCCAGGCTGGGGCCCGCGCTGGCCTGTGGGGGAACCCCCTCGTGCGCCTCCTCCACTCCGTTTCGATCTCGTAATTTTTCATATTTTCCAAAAGTTGCAAAAACATTGTTCGGAAAGTTAAACGCGGACTTTTTCTTACCAGAACTGTTACCTATTCAAAGTCGAACTCTGCAGATTCGTCAACTTGGCCTTTGATGAAGGCTTCCGGACTTACCACTTGAATAACATCAACATCTTTATTATAAGAATCACCGGAGATATAATGCTTGAGTCTTTCTCCATTCACCACTTGTGTGGCATTACCTTGCGAGAGCTAATTTTAATTGCTCCCGATCGATACACCTCATCGATGATATATGGTCCTTCCCATTCCGAGAGTAATTTCCCCGCAAAAATCCGAGACGAGACCGATACAATAGGACTTTATCTCCAACATTAAATTCTCTTTTTATAATTCTTCTATCATGCCATTTCTTAACTTTCTCTTTAAAGAGTTTAGCATTTTCATATGCTTCACTTCTCCATTCATCTAGAGAACTCAACTGTAGCAATCTTTTCTTACCGGCAAGTTTAGGATCATTATTTAGTTCTCTTACGACCCAAGTAAGCTTTGTGCTCTAGTTCTAAAGGTAAATGACAAGCTTTCCCATAAACCATTTTATACGGTGACATACCCATGGGATTTTTATAAGCGGTTCTATAAGCCCATAGTGCTTCTTTCAATTTAATAGCCCAGTTCTTAATAGATTTATTAATGGTCTTTTGCAAGATAGATTTAATCTCTCTATTTGATAATTCTACTTGCCCACTAGTTTGAGGATGATAAGCGGAAGCAATTCTATGATTAATACCATATTTAGCAAGAGTTTTTCTAAAACCACCATGAATAAAATGAGAACCTCCATCAGTCATAATATATCTAGGAACTCCAAATATAGGAAAACTAATATCTAAAAGCATTCTTCAAGAGGTCTCACCATCAGCACTTTTTGTAGGTATGGCTTCCAGCCATTTAGTAACATAATCAACAGCGACAAGTATATGAGTGTTACCTTCTGAAGAAGGGAAAGGACCCATGAAGTCAAATCCCCAACAATCGAATGGTTCAATAACAAGAGTATAATTCATAGGCATTTCATTGCGTCTGGAGATATTACCAACCCTTTGAAATTCATCACAAGATAAATAAACTTCCTTGCATCTTTGAAGAGAGTTGGCCAATAAAAACCTGATTGTAGAACCTTTTGCGCGGTCCTATCTCCGGCGTGATGTCCTCCATAAACACTACCATGACATTTACTCAATATCTCCTGTTGTTCATATTCGGGAACACATCTTCGCGAATACCATCCACTCCTTCTTTATATAAGTGTGGGTCATCCCAAAAATAATGCCTCAAGTCATAAAAGAATTTCCTCCTTTGTTGAGTCTGAAAAGGTTGGAGGCAAGTACTTGGAAACAATAAAGTTAGCATAATCGGCGTACCAAGGACTATCTTGCGAGCTCACCTTTATTACATCCAATTGTTCATTTGGAAAACTATCATTAACAGGAACAGGATCATAAGCAATATTTTCCAATCTAGACAAATTATCAGCAACAGGATTATCAGCACCTTTCCTATCTATAATATGTAAATCAAATTCTTGCAAAAGAAGAACCCATCTAATAAGCCTTGGCTTAGCATCTTTCTTTCCATAAGGTATCTAATTGCAGCATGATCAGTATGAATTGTAACTTTCGAATCAACAATATAAGATCTAAACTTGTCACAAGCAAAGACTACAGCTAATAATTCTTTTTCAGTTGTAGCATAACTTCTTTCAGCAGCATCAAGAGTTTTGCTAGCATAATGAATAACATTCAATTTCTTATCTACTCGCTGTCCAAGAACAACACCTACAGCAAAATCACTAGCATCACACATAATTTCAAAAGGTAAATTCCAATCGAGGAGGTTCAACTACAGGAGCAGTTGTTAAGGCTTTCTTTAGAGTTTCAAAAGCTTCCTTACAATCATCATCAAAAACAAAAGGTGCATCTTTTTGAAGAAGATTAGTAAGAGGCTTTGAAATCTTAGAAAAGTCTTTAATAAATCTCCTATAAAACCCAGCATGACCAAGAACACTACGAATACCTTTAACATCCCTAGGATAGGGCATCTTCTCAATTGCTTCAACTTTAGCTCTATCAACTTCAATACCTCTCTCGAAAATTTATGTCCCAATACAATTCCTTCATTAACCATAAAGTGGCATTTCTCCCAATTAAGAACAAGGTTAGTTTCTTCACATCTCCGCAATACTTTATCAAGGTTCCGCAAGCAATTATCAAAAGAATTCCCATAGACGAGAAAAATCATCCATGAATACTTCTACAATACTCTCACAAAAGCCATGAAAAATAGCAGACATGCATCTTTGAAAAGTAGCAGGAGCATTACATAAACCAAAAGGCATACGCCTATAAGCATAAGTTCCATAGGGACAAGTGAAAGTGGTTTTCTCTTGATCTTTAGTTTTAACGACAATTTGTGAAAACCCAGAATAACCATCAAGAAAGCAAAAATGAGTATTTTTAGACAACGTTTCTAACATTTGATCAATAAAAGGTAAAGGGTAATGATCTTTCTTAGTAACCTTATTAACTTTTCGATAATCAATGCACATTCTATACCCTACAACTACTCTTCGAGGGATGAGCTCATCATTATCATTAGGCACAACAGTCATTCCTCCTTTCTTAGGAACACAATGCACAGGACTAACCCATCTACTATCAGCAATAGGATATATAATACCAGCTTCAAGAAGTTTTAATACCTCATTCCTTACAACATCCTTCATCTTTGGAATTAGACGACGTTGCACTACAAGAAAAGTTCTGATAGACAACGTCTCAAAATCATCCGCTAAGGGGTATTTTTCGTCGCCTATGGGCCTAACCCGACGATATGGGTTCTGTTGTGGAAACTGCGTCAGGCAAAGTCCTACGACGATTTTTTCGGTCCGTCGCGCTTGGGCGCCCTTCCGCCACGGAAAATCGGACCGTTGCCCAAGTGTTTCGGGAGCCCGTTGACTGGCCGACGTCATGCAAGCCGACACGTGGCGGACGCCGTTAGCGGCGGTTAACGGCGTTAACCGGCTGAAACCCCGTGGTAGATGGTAGGCCCACACGAGGCTCCGCCACGTCTTAAGCGGGCCGGCCCATTAAGTTTGCGGGCCGGGCCGGCTGACTTAGTTTGACCGGTCAACTATATAGCTTGGGCTGGTCCATTAGTTACGTGGGCTGGGCCTAACCTCTAAGGTTGGTTGGTCAAAACTTTAATGGGCCGGCCCACTAAGCATGTGGGCCGGGCCGAATGCACTCGTTTGACCGGTCAACAGGCAAAAGGGCCGGCCCACAAGACATGTGGGACCCACTTTCCTGTTATCGGGCCGGCCCATTTACAAAGTGTGGTCCACATTAAAGCAACTGGGCCGGCCCAAGAAGTTAGTGGGCCGGCTGTAACATCCCAAGAATTTCAAAATAAAACAAATGAATTTCACTAGTTCCAAATTTTAGAACCAACAAAAACTTTTATTAAATAGAATATGATACATAGTGATCTTGCTTAATTCTTGTGTTATTGCTATGATTGCTTGTTATTAGTATTTGAAGTGATCTTAAACCCTAAAACCTCACCCCTCTTATCACCATCCTAGTTAAAATAAAATAAAAGGAAATTAAATAAGAAAAAGGCATATGTGGTTATGGCTATTCTTATAAAACTTTACCCTAATCTTTTCTACTTTGCATAGAGGTTTGGAAAACCTTCATACACCTTACCAAAGGCTTATCAAACCAAATCCAAGTGTTTTCCAAAGAAATTAAAAAGAAACTAAAAATGCCATAGAGGCATATGAGAGCAAAAGTGCAAATTTGTGAATTTGAGAAGATTGACCCTAGGACTTGTTGTGAATGGTTGGATCACTTCCATATACCATTTCTACACTCAACAACACCATTTGGGTCAAGCCAAGTCAAATTAAAATTCAAATGCAACATATGCATAGAGGCATATGTGACACATAGCCATTTCACCAAATTTTTCCCTATGACTTTAAACCTTGACCAAATGATGTGAAACATTTTCTAAATCTAATCTAATGCTAAATTGACCCTAACCCATGTCCAAGTAAAGCAAGATGAACCCTTTTCAAAAATAATAAAAATTGACACATCACCTCTTATGTGTTATGGCCATTTTGCAACTCTTTGACCAAGACCTTTTGAATTGGGTTCAATGCTCTTAAAATGTTTCTAAACTAATAAGAACCACATTAGAGTCAACAAAAGTCAAATTCATTGGAGAGAATTCAAATGGTGAGATAATTCCAATTTTTACTCACATACACTAAGGGCAATTTTACAAATCTTCATATGAGGCCACCATTGCTTTCCCTATGGATTCTAAAACTCTTATATAACTCAAACTAACACAATTGCATCAATGAAACCAAAATCAAATGGAGAGAAATGAGAATGTGAGAAAATATCATTTTTTCACTCACACACACTTAGCCCTTTTTGCAAAACCTCAACCAAGGCCACTTTGGCTTGTGCCATTGATTGTAAAACTCTTAGATATCAAAAACAAACACAATTGACACAAAGAAACCAGAATCAAACCAAAGGAAAAATCAAATCTCAATGACATGTGATAATGGTCATATGACCCCATTTTATTTTCTTCACCACTTTACCCCCCTGTATTTCTCAATTCCTAAACTAAAATTAGTCAAACAAAGCCAGGTCATCCAAGACCATGTCAAGGTCTACAACTTTCATGTTGACCATCATGGTAAAGGTTGACCAGGTTGACCAGTAGAAATTGAACAAGAGAAGACTTTAAATTTATGGGAAGATCACCTCAAATTTGAAATGTTGCAAATAAATTCCAAAATGAACCCCACCACCACCATTCTAACCCATAATTAATGTGTTTAAGATCCACCTAAAATAATTTCAAATTTCAAAAGTTTTGTTCATGCGGCCATTGTGTCGAACACTTGGCAGGCATCAAATGCGAAATACAACACACCCTTTTGTCCGGCGAGTTTTGAGCCTAAACCACTTTTGAAATGTGATCATCGACTTCCCCTACACCCCCTGCCTCTAGCCCGAGTACCGCATGGTTGATTAAAGTCGAGGAGAAACCCTAAAATATGCAAAACTATACCAAGCCGGCCACCTTTGGCATCTCCACCTCCAGCCCTCGTTTCAACTCTTTCCCTTGTCCTGGAGCATCTACAACACTCAAGGAATCGAATGGTACACAGCCCCTGCTCTCCAACGCTCGGCATTGGTCGGAACGCGCGTGCCAAAACGTTGCCAGGACGTGCCAGTCGACGCGGTGACCGCGCACTGGCCGCGCCAGTACGTCACGCACTCGAGCGACGCCGTCCCCTCCCGCATCCCTACCACCGCGTTGAGTAGCTACTCCATGCCCTCTACCACCTAGGCACACTCAAACACCTGCGGCTGCCTCGTCACCGTCGTCCTCGTCGGAGTTATACCGCGCACGCCGTGACAGAACACGCACGCTCCCGAGCCATTCCATCACGCCCTGGACGAACTAGCTGCACCTAGAGCATCGTCGTGATGCCGCCTACACGCTGCCGTCCTTCGCTTGCCCTTTCGATCGCCAGAAGCGCCGCGCCATGCTCGACCCCCTTCGGCACCCGCAGCACCTCACCTCCGCTATAAATAGAGGCGCCCCGAGCACGAATCCTTCACAGCACTACCCTCTCCTCCCATCGCTGCTTCCACTCGACCAAGCCACTCACTCAATTGACGCCGGAGCCGCCCCAATTTGACGATCGGAGTCGCCGGAGCCCGCAGATCATCACCACCGATTGACGCCTCCCCACGCCTCGCCACTGCTACCAGGAGCTCCAGCATCGTCGACAACCTTGCCTCGCCGCCAGCAGAACCCCGCGGGAACGCCGGTAAGGCCGCCGACCCCCTAGGCTCGCCGCCAGTGAGCCCGTCGCTCGTCGGAGACGACGACGATCCCTGGCCGCTGGATCTCTTTCTAATCCGACGGCCTAAATCGATCATACCGTTTCGCTGTGTAATAAGTCACTGACGGGTGGCCCCCACCTCGTCAGGGCAGCCCACACGCACCCGTTGCTAGATGGGCTGCGCAGTGTATTTCAAACTCGTTTCGGCCCAGTAACGTTCCCGCCAAGCCCAACAATTCAAAACTCGAATTTCTGTTTAAATTCCAAATTCAATACTGATGCACACTTTAAAATTGAATAGTTTAAAATCTACTACACCAAATTCAGCAAACTTTATATATTCAGAAAGCTTATGAAATTATCTAGCTCACCTCACTAGATTCAACCCCATATGTTATGTAGTTTTTGAATAGCAAAAATAACAAAACATATACTTTTCTGTATTCAAATAAATCTTAAAAATCAACCATTGTGAATTTTGAAGTGAATCCAATTGCAATAATTCACATTTACCAAACCCTAATTTACTATGTAAAAATATGATATGGGTTATGTACATGATCATGGGCTAGAAGCAAAATATGGGCTATGTAGTCAATACTAGCCCATGTAAACTATTTCAAATTTTAGGAATTTAAATCTATGAGGTGTAGCACCTCATTTAAATCATTCTCACAAGTAATATGAAGTAATGTGATGACCCTTGTTGCTTGGTCTCATATGGGCTCACTTAAGAATATTAATATTTGCCATGGTAGCATTTAAATTGTTCCAACTAATTATTAAATCATATGAGAGGTATCCCTCTCATTTAAACCTTTGTCTCAAGTAATTCTACATGAGGTAGAGACCATGGTCTATTAACTCTCATATGGAATTATTTGATGATATTAAATCATTACTATGTTGGTATTAAATTGCATGAGGTGTATTCCCTCATTTAAATCATGTTTCTCAAATAGTAAGTGTGAAGTGTTGACCTTAGTCAACATGTGCTCATACCTTGGTATTTGAAGAAATTAAATCTTAACAATATTTAATGAGAGGAGATTAGTTCTCCAAATAAATAAATAGAAACATTAATTAATATTGTAATGAGAGGAAACTATTTCCTCCAAAGCATTAAAGAGTTATACTAATAAATAATTATAATGAGAGGAAATTATTGTTTTCTTTAAAATAAAACAAAGTAAATCACCATGTTAATAAGATGTGATGCTAGCATAGGCTTGTGTGAATCTTTGGTGTGTTTAGTCTAGCATGCAAGTTTTGTGTGGTGATTGTATCCTCGTATTCGTTTATAGACGCTAGTACCGAAGGCTACGAAGGGGACGACGAGAACATCTACGGAGAAGAAGGAGGAACATTTTGATCCATACACCAACCAAGGCAAGCTAACACTCTTGCAAGGTTCCCTTGTGCAAAGCTCTACAAGAGCAAGGCACCATTATTTTTATTTTATGTTTAATGCTCCTATCCCAAGATTTTTCTTTACAAGCTTTACTAAATTTTGTTTATCAAAGTTTACCTTTGATTCATGATTTCACTGGGTTTAGATATAGAGTAAAACAAGAGCATCAAAGTTAGCCTAGAGCAAGACAAGCTAGTTAGCACCCCTCATGACTAGTTGCTAGTGCTAAAGATTAAAATTGACTATTAGAGATGGGAACTTGTGAAAACCAATGACTTTGAGAACCTTGGAATGATGAGTCATTCTATTGAAAGATTTTGAAGGTGAATATGACTGGTGAAAGACTTGGTGAATTTTACGAAACCGATGGTTGGGTTCGGATGCGATACCATTCCAATTTACAAGTACCCCCACAATACCTGATTATGGGTAGGGCTTAACTGGAAGTTTATGCGTCTTAGTATGGGTTCCCTCTAAACAAGCGTCATCGGGGTTATGCCCAAAGCTGCCTCCACAACACAACGAAACGACGTTAAAGAAGAGGTGAATGTCCGGCCCAAGCCCTGTGCGGTTCCGGGTTGATTGCGGTTTTCACCGGGAGGCCAAGCTCATGGGGAGAGGTGCTCATACTAGCATATATAAGTGAAAGGTTATGGTTGATGATCCGCGTACTGAGTTACGATTATTCGGGGTTACCCACGACGGATGTAATCAAAAGTTGTGGCACAAGTGTACAACCTCTGCAGAGTGTAAACCTATTCGAATAGCCGCGTCCACGGTTAGGACGGTTGGAAAGGCCATACTTGTTCCGTCATGAGACCATTTTCAAAAATGTGACATATGACTTGTGTTTTAAATTTTGAAAGGTGAAGGGTGGATTTGAATTAAAATCACAACCAAGTTGTGGGAATGACACTAATGTTCCCACTTGAGTTAGTCTAGTGATTCAAGCATCTTTACTAAATGTTTATGAAATAAACTTGGCTTTATGCAAATAAACCTAGAGCTTAGTATCCCCTTACTAGAATTGTTAGTTCTTACACTAGTATTAGTTTGCGAGTACTTTAAAGTACTCATGGCTTTGTCCCTGGCTATTCAAATGGCCAGACTATGAAGGAGAACAACGATACGAGGAAGATGGACAACGGGACGTCTACGACAACTAGGACTGCTCCGACGTCAAGCGTTGGCTCGTGGATTAGATAGCCACTACTACTTCGCTTCCGCTATTTGTGATGTTCGTTGATCTAGAGATCAACTACTATTGTAATATTGGATCATGTGATCTACCCTTGTAAGACGATTATGTGTTGTAATAAATGATGACTCTATGATATTCAACTATTATGTCTCGCAACAACAATATTCCTGGGATTGCGATGTATGGCATAATAGGCATCTGGACTTAAAAATCCGGGTGTTGACAAGTTGGTATCGAGCCATTGTTTGACCTTAGGAGACCCTAGTTAGAATGGACGTCTGAAAAACTTAGTTTCAAAACCAATGAAGTGAATATTTATGAAAACTTATTCTCACTCTTATCCTTGAAATCTTCTCAAAAGGAGAAGTCCATCCTCTACTTTTCCTTGAAATTCTACCTAAAATTTTGCACACTTGATCACTTTAGTAGAACTCACACCTACGCAAGAGTTTGTATCAGGATCCCCTTGTATCGTAGAGCGGTGAATGGTTCTTAAAACCAACGGTGTGTTAGCTTTGTAATGTGTGATGTTTGGTATGAATGAAAAAGTGTTGTTGGTTGTACCCCCTCAACACTACTCAAGTTTTGAAACTTTTCAAGTTTATCTCAAACAAACCATAGAAATTCCCCGCTTATCTTATGATCCACCTTATTATTCAGATGGCCCCTCCTACCCGCAACAACCCCCGTGCCCAAGCCAACCAGATGCACCTTGAGCACGCCAAGATGACTGACACCATCAACATCCTTGCAATGGAGCGCAAGGCACTTCGTCATCAACACGCCAAGAAGGACTACCTCATTGCTCGCCTCCGCGTCAGAATAGCATCACTGGAGCAGCTCATCCCAATACCCAACCATGCCCCCAGAGGCAAGTCCACTGTGACTTGCTATGAATGTGGTGTTACTGGTCATTACTCTAGGAAGTGCCCGATAAAAGCCGCCAACAATGCCCCAAGGACTGGAAGCAATGCTGTACCCATTACCCAAAAGGACAAGTCAACGGTAACCTGCTATGAATGTGGAACTGTGGGTCATTACTCCTATGAATGCCCCAAGAAGCTTGCTAGGACTGCCTTCAATACCGCCGCAACTGCCCAGCAGCAGCACTGTGCCACAACTGGAAGAAAGTTGGCCCCAAACTACCCACACAACCGCAACGGTCGTTACTACCGCTTGAATGCCACTGAAGCTCGAGAAGCACCACGGACCATGCCAAGTATGTCTTCCTGTTAATAAAATGCTCAATCTCTCTTAGGAACCTAACTTTTCTTAAAATCTCGGGACGAGATTTGTTTAAGGGGAAAGGGTTTGTAACATCCCAAGAATTTCAAAATAAAACAAATGAATTTCACTAGTTCCAAATTTTGGAACCAACAAAAACTTTTATTAAATAGAATATGATACATAGTGATCTTGCTTAATTCTTGTGTTATTGCTATGATTGCTTGTTATTAGTATTTGAAGTGATCTTAAAGCCTAAAACCTCACCCCTCTTATCACCATCCTAGTTAAAATAAAATAAAAGGAAATTAAATAAGAAAAAGGCATATGTGCTTATGGCTATTCTTATAAAACTTTACCCTAATCTTTTCTACTTTGCATAGAGGTTTGGAAAACCTTCATACACCTTACCAAAGGCTTATCAAACCAAATCCAAGTGTTTTCCAAAGAAATTAAAAAGAAACTAAAAATGCCATAGAGGCATATGAGAGCAAAAGTGCAAATTTGTGAATTTGAGAAGATTGACCCTAGGACTTGTTGTGAATGGTTGGATCACTTCCATATACCATTTCAACACTCAACAACACCATTTGGGTCAAGCCAAGTCAAATTAAAATTCAAATGCAACATATGCATAGAGGCATATGTGACACATAGCCATTTCACCAAATTTTGCCCTATGACTTTAAACCTTGACCAAATGATGTGAAACCTTTTCTAAATCTAATCTAATGCTAAATTGACCCTAACCCATGTCCAAGTAAAGCAAGATGAACCCTTTTCAAAAATAATAAAAATTGACACATCACCTCTTATGTGTTATGGCCATTTTTGCAACTCTTTGACCAAGACCTTTTGAATTGGGTTCAATGCTCTTAAAATGTTTCTAAACTAATAAGAACCACATTAGAGTCAACAAAAGTCAAATTCATTGGAGAGAATTCAAATGGTGAGATAATTCCAATTTTTACTCACATACACTAAGGGCAATTTTACAAATCTTCATATGAGGCCACCATTGCTTTCCCTATGGATTCTAAAACTCTTATATAACTCAAACTAACACAATTGCATCAATGAAACCAAAATCAAATGGAGAGAAATGAGAATGTGAGAAAATATCATTTTTTCACTCACACACACTTAGCCCTTTTTGCAAAACCTCAACCAAGGCCACTTTGGCTTGTGCCATTGATTGTAAAACTGTTAGATATCAAAAACAAACACAATTGACACAAAGAAACCAGAATCAAACCAAAGGAAAAATCAAATCTCAATGACATGTGATAATGGTCATATGACCCCATTTTATTTTCTTCACCACTTTACCCCCCTGTATTTCTCAATTCCTAAACTAAAATTAGTCAAACAAAGCCAGGTCATCCAAGACCATGTCAAGGTCTACAACTTTCATGTTGACCATCATGGTAAAAGTTGACCAGGTTGACCAGTAGAAATTGAACAAGAGAAGACTTTAAATTTATGGGAAGATCACCTCAAATTTGAAATGTTGCAAATCAATTCCAAAATGAACCCCACCACCACCATTCTAACCCATAATTAATGTGTTTAAGATCCACCTAAAATAATTTCAAATTTCAAAAGTTTTGTTCATGCGGCCATTGTGTCGAACACTTGGCAGGCATCAAATCTGAAATACAACACACCCTTTTGTCCAGCAGTTTTGAGCCTAAACCACTTTTGAAATGTGATCATCAGCTTCCCCTACACCCCCTGCCTCTAGCCCAGTACCTGCATGGTTGATTAAAGTCGAGGAGAAACCCTAAAATATGCAAAACTATACCAAGCCGGCCACCTTTGGCATCTCCACCTCCAGCCCTCGTTTCAACTCTTTCCCTTGTCCTGGAGCATCTACAACACTCAAGGAATCGAATGGTACACAGCCCCTTGATACGTCTCCAACGTATCGATAATTTCTTTTGTTCCATGCCACATTATTGATGTTATCTACATGTTTTATGCACACTTTATGTCATATTCGTGCATTTTCTGGAACTAACCTATTAACAAGATGCCGAAGTGCCGGTTCCTGTTTTCGCTGTTTTTGGTTTCGAAATCCTAGTAACGAAATATTCTCGGAATCGGACGAAATCAACGCCCAAGTTCCTATTTTCATCGGAAGCATCCGGAACACCCGGGAAGGACCGGAGGGGAGCCACGGGGGCCCCACACCACACCCCGGCGCGGCCAAGGGGGCGCCCCCTAGGGTGTGGGCCCCCTTCGACCTTCTCCGCGCCGCCTCTCCGCCTATAAAAAGCCCCCGGATCGGAAAACCCTATCACGATTGACGAAACCCACGTAAACCTTCCGGAGCCGCCGCCATCGCGAAGCCAAGATCCGGGGACAGGATCTCTGTTCCGGCACCCTGCCGGAGCGGGGAAGTGCCCCGGAAGGCTTCTCCATCGACACCGCTGCCATCTCCACCGCCATCTTCATCACCGCTGCTGCTCCCATGAGGAGGGAGTAGTTCTCCATCGAGGCTCGGGGCTGTACCGGTAGCTATGTGGTTCATCTCTCTCCTATGTGCTTCAATACAATAATCTCATGAGCTGCCTTACATGATTGAGATTCATATGATGATGCTTGTAATCTAGATGTCATTGTGCTAGTCAAGTGAGTTTTACCTATGTGATCTCCGGAGACTCCTAGTCCCACGTGTGTAAAGGTGACGAGTGTGTGCACCGTGTGGGTCTCTTAGGCCATATTTCACAGAATACTTACTCATTGAATGGCATAGTGAGGTGCTTATTTATATCTCTTTATGATTGCAGCATGTTGTATCACAATTTATCTATGTGCTACTCTAGTGATTTGTTATTAAAGTAGTTTATTCCTCCTGCACGTGTGCAAAGGTGACAGTGCGTGCACCGTGTTAGTACTTGGTTTATGCTATGATCATGATCTCTTGTAGATTGCGAAGTTAACTATTGCTATGATAATGTTGATGTGATCTATTCCTCCTACATATGCATGAAGGTGACAAGTGTGCATGCTATGCTAGTACTTGGTTTAGTCTCGTTGATCTATCTTACACTAAAGGTTACTAAAACATGAGCATTATTGTGGAGCTTGTTAACTCCGGCATTGAGGGTTCGTGTAATCCTACGCAATGTGTTCATCATCCAACAAGTGTAGAGTAAGCATTTATCTATTCTGTTATGTGATCAATGTTGAGAGTGTCCACTAGTGAAAGTGTAATCCCTAGGCCTTGTTCCTAAATACTGCTGAGTTACTACTGCTTGTTTACTGTTTTACTGCGTTACTACTCGCTGCAATACCACCACCATCAACTACACGCCAAGCACTTTTCACGCACCGTTGCTACTGCTCATACTTATTTATACCACCTGTATTTCACTATCTCTTCGCCGAACTAGTGCACCTATTTGGTGTGTTGGGGACACAAGAGACTTCTTGCTTTGTGGTTGCAGGGTTGCATGAGAGGGATATCTTTGACCTCTTCCTCCCTGAGTTCGATAAACCTTGGGTATCCACTTAAGGGAAACTTGCTGCTGTTCTACAAACCTCTGCTCTTGGAGGCCCAACACTGTCTACAAGAATAGAAGCTCCCGTAGACATCAAGCACTTTTCACGGCGCCGTTGCCGGGGAGGAAAGGTAAAAGGCTCTCATACTACGGTCTCAGGTAAAGTATTTTTCTGGCGCCATCGTGTGTGTGCTCAAAGCTATTTCCTTTAGATCCTGCAATTGCATCTTGTTGTTTCTTGTTTACACTAGTTTGGCATAATGTACAAGAGTGAGCTTCTTATTCTATTTCCTGATTTAAAACATGGATTGTTTGATGCGAAAATTAAAAAACCTATGAAATCTTGTTTGCATGCTGGTAGTAATATTAGTATGAACGCTTTGAACACCATTGTTGATAATGATATAGAAAGTTCTAAGCTTGGGGAAGCTGGTTTTCATGATCTTTTTAGTCCCCCAAGCATTGAGGAGAAAATTTTCTTTGATGATACTTTGCCTCCTATTTATGATGATTATAATGATAGTGGTCTTTTGGTGCCACCTACTATGGAGAGTAACTTTTGTTGTGATTATACTATGCCTCTTACACTTGATGAGAATAATAATGATAGCTACTTTGTTGAATTTGCTCCCTCTATTACTAATAAAATTGATTATGCTTATGTGGAGAGTAATAATTTTATGCATGAGACTCATGATAAGAATGCTTTATGTGATAGTTATATTGTTGAGTTTGCTCATGTTGCTACTGAAAGTTATTATGAGAGAGGAAAATATGGTTGTAGAAATTTTCATGTTACTAAAATGCCTCTCTATGTGCTGAAATTTTTGAAGCTACACTTGTTTTATCTTCCTATGCTTGTTACTTTGCTCTTCATGAACTTGTTTATTTACAAGATTCCTATGCATAGGAAGCATGTTAGACTTAAATGTGTTTTGAATTTGCCTCTTGATGCCCTCTTTTGCTTCAAATACTATTTCTTGCGAGTGCATCATTAAAACTGCTCGAGCCCATCTTAATGGCTAAAAAGAAAGAACTTCTTGGGAGATAACCCATGTGTTATTTTGCTACAGTACTTTGTTTTATATTTGTGTCTTGGAAGTTGTTTACTACTGTAGCAACCTCTTCTTATCTTAGTTTTGTGTTTTGTTGTGCCAAGTAAAGTCTTTGATAGTAAAGTAAGTACTAGATTTGGATTACTGCGCAGAAACAGATTTCTTTGCTGTCACGAATCTGGGTCTAATTCTCTGTAGGTAACTCAGAAAATTATGCCAATTTACGTGAGTGATCCTCAGATATGTACGCAACTTTCATTCAATTTGAGCATTTTCATTTGAGCAAGTCTGGTGGCCTAATAAAATCCATCTTTACGGACTGTTCTGTTTTGACAGATTCTGCCTTTTATTTCGCATTGCCTCTTTTGCTATGTTGGATGAATTTCTTTGATCCATTAATGTCCAGTAGCTTTATGCAATGTCCAGAAGTGTTAAGAATGATTGTGTCACCTCTGAACATGTTAATTTTTATTGTCCACTAACCCTCTAATGAGTTGTTTCGAGTTTGGTGTGGAGGAAGTTTTCAAGGGTCAAGAGAGGAGGATGATATACTACGATCAAGAAGAGTGAAAAGTCTAAGCTTGGGGATGCCCCGGTGGTTCATCCCTGCATATATCAAGAAGACTCAAGCGTCTAAGCTTGGGGATGCCCAAGGCATCCCCTTCTTCATCGATAAATTATCAGGTTCCTTCTCTTGAAACTATATTTTTATTCGGTCACATCTTATGTGCTTTACTTGGAGCGTCTCGTGTGCTTTTGTTTTTGTTTTTGTTTGAATAAATTGTATTACATCATGCTTGTGTGGGAGAGAGACACGCTCCGCTGGTTCATATGAACACATGTGTTCTTAGCTCATAGTATTCATGGCGAAGTTTCTCCTTCGTTAAATTGTTATATGGTTGGAATTGGAAAATGATACATGTAGTAATTGCTATAAATGTCTTGGGTAATGTGATACTTGGCAATTGTTGTGCTCATGTTTAAGCTCTTGCATCATATACTTTGCACCTATTAGTGAAGAATACATAGAGCATGCTAAAATTTGGTTTGCATAATTGGTCTCTCTAAAGTCTAGATAATTTCTAGTATTGAGTTTTGAACAACAAGGAAGACGGTGTAGAGTCTTATAATGTTTCCAATATGTATTTTATGTGAGTTTTGCTGCATCGGTTCATCCTTGTGTTTGTTTCAAATAAGCCTTGCTAGCCTAAACCTTGTATCGAGAGGGAATACTTCTCATGCATCCAAAATACTTGAGCCAACCACTATGCCATTTGTGTCCACCATACCTACCTATACTACATGGTATTTTTCCGCCATTCCAAAGTAAATTGCTTGAGTGCTACCTTTAAAATTCCATCATTCACCTTTGCAATATATAGCTCATGGGACAAAATAGCCTTAAAAACTATTGTGGTATTGAATATGTAATTATGCACTTTATCTCTTATTAAGTTGCTTGTTGTGCGATAACCATGTTTATCGGGGAACGCCATCAACTCATTGTTGAATTTCATGTGAGTTGCTATGCATGTTCGTCTTGTCCGAAGTAAGGGCGATCTACACCGAGTTGAATGGTTTGAGCATGCATATTGTGAGAGAAGAACATTGGGCCGCTAACTAAAGCCATGATTCATGGTGGAAGTTTCAGTTTTGGACAAATATCCTCAAGTCTCTAATGAGAAAAGAATTAATTGTTGTCAAATGCTTAAAGCATTAAAAGAGGAGTCCATTATCTCGTTGTCTATGTTGTCCCGGTATGGATGTCTAAGTTGAGAATAATCAAAAGCGAGAAATCCAAATGCGAGCTTTCTCCTTAGACCTTTGTACAGGCGGCATAGAGGTACCCCTTTGTGAAACTTGGTTAAAGCATATGTATTGCGGTGATAATCCAGGTAGTCCAAGCTAATTAGGACAAGGTGCGGACACTATTGGTACACTATGCATGAGGCTTGCAACTTATAAGATATAATTTACATGATGCATATGCTTTATTACTACCGTTGACAAAATTGTTTCATGTTTTCAAAATCAAAGCTCTAGCACAAATATAGCAATCGATGCTTTTCCTCTATGGAGGACCATTCTTTTACTTTCAATGTTGAGTCGGTTCACCTATTTCTCTCCACCTCAAGAAGCAAACACTTGTGTGAACTGTGCATTGATTCTTACATATTTGCATATTGCATTTGTTATATTGCTTTGCATTGACAATTATCCATGAGATATACATGTTACAAGTTGAAAGCAACCGCTGAAACTTAATCTTCTTTTGTGTTGCTTCAATACCTTTACTTTGAATTATTGCTTTATGAGTTAACTCTTATGCAAGACTTATTGATGCTTGTCTTGAAGTGCTATTCATGAAAAGTCTTTGCTTTATGATTCACTTGTTTACTCATGTCATACACATTGTTTTGATCGCTGCATTCTCTACATATGCTTTACAAATAGTATGATCAAGTTTATGATGGCATGTCACTCCGAAATTATCTTTGTTATCGTTTTACCTGCTCGGGACGAGCGAGAACTAAGCTTGGGGATGCCGATACGTCTCCAACGTATCGATAATTTCTTGTGTTCCATGCCACATTATTGATGTTATCTACATGTTTTATGCACACTTTATGTCATATTCGTGCATTTTCTCGGAACTAACCTATTAACAAGATGCCGAAGTGCCGGTTCTCGTTTTCTCGTTGTTTTGGTTTCGGAAATCCTAGTAACGAAATATTCTCGGAATCGGACGAAATCAACGCCCAAGTTCCTATTTTCATCGGAAGCATCCGGAACACCCGGGAAGGACCGGAGGGGAGCCCCGGGGGCCCCACACCACACCCCGGCGCGGCCAAGGGGGGCGCCCCTAGGGTGTGGGCCCCCTTCGACCTTCCTGCGCCGCCTCTCCGCCTATAAAAAGCCCCCGGATCGGAAAACCCTATCACGATTGACGAAACCCACGTAAACCTTCCGCAGCCGCCGCCATCGCGAAGCCAAGATCTGGGGGACAGGATCTCTGTTCCGGCACCCTGCCGGAGCGGGGAAGTGCCCCCGGAAGGCTTCTCCATCGACACCGTTGCCATCTCCACCGCCATCTTCATCACCGCTGCTGCTCCCATGAGGAGGGAGTAGTTCTCCATCGAGGCTCGGGGCTGTACCGGTAGCTATGTGGTTCATCTCTCTCCTATGTGCTTCAATACAATAATCTCATGAGCTGCCTTACATGATTGAGATTCATATGATGATGCTTGTAATCTAGATGTCATTGTGCTAGTCAAGTGAGTTTTACCTATGTGATCTCCGGAGACTCCTAGTCCCACGTGTGTAAAGGTGACAAGTGTGTGCACCGTGTGGGTCTCTTAGGCCATATTTCACAGAATACTTACTCATTGAATGGCATAGTGAGGTGCTTATTTATATCTCTTTATGATTGCAGCATGTTGTATCACAATTTATCTATGTGCTACTCTAGTGATTTGTTATTAAAGTAGTTTATTCCTCCTGCATGTGTGCAAAGGTGACGATGCGTGCACCGTGTTAGTACTTGGTTTATGCTATGATCATGATCTCTTGTAGATTGCGAAGTTAACTATTGCTATGATAATGTTGATGTGATCTATTCCTCCTACATATGCATGAAGGTGACAAGTGTGCATGCTATGCTAGTACTTGGTTTAGTCTCGTTGATCTATCTTACACTAAAGGTTACTAAAACATGAGCATTATTGTGGAGCTTGTTAACTCCGGCATTGAGGGTTCGTGTAATCCTACGCAATGTGTTCATCATCCAACAAGTGTAGAGTAAGCATTTATCTATTCCGTTATGTGATCAATGTTGAGAGTGTCCACTAGTGAAAGTGTAATCCCTAGGCCTTGTTCCTAAATACCGCTGAGTTACTACTCGCTTGTTTACTCGTTTCTATCGTTACTCATCGCTGCAATACCACCACCATCAACTACACGCCAAGCACTTTTCCGGCACCGTTGCTACTCGCTCATACTTATTTATACCACCTCGTATTTCACTATCTCTTCGCCGAACTAGTGCACCTATTTGGTGTGTTGGGGACACAAGAGACTTCTTGCTTTGTGGTTGCGGGGTTGCATGAGAGGGATATCTTTGACCTCTTCCTCCCTGAGTTCGATAAACCTTGGGTATCCACTTAAGGGAAACTTGCTGCTGTTCTACAAACCTCTGCTCTTGGAGGCCCAACACTGTCTACAAGAATAGAAGCTCCCGTAGACATCACCCCTGCTCTCCAACGCTCGGCATTGGTCGGAACGCGCGTGCCAAAACGTTGCCAGGACGTGCCAGTCGACGCGGTGACCGCGCACTGGCCGCGCCAGTACGTCACGTACTCGAGCGACGCCGTCCCCCTCCTGCATCCCTACCACCGCGTTGAGTAGCTACTCCATGCCCTCTACCACCTAGGCACACTCAAACACCTGCGGCTGCCTCGTCACCGTCGTCCTCGTCGGAGTTATACCGCGCACGCCGTGACAGAACACGCACGCTCCCGAGCCATTCCATCACGCCCGGACGAACTAGCTGCACCTAGAGCATCGTCGTGATGCCGCCTACACGCTGCCGTCCTTCGCTTGCCCTTTCGATTGCCGAAGCGCCGCGCCATGCTCGACCCCCTTCGGCACCCGCAGCACCTCACCTCCGCTATAAATAGAGGCGCCCGAGCACGAATCCTTCACAGCACTACCCTCTCCTCCCATCGCTGCTTCCACTCGACCAAGCCACTCACTCAATTGACGCCGGAGCCGCCCCAATTTGACGATCGGAGTCGCCGGAGCCCGCAGATCATCACCACCGATTGACGCCTCCCCACGCCTCGCCACCGCTACCGGGAGCTCCAAGCATCGTCGACAACCTCGCCTCGCCGCCGGCAGAACCCCGCGGGAACGCCGGTAAGGCCGCCGACCCCTAGGCTCGCCGCAGTGAGCCCGTCGCTCGTCGGAGACGACGACGATCCCTGGCCGCTGGATCTCTTTCTAATCCGACGGCCTAAATCGATCATACCGTTTCGCTGTGTAATAAGTCACTGACGGGTGGCCCCCACCTCGTCAGGGCAGCCCACACGCACCCGTTGCTAGATGGGCTGCGCAGTGTATTTCAAACTCGTTTCGGCCCGATAACGTTCCCGCCAAGCCCAACAATTCAAAACTCGAATTTCTGTTTAAATTCCAAATTCAATACTGATGCACACTTTAAAATTGAATAGTTTAAAATCTACTACACCAAATTCAGCAAACTTTATATATTCAGAAAGCTTATGAAATTATCTAGCTCACCTCACTAGATTCAACCCCATATGTTATGTAGTTTTTGAATAGCAAAAATAACAAAACAGATACTTTTCTGTATTCAAATAAATCTTAAAAATCAACCATTGTGAATTTTGAAGTGAATCCAATTGCAATAATTCACATTTACCAAACCCTAATTTACTATGTAAAAATATGATATGGGTTATGTACATGATCATGGGCTAGAAGCAAAATATGGGCTATGTAGTCAATACTAGCCCATGTAAACTATTTCAAATTTTAGGAATTTAAATCTATGAGGTGTAGCACCTCATTTAAATCATTCTCACAAGTAATATGAAGTAATGTGATGACCCTTGTTGCTTGGTCTCATATGGGCTCACTTAAGAATATTAATATTTGCCATGGTAGCATTTAAATTGTTCCAACTAATTATTAAATCATATGAGAGGTATCCCTCTCATTTAAACCTTTGTCTCAAGTAATTCTACATGAGGTAGAGACCATGGTCTATTAACTCTCATATGGAATTATTTGATGATATTAAATCATTACTATGTTGGTATTAAATTGCATGAGGTGTATTCCCTCATTTAAATCATGTTTCTCAAATAGTAAGTGTGAAGTGTTGACCTTAGTCAACATGTGCTCATACCTTGGTATTTGAAGAAATTAAATCTTAACAATATTTAATGAGAGGAGATTAGTTCTCCAAATAAATAAATAGAAACATTAATTAATATTGTAATGAGAGGAAACTATTTCCTCCAAAGCATTAAAGAGTTATACTAATAAATAATTATAATGAGAGGAAATTATTGTTTTCTTTAAAATAAAACAAAGTAAATCACCATGTTAATAAGATGTGATGCTAGCATAGGCTTGTGTGAATCTTTGGTGTGTTTAGTCTAGCATGCAAGTTTTGTGTGGTGATTGTATCCTCGTATTCGTTTATAGACGCTAGTACCGAAGGCTACGAAGGGGACGACGAGAACATCTACTGGAGAAGAAGGAGGAACATTTTGATCCATACACCAACCAAGGCAAGCTAACACTCTTGCAAGGTTCCCTTGTGCAAAGCTCTACAAGAGCAAGGCACCATTATTTTTATTTTATGTTTAATGCTCCTATCCCAAGATTTTTCTTTACAAGCTTTACTAAATTTTGTTTATCAAAGTTTACCTTTGATTCATGATTTCACTCGGGTTTAGATATAGAGTAAAACAAGAGCATCAAAGTTAGCCTAGAGCAAGACAAGCTAGTTAGCACCCCTCATGACTAGTTGCTAGTGCTAAAGATTAAAATTGACTATTAGAGATGGGAACTTGTGAAAACCAATGACTTTGAGAACCTTGGAATGATGAGTCATTCTATTGAAAGATTTTGAAGGTGAATATGACTGGTGAAAGACTTGGTGAATTTTACGAAAACTGATGGTTGGGTTCGGATGCGATACCATTCCAATTTACAAGTACCCCCACAATACCTGATTATGGGTAGGGCTTAACCGGAAGTTTATGTGTCTTAGTATGGGTTCCCTCTAAACAAGCGTCATCGGGGTTATGCCCAAAGCTGCCTCCACAACACAACGAAACGACGTTAAAGAAGAGGTGAATGTCCGGCCCAAGCCCCGTGCGCTTCCCGGGTTGATCTGCGGTTTTCACCGGGAGGCCAAGCTCATGGGGAGAGGTGCTCATACTAGCATATATAAGTGAAAGGTTATGGTTGATGATCCGCGTACCGAGTTACGATTATTCAGGGTTACCCCTGACGGATGTAATCAAAAGTTGTGGCACAAGTGTACAACCTCTGCAGAGTGTAAACCTATTCGAATAGCCGTGTCCACGGTTAAGGACGGTTGGAAAGGCCATACTGTTCCGTCATCAGACCATTTTCAAAAATGTGACATATGACTTGTGTTTTAAATTTTGAAAGGTGAAGGGTGGATTTGAATTAAAATCACAACCAAGTTGTGGGAATGACACTAATGTTCCCACTTGAGTTAGTCTAGTGATTCAAGCATCTTTACTAAATGTTTATGAAATAAACTTGGCTTTATGCAAATAAACCTAGAGCTTAGTATCCCCTTACTAGAATTGTTAGTTCTTACACTAGTATTAGTTTGCGAGTACTTTAAAGTACTCATGGCTTTGTCCCTGGCAATTCAAATGGCCAGACTATGAAGGAGAACAACAAGACGAGGAAGATGGACAACGGGACGTCTACGACAACTAGGACCGCTCCCGACGTCAAGCGTTGGCCTCGTGGATTAGATAGCCACTACTACTTCGCTTCCGCTATTTGTGATGTTCGTTGATCTAGAGATCAACTACTATTGTAATATTGGATCATGTGATCTACCCTTGTAAGACGATTATGTGTTGTAATAAATGATGACTCTATGATATTCAACTATTATGTCTCGCAACAACAATATTCCTGGGATTGCGATGTATGGCATAATAGGCATATGGACTTAAAAATCCGGGTGTTGACACCGGCCCAATTAGCATGTGGGTCCCACTTTCCTGCTATCGGGCCGGCCCATTTAGTACGTGGGGTCCACATTTGAACAAATGGGCTGGCCCAACAAGATCATGTGATCTACCCTTGTAAGACGATTATGTGTTGTAATAAATGATGACTCTATGATATTCAACTATTATGTCTCGCAACAACAATATCTTCGGGATTGCGATGTATGGCATAATAGGCATCTCGACTTAAAACTGGTGTTGACAAGTTGGTATCGTGAGCACATTGTTTGACCTTATGGAGACCCCTAGTTGTGAATGGATCGCGCTGAAAAACTTAGTTTCAAAACCAATGAAGTGAATATTTATGAAAACTTATTCTCACTCTTATCCCTTGAAATCTTCTCAAAAGGAGAAGTCCATGCCTCTACTTTTCCTTGAATTCTTCTACCTAAAATTTTGCACACTTGATCACTTTAGTAGAACTCACACCTACGCATGAGTTTGTATCGGGATCCCTTGTATCAGATAGGCGTGATGGTTTCTCAAACCAACGGTGTGTTAGCTTTTGTAATGTGTGATGTTTGGTATGAATGAAAAAGTGTTGTTGGTTGCACCCCTCAACACTACTCACAAGTTTTGAAACCTTTCTAAGTTTACCCTCAAACAAACCCTTAAGAAAATTCCCGCTTCTCATCTTATGATCCTACCCTCATTACCCGGATGGCCCCTCCTACCCAGCGAACAACCCCTGGCGCCCAAGCCAAATCCGCGATGCACCTTGGAGCACGCTTTCAAGATGACTGACACCATCAACATCCCTTGCAATGGCTTAGCGCAAGGCACCTCAGGTCATCGACACGCCAAGAAGGACTACCTCATTGCTCGCCTCCGCATTCGAGAATAGCATCAGCGGAGCAGCTCATCCCAATACCCGACCATGCCCCAGCGAGGCAAGTCCACTCGTGACTTGCTATGAATGTGGTGTTACGCGGCCACTACATCTAGGAAGTGCCCGACAAAAGCCGGCCAACAATGCCCTGTGACCTGGAAGCAATGCTGTACCCATTACCCAAAAGGACAAGTCAACGGTAACCTGCTATGAATGTGGAACTCAGGTCATTACTCCTATGAATGCCCCAAGAAGCTTGCTAGGACTGCCTTCAATACCGCCGCAACTCGGCTCAGCAGCCGAGCACTCCGCTATGCCACAACCGGATGGAAGTTGGCCCCATAAACTACCGCACACAACCGCAAC
>NC_061509.1:128598385-128640272 GCF_022539505.1 Lolium rigidum | reverse complement strand
CCATTCTTAAGTCACATGTCAAGAAAATTATACTCATTCCCTACCTATCACAAAAAAGCTTCAGACACAGTCTTCTAGAGTAACTTTGGCCACTAATTTCTATTAAATGTATGTGTATACCAAATTAAAATATTATGAAAATACTATTCAAGAAAAATCTATACATACAGTTTTTAAACTATCAATTAATATAATTAAAATGATATTAATAGTAAAACTTTCACCCAAGGCATGTGGAAAATACACTTATTTATGATATGCAGAGATATGCTAGTAGTGCTTCTTTCCCCCTTAAAGTTTGCTTTTCTTTTATTCACTTTGTTATTCATGTTTCGACTAATTAAGGTCAGTGTATTTTATTTTTGGCCCTTACCATAATAACTAGGCATCGTGGCTAAATTAGAATAACACCATATTGTTGTATTTAATTATCCAGCCCACCTTGAAATTTACGTAGCTAGTATAGTCTAATCGTGGACTGAAACATGTTGCTTTTAGACAACAGTTTTTTAGCTACTCCCTCCATACACCAATAACCGTACTTCTAGTTTTTGTCATAAGTGAAAACATTAGAAGTCTTACAAACTTTATAAGAAAAGTTTCAAGCATTTATGACACTAAATTAGTATCAATAGATTCATTTTTTACATATAGTTTGCCAAACTGTATCAATTTGACATCATATATGTTCGTTAGTCTTTTCTATATTTAAGATAATCAAACTTTCAAAAGCTCGACCTAGAACAAAAGTTCAAAGTACATTTATTTGTGGATGAAGGGGGTACCTTTCGCGACAATTCTACTTATATTCTGGTAGTAATGTTTGTTTTTCTCAATACTTGCTTATTTTTTTCACTCACTTATTCCTGTTGTCGGTGTATTGAGGTCAGACTATTTGATCTCTGCCCTTACAGTACATGACTAATCATCCTCAAGTAAACTGGAATAACACCAAGCTATTGTCTTTAATTATGGAGCACACTTCCTTCATTGTTTCCCCTGACTTTCCTTGTGAGCCCTAGAGGAGCCGGTTCCTGGTATTTAAGCAGCTAGTCAAAGTGATGGTGAGAGTGAAGTGTGTTGCTTTCAACATCCATTTTGAAGTTACATGTCATCTTGGGAGCGGTGCAAGCAAAACTTGGCCTACTGCTCAGAATTTATAGTTGAGAAAAGTTATCTTGGCTGAATCCAAATTTCTTCAATCCATTTCTGTGTTCCTTCAAGAAATTCAAATTAGCGTATCATGGAGTTCTTTCAGATATATGATAAACAAAGTCAAAATATATAGGATGCCAACATACATTTTGAAGCAGATGGAGTATATATAACACAGCTATTTCAATGTAATATTCTTGTTTGATTTTCTGACCAGCAACCCAGCGATACCACAAGAAAAAAACGATAATGATTGTCAAAGAGTTCCTGGTCTCAAAAGAATACCAACTCCTCGAGCTACAATTTATTACAATCGATGTGCTAACTTAAACATATTCTTACAGTCGTCTCAAAAGAATACCAACTCCTCGAGCTACACTTTATTACAATGGATGTGTCAACTTACACATATTCTTACAGTCAATAAACACTTAACACATATTCCAGGATTAGCACCCAGACAAGCTAACTCACCGTGAATCGAACGCCAGCAGGCTACAGAATATTTAGAGCTTTCGTGACCTCTCATAGAACTGCACGGTGCGTCCGTTCAGTGGTTGTAACGGCCTGCAGTTGTGCCTGTAACTCCCCTCCAGAGGAGCCATCAAAGCAGCAGCCTGCTCCTTTGTCATTTCTCTTATCTGCGAGACATCTCAAAATATTTCAGTAATTTCCAATGCATAAACATCATGCGAAATTAGAGTTTGCACACTGTTTTCCATGTGGGAATACCTCGCCAAGAATGTTCCAGATCACACCTTCCGTGCATGGAGGTGCGCTAAGAGACCCGAGATACCTGAAATACCTATGTGCACCCTGCCTTAGTTCCTTCATGTTCACCACCCCAACAGGGAGAGGATCACCTTTCTCAGCTTTGCATCCCTCTGCAGATAATTCAGCTAGCGTATCGTTTATCTGTAAGTACGAAGCAGAAGTAGTCATATATACCTGTAGACAAAGCATGCGACAGTACCAGCAGTGTCCTAGTGATCTGGTTCAAGTCCGATATACGGAGTACATGTTATCCAGTTCTTGAACCGGTCAAATTATCTTTGCCTATTTCAATAAAACAGAGCCTGTCATTAACTACACTAAATTGACTAACTAAGGTTAATGCCATTTCAATGACTGTAGCATCATGTTGACGTTAGGTATTGAGGTCATTATAGTTCAGATCCGTACTATCTTGCCATCAAAAACAGCACGGCCTGATGGAGTTAGATCTAAAACTCATACTCGGGTTTATATGAATCATATCCTCAGGTTGGTCATGATTGAAAATTGCACTGTGCAGTGTTCTACAATGCAGTAACGATATAATACAGCCCTTCTAACGTATCACAACGATTTACCTGGAAAAGGAACGGATCTGGTTTCCCGTACCGATAAAGGATTGACACAACAGTTACATTGCCATCATCAGCGTAGTGAACCATGTGGAGCTCCACCGCAAATCTATCAGGGTAAGAGAGTGGTGGACACAGTTAGTACAACAAAGAATGCATGATTTTCCTGTTTTCCAATTGTCAAAGATTGTCCATATGGGAACCTTTGGCCATTCATCGTGTGCTCTGAGGGAGAGTGCCAATGCAATTGCTTCAGTTTATACTTCTTTCCGTCAACCTTGACAGCCCCAGAAGTGTCATTATATCTCAGCTACATCAATCAATGAACCCAATGATTTCATAATTCACTACATGTACGTAACAGAATGTGTATTTCCATTTATTTTTTATTAACTGATTATTATGGTTACACCTACATAGTTTATAGAAAAAACTACAATATGTGGAGCAGGTTAAATAATATGCATTATCTAAGCTATTAAGAGCATGATATTAACTCATGTCTTGTCATTCTTTTATTATAGATTTTCTGTTCGTTAACATAAATAACTGTCTGGTTCAGAGGCTCAGAGCAAACCGCAATGTTGAAGACGTTGTCAACCATTGTAACATTTGCAGCAGTATAATCCCTTTCGAGGGGCTCCATTTTAGGGTTGTGGACCGCAAAATCTTTCACAATGTCGATTGGAGACTGGTAGATTCCTTTTGAGCAAAGTGTGAAATTAGGACTTAAGCTCCCCCAATGCTTCGGACCAGTTTTCCCACTGTAACCAAATCTCACACCAGTTGCTTCAAGGCAGAAAGGGTAGGTCAGAAATCATATATCAACAAGGAATTTCGTGCAAAATAGGTCAGCACTAGTCAAATATTAACTCCCTGATTTGCATATTTTCCAACGTTTCCGCAGTTCTGTGGCTTGCTAGATTTTTTCACTTGATAAATTCCTGAGGTGGCTACATCATATTTATTCCCAAAATTCTCGTTTCTTATTGATTGGTTTTGTGGGATTCTAGTACAAAATGTTGCTCTGAATATATCCTGCAATGATTATAAACTGGATGATACTGGGAACAGGCATATGTGTTTTAGTACTCCCTCCATCCGGAAAAGGATGTCGCGATGTATGGTTTGCAAAAAAAAAGTACTACTGGTCTAACCCCGTGTGACATCCTTTTCCTGATGGAGGAGTACTGTTTTTTATAAGAGATTGTATTACTTTGTTCACTTTTAGGCTCTACTGCTCCATTCAAAAACGAGTGGCATGTTGACAATGAAAAGAGGGGCATGCTGACAGTGAAAGGCCATTCAGTAGAAGTATGAAAAGAAACCAGAATTATAGCAAGGACCTTACAGGTTTTATGTTTTAGCATAAATAGTAGGCAGATGATCTTTTGACTAGGTCAGAAAAGGACCATTACAAAAGCAGCTGAATTACAAGCAGCTTAAGAACCTTAAGAACCAAATGGAGAGTCTTGAAAAGGTTGAAAAGAATGTACAATGGAAGACAAAACTTGTGTCAGAGTCATATGGACGGTTCACAATAAATAAACTGGAGTACTATGCAACAGAAGAAATAAACTAGCTTGGGAGGAAATCGCATTGGGGAATGCAGGACCATAGAACACATACCAGTGTCACATGCATGGGTCACAAGAAAGCTCGTATACAGCAGCGCAATGAAAATTGCACTTTTCTCAGAAGTCAACATCTTGCCTTCGTCCTCTTTGAGAAATATAAGCTCCGCCTTATAGATGCAGGGAAATGTGAAGGAATTGAGTTCGCATTGTAAGCACAACTGCAGAAGGCACATACATATAGGAAGTGTGTCCATATATTATGAGCCATGATCACCCTAGATGATGAACCGGTCAATTCGGTAATATTGATGTTTTGGCCGGTAACCCAATATGGTGTCCTTGTTGTTTACGTAGCTGAAACTTACAAGGCCTTCCTTGCAGAACCGCTGGATGGTTGCATCAATTTCTCAGTCTACAGCAGTGCCAGCTTAACCAGATGTAGAGTAAGACAAAACTTTATTTGTGCTATAAAAAGAATCCTACAGTTGTCAGAGCGATGCCTTTACAGTTTGCCCTCTAGAATAGAAATTGACATCAGATATGATGGCAACAACACCTGAAAAGAACCTTAGGGCATGCCCAATGCACTGCCCTAGAGGTGCTGCTTCACACCTTTAGCTAGGTTCGGGTGGTCCAAAGTAGGTTCGGATGAGGAGGCAGCCTCCTCTTCAAGAAGTGGGATCTTCAGTCCTAAAAGCATGCTTTTTGGAGAGAGAAAGAGATACATAGTGTCATATTTGTGGGGTCCCTTCTCTCTTTTTTCTGACTAAAGTTGTAGCTTCCATTGAAGAGATAAAATTCACCATGTTGCTTCTTACAACTTTTTTACATGGAGCAGCTAGTTGTGCATGTCACCATTGCTCATGCCCTTATGCTGTTCACACACAAAATTTGACATCATATGAAACTACGCCAGGCGAAAGCATCTTATTCATAGCCATGCACATGGTGGGTGGAGCTACGTTGCATGACCTTTTGCCACTGTACATTAAAAACCAGTTCTATAAGATTATATGTTGGCAATTAGGGACAAACGAACAGTTGTGAATGAAAAAAGAGGACATATAAACTACCACGAAAATCCAAACTTCTCCACAAGCTAAATTAGCGAATATATATATTACTCGCGTGCTGTTTGTGTGCTGAAAGACCAAATTTGAGGGAACACATACAAGGTTTATCTCCAAAATGAGCCACTTTTCATTTTGCCACTAAAGGCTACTAAGACTGTGAGGTCACAACTATGAACATAAACAGTGGACGGACTTATTCTGGAAGTTTTTTTTTTCTTTTTTTTTAACGGCAAGTTTAAATTGTAAGAGCTGAATCCCATCTTCTTATAATGATATCTTCTTGAATGAAATTATGAAATTAATTTTGTTAGCCCTATTCATCAGTTTAATTATAACCCAGAATGTTTTAATCTTGTCTCATACACAAATCTTTGGCATCTAAGACCCTTCTAGAGGAATATGTCGCCTATAAATCTGCAACTGTAAGTGACAAGCCAAATCATTTAACAGAATAATACCATTTGCAATGTCCAGAGATATAACACGTGCACGCCTATACGAGCTCCATGCCTTCATACTTATCATCACAAGTCACAACTCACAAGTGCTACTGTTAGCATGCTCGCACCAACTGCTGTTTCAGTTGGGTGCAAAAAGTGATCCATCAATGTCGAGAATATAAAGCACATAAGAATAGGGCAACTGAAAACTTTGCTAGACCTGTGTCAACCGTAAAAGGCTCCATGTAGGTTTAAATTGTATTGAAAAACACACTAAAATTGAGTGTGGACAAAGAAATCATAAGATACAACAGTCTTCTAAACGGATGCTATCATACATTCATAAAACAAATAAAGAGACCAAAGTTTAGCCTGTAAGATTTTACCCTTCACTATTATACGTGATAAATGAGATATGTACATATACTATACATTCTGCACTAGAAACAACAAAATTATATGTATATACATTACGGACAAAGTGTGTTTGCATACACACTGAAATTTTAACAACTTAGTTGTCAATGTTGGACATCAGGAGATTCCACCAAGCCGCTCGACCTCAAGCGCTACTTCATTACGTCTTGTGAAAGGAAGTGTGAAAGGGGGATTATACTGTATATATTCATAAAAAACAGGATCAGGATATTATCAATATTTGTTAATCTATACATCAAAATATGGATCAGTCTTTGTTATCTAGGACTACCAAAACAACCTTTACCTGCGCAACTTCCACCACTGAATTCTCTTTCACTCTGTATTGGGTATCTTTCTGAAGAACTTCCCGTAGTCTGGACTCCCTCTGGCTTATGTCATCATCTGAAACCAAACCTGTTTTACCAAATTTATAAATGACTGTTAGTGTGGTGCAAAATGATTGCAATACAGATAGGAGTTTATAACTAGGCATTCCATACGGAAGTTGAAGGTAGGTCTTTGTTACTACCTTCCTTCAAATGTAATGACTTCCAAAACATTTGAGAGTTTGAATATCTCACATAAATTTAGGAGAGTGTTGACTTTGTAGGTTCAGAATATGAGATAAACCATCTTAAATCTCTCTATCGAGGAGTGAAGTTGAAACATGGAGTAGTACTACTGAATTTGTTGTATCTTTTATGCAATGATCTGCTAAGTTAGAAAAATAAACTAGGTGGACCTTCTTTTGCACTGACTAGTTCACACAGTTTGGAGGTTTCTTTTGTGATATCATGGAAGTAAGCACATATCAAAATCTTGCTATTGCTGGTGAGTAGTACTCGGTACAGATTCAGAGCTCAGGATTCAAGAAGCAGGTATAATTGAGATCTTCCTAAGTTATATCCGATGGAATCACATATGCAAGACCCTCCGGGAATATATCATCTGCTTTTGCTACCAATTTCTCTAGCAAAGAAATACGAGGACATGACATGGAATTTTAATGAACTACACTGGGAGAAAGGTTGCCTCAGTAACCACCAACTTGCTTCAAAATTTGAACATACTCTTGCTCGATCAAAGACAAAGAAATCAAATACATCCTCCAAGTTGAAATAAATATTTAAATTTGGAAATGAAGTAGAGATGTTAAAGGATGGACTAATGTCACAGTTGGGAGAAAGACTGCGCTAATAACCACCAACTTGCTTCAAAATTTAAATACAATCTTGCTTGATAAAAGACAAGGCAATCGAATACCTCCTCAAAGTTCACATAAAAATTGATAACTGGAAATGGAACAAAGAGGTTAAAACATGGACCTGGAAATGCGACAACTGCTATGATTTTGCTGGGCACCTCCTTAATAGTCACAGATGGGTCTTTTGCCTGAGGCAAGTCCGGACCATATTTTGATGGCATCACAAAAGACATCTTCCATTTATCTTCGTCAGCTGACTGCAGGCGACAACATATATGAATTAAAATTCAATGTGGTAATTTTCAACATGTGTTAACCCATAAGCACATCGAATACTATTCAGGCAAATAAAGACATGCCAGAAGAATATGGCTCATGAGAAAGTCGTATAGAATGTGCCTTCTTTGTTATAACTGGGGTAGTCATGTCCATCTTTTCACTGCCCGTTTCACCCTTCCGAGTGAAAACAGGGGTTGTCATTTCCATCTGCTCGGACCTCGTGTTCTGAAAGTAAGTATACCACCATAAGCTCCACTTCAGTTTAAGCAGTTCATTACAAAATGAAACACGCAAAAGAATTCCTGGCACATCACAGAGAGAAAACATATATATTACCTTACCAAATAAGTAAGAGGCCAACACGTTGAATGACTGAGACGATCCATTGAAATCAAATCCAGTTCTTCCAGGCATCGTCGTCTCGGCAACATAGTACGACTGATCAGAATATACAACACAAGAGGGTAGTAGTCATAAAGTGCAAAACTGATCTGACTTGTTCCAATGCATAATTCAATTCTTACTACAGTAGTAGAAAAGAGAAATTCGCTGGATAACAAAATAATCAATCACCTCCACTTCTCTGATCTCGTACTCCACCTCGCGCTTCAGTAGGCGGAACGGGACCGTCTCGAGATCGGGAACTGCGAAAACGGTGGATTCAGTGAGCAAGTGCTAAAACCCTGTTGTTTTGGGACAGGAAAGAAGGCATTTGGGCCTGGTGATAAAATCACCACTGACCAGACATGAGGGCCTCCTCGAGCGTCCGCGGCTCGAAGCGGCTAGAAGGGAAGGCGTACTTGGTGGCCTCGGCGACGAGGTCGACGGCGCGGCGCTGCGAGGCGGCGAGGGCCTGTGAGGCGAGAGCCAGCACCAGGGATGCACGGGCCTCGGCGCCGCTGGCGCGGGTGCCAGCGGCCACGACCGTCAGCGCGGGGCGGGAACCACGGGGGCGTTGGCCTCGGGCTCGGACGGCGCGCGGCGGCCGCACGGTGTAGGAGCAGGGGAATGCCATATCCCTAAAGAGCACTAAGCTCCCAGGGTTGTGAGCGCGCGTGGGCGTTCCGCAGGTCGCTATCGTTGGCCCCACGTGAAGGAGAGGTACAGTTTCTGGTTTCGCAAGCCCTCAAAGGTCGGTGTGGCTGGTGCTACGTGCCGATGGAAGCTGCTCATCGCGGGGTCGGTTCGCTGCTATTTTGACCGGCACTCCCTGTCTCCATCTTCCTTTTCTTCTTGATGCGTGGTGGTTGTCTTCGCTTGGTGGTGCTGCTCATCTTCTTCGCCGGCTGAGCTGCGTCGGTGCGGGCGGCTGTAGGGTGCCGCCGTTGTGTTCGGCTATCTTCTCCGCTCTGGTTTGTTTCCTCCCCCTCTTTGTTCTGCCTTTTATCCTCGTGTTGCTGTGGTGGTGGCTCCGGTGAAGTGGATCGTGGGAGGTTTTGCTGGAGGGACGTGTGTGCC
This sequence comes from Lolium rigidum, assembly GCF_022539505.1. NCBI lineage: Eukaryota > Viridiplantae > Streptophyta > Magnoliopsida > Poales > Poaceae > Lolium > Lolium rigidum. The sequence continues at coordinate 128,631,320 of NC_061509.1, read as the reverse complement.
GCGGATCTGTGATGGGCGTGCGTGTGGCTGCCGGTTGGGGATTGGGGCCGATTTGCGCCTGCTCTGTGTGTATTGTTGTAGATTCATTAATTGATTTAGGGGTGTTTGGGATTTGTTTTGCTGGATTGGTAGACACGTATGGTCACCCTTGGGCTGCATGGTGCGTGCTTTGGGATCGAATTCCTTCGGCCTGGATGCAGGGCCGTCCTGCTGGCGTTCTGTTCGTCGTGTGCTTTTGCGTGTGGAGGGCTTGCTCTGTTGGACGTTTGTTTGGTAGTTTTGCGATTTGGGTAGGATGGTGCTGCTAAATGTTGCGGCCTGCAATCAGACGTTGATTTCGATTGAGGAGTTTGGGTTTCAAATGACTGAAACCAAACTGGATGCTGCATTTAGTTCTATATACTTTGAGAATCTGTTGTTCTCTGTCGGGGTGGGAATTTGACTGGCAACTGTTGTGCGTGTGCGTCTCAACTACTCAATGGACTCTGTCGACCGTTGATGTTATATTTGGTGGTTGTTTCCGTTTGGCTTCGAACTAAAACATCACCTTTACTATGCTCTGGATTCTTGATTGGGTGAGGCCACGGTGTTTGGATTATATGATTAGTTATGGCTCCTCCTTTCTGCATTTGATCTAGGTCTCTAGGTTGTATGTTGTTTTGGCGGCGATTGGGGACGAGTTCACGGCCAGTGGGGTTCTTCCGTGTTTTTTTGGGATTACTCGATGGATGTGCTCCTTTTTTTTTGGCTAGGTCAGGAGCGAAGGTCTGTATCTGAATTTGCATTATAACAAAAAAGTTATCCACAAAGATTCGTGAGATTATAGCCAGATATTGCAATTCGGAGGGGAGCAGAAAAATGAGAAAGAAAAAATAATGCAACATGAAAGGTAACACAGCTAGGGAACTTCAGAAACTGCCAGTCAGTAATCTAAAATTTAGCCAGACTCCTTTTTTACTTTCTTATCTCTGAAATACCAGAGTTTCACTCAATATATATATGGTGTTGCAACCACTGCAATAGGCATCATAAAAAACTTTTCAGTCTATAGCTGTTAATATGAAACTGTCTGTTCCTCTCAATAAAGATGGATGCAACTAAGGAATCTTGGACAGAAGTCACAATGTTGATAGGATTAACTCACCACAAACAGTGGAGAACCAAATAGCATAACTGCAGCTCCATCATCCCGAAAGGAATTTCTAGGTAAATAATGTACATTACATTGCACTACCATGTAGGTAAATAATGGCATTTTGAATGATATGTAGTGATGGATTTATATGTTCTATACTCTGGCTTTTCTACAGTCTCAACAAAGCGCTTGGTCATTATTTAGCTTTTTTTTTATTTCGAATACCAAGAGCCTCACATGTCACTGCATGGTTTCTTCGGGCATATTATGGGTAGTTCTCATGGGCAAAAATTCCAAAAATTCCTGTATAGAGTTGATTTTATCTTTTTTTTGGAAGAATCTACATAGTAACCTGTTTGAATTCAATAGTAAATCCAAGGTGGAGCTATTTTCTTACATGAAAGTAGGAAAATGCTACAAAGGACATGCATTGTATGAGGTAATTTAGGTAATTAGTAAAAAACCAGTTATGAGAGCAGAGATGAGAAAGTACTGGATATGGGATAACTGCTAGCTAGAGTAGTAGAGTACAAGCAAAATAGAAGTAGAACCCTTAGCAAACTAGATTTTAGAAGAATCCCTTGTCGTGTTAAATGTTGGTTGCCTGTAAGGTTTCTCTGTTCAGCTGTAAAAATTAGTAACTTCATAATTTCAAGTCCTCTTTGCAATTTGCTACTCTTTGGTACACTGAGTTAAATTACTTGAGCTAAGGATATTTTCTTTCTAGAACATTCTTGCAGGTTTCAGATACTAATAATTAGTATTAAATCACCGACACGATATTGAGTTTCAGACTAATTAATGTGCTTTATTTAGCTCCTCCCATTTCTCAAATGGGACAATCTATATTTGACCTTTCCATTTTCTTCTCAGAATTATGGACAAGTTTCCCCTTTCTCTTTTTCTTCTGTTTACTTTACTTTTTTACCAGCAGACCTTTCGTTCTTTCACATGCTGCAACACTTCATAGTTGTTTTCACTGGCCAGGAGTGCATGGCAGCAAGTTCTGATGATGCTTGAGCATATATTTCTGTGTAAATTTTATGTTCTACATCATAATTGATGGTCCACATACATCTGACTTTTCGTGTATTTTCCATTACAGCAGTACAAAAAGGCACAATATTGTGGATGTCAAAATGTCACATACAATTAAATTTGATCAATTACTAGTGATTTTCGTAGAATTTTATAGGGAGGTTATTATTCGCCGGCGCCGCTGTCTCCTCCTCATGTTTCTCCCAACAATTTGGTTCCACTTAAGATGTTGAATAGGTAACTACGTGTTTTTTGTTCAGTTGCATCTTTGTAACAGATGTCAAGTGTGCACACCAATGCCTGATGAGAAATATTGTACAAAATAAATCTCTGATATTTCAAGTGTCGGGCGTACACACCAATTGTTTGTAGAAATTCTTGATGAGAAAGATTGAACAAAATGAACTAGATTCACATGCTCACATGACTGCCCAAACTGGAGTTGAGTGCAATGTAAATTGTACATAGCAGAGTTTGCAACATTCATCATGACATTAGAGTTTGAGTGCAATGTAAATTGTACATAGCAGAGTTTGTAACATTCATCATGCCATTAATTTATATACATTCTATTTTTGTGTTATTTGAACTAATACAACACCTATGGAGAAACCACAACACCCATTCTATAATGTTCAAAGTGACCATGATATATCATTATTTTTTCTACTATTTGTATCCTCATCTGGTTTACATGATGCGGGTTGTTGTCTTAGTTGGTGTACAGGCATGGTGGTTGGAGCAATATACTTAATTGCTTTCAGATGTTGATGGTTAACCATGTATGTACGGCGGATAAGAGATAGGAGGTGATCACAAGGGAACATTATTTCATAGCCCTTTCATCCTTCCTTTAGCTGACGTGATGATCTGGTGGCCTTGTGTTTCTCTTCGTCTTCTCAATCACGTGTCACTCTCGCGGAAGGACTTTACTTCAGTTCACTCGAGTCTATCATCCGTGCGACAAGGTAAAGTTCAGTTTGCTGCTGATCATGTTTACTAAATTTGTTTGCTAGAATCCTTTTTTGGTTACGAGCATTGCAGCCCAGACATGTGACTTTATAATGTGTTGTAGCCTAGCTGAGATATCTTGAGAGTAATTGGAAGCCTCATATGTCTATTGTGAACTCTAAAATGCAATAATCACTTCACATCCCTGATTCTTCTGGAGTCTGAATTTCTACATTAAATAAGTATCATCATTAATTTGCGTATGCCTTTTGAAGTTTCTCCCTTGTTTATATGTGAATGAGGGGACATGCAATACTGCCATGGGCGGACCTAGAAGTTTCTAGAAGTCTGGACAAACATGCCTACCATGCCATTTTTTGGGACAAAATGCTATAGAACAGCATATGATATTAGGTGTGCCGCCGCCGCCAAGCCCGGGCGGCCGCCCAGGCTGGAGGGATGGTGGATCCGCCCATGAATACTGCCATTAGAACTGAGTGTCACATGAGATCAACAATGTAACTGGAAGGTATGTGTTCCTGTATTTTATCGAATCTAATTTTCTAGGAAATATTTCTAATACTGAATATCTTAGAGAAATTCATATTGTCATCTTTGTGCTTGATTTTTCAGTGGAACTCTCTGTATCATGTCCAAACTATAATTAAGCAAGTAGTGTGCTTTGATGTATTCTACCAATGAGCACCAGCGTCCGTGTCTACTAAATCCTAAATTAGAATGTTCAGTTTGGTGTTTTCTTTACATGTCAGTTGGGTTGCTGCTAAAAGAGTAAACATTTAACGGTTCAGCTCTGGTTTTTATCTTGACACGTCGTAGTATACCAAGGTCAAAAAGCCCAAACTAGCTGTCAGTAATATGCAGTAATATACCAATTTCGTAAAGAATTGTTCAGTTACTTGGGTACAGAACTAGAGAATCACCTGGGTTTGCAAATCAATGTACTTGATTACATTGAATTGTTTTTTGCTTCTATTTTATTTATAAGAATATACTTTCTGTAAATTCAGGAGACCACTGGTAGCTATTAGGTATATTTGATCCACTGGATATTTTGTTTTGGATTTCACATTTCTCATTACTACAAACCTATGTGTGACAATGGCGTTCCTCACATTTTGATATATTGACCACATGATGTATTTGTTGCCATTGCCGGTTATCTTGAGTATTTGTAAGAGTTCGAGATTTGGAATCAAAGAATGATCAAAATTTGGGACTGCCAACTTCCTCACGGAACTGGAGATGGATGATGATGCTCTCGCAAAAGCAATTATTGGCACCATAGATGACACATTGACATGGATTCCTACAAGCTACCACATGCAGAGCGCGTTTCAGCTGAATTTGTGGTTCGCCCAAGAAAAGAACTTATTTTGCTAAGATAGAAAATATATAGCAACAAAAGACATGGAACTGATAGGATAGGCATGAAACAGCCGTTCGTTTGTGTTCAAAAAAAGTTGTACCTTCTTTCATTCTTTGTTCAGATGTTCTAAATATTCCTACAAGGAAAGAAAAAAGGACTTTCCTTCCCAAATTAGGAACGGAAAAGAAGAAGCCTAACGTCTTGAACATAAACACCCCTTACGGCTTGGTGGAGCATTTGCGAAAACCAAATTAAATCTGAATTTGTTCATTGCATCATATTATATATTTTTCACTGGATTATGTAAACCGCATTGTATAGTATACCTAAAGAAAAAAACCCGGCGAACCAGGCAGAAAATTGCGTACGTGCCGACAAAACAAAGCCAGATGGCATAATTTAAATGCTACTACCGCAGACGGCGCGGCAGAGCGCGCTAGGTCCATCTAGTTTTGATTGGTTTCGGCTCGGCGGCAGCGAATTGTGGTGTCCTCGTAGGCTGTGGTAGTAATGAGTCGGAAAGGGAGTGAAGGGGCGGTTCCTTCCCGACATGTGCTTCCTGCTTCACCGCACAGATTTTCTGCTTCACCACAGCAGATTTTCTGGAGAAAGCTTTCACTCCTCACTTCTGCTCCATTGCTCCCCTCGAACAAAACTCTGTCCGGGATAAAAATAAGGATGGCCTTTTGTCAAGAGCATCTCTACCAGCAGCCCCCAAATAGGCGCCAGCAGGGACGTCGGTATCTCTGTTTGGGGACGCCAGCGCAGCATCCTCTATTTGGGGGAGCTGCTCCCACACCGACGCCCCCAAACAGTCGGCCCCGATATATTTTGAAATTTAAATACAAATTTGCAACACAATATTCATACGTAGTTCGAACGAAATTTGTACAAATTTAACTCGAATTCAAACTAAAATACTAAAAATAAACGTCTAGCGGCGCGGGGAGTCGAAGGCGCTGAAGTCCAGTTCGTCGCCGCTGGATGACCGGAAGGACCAGCTGTCGGCATCGTCGGCCTCCTCCTCGTCGGCCTTCTCCTCCTTTGGCGCCGGCAGCTCGGATGGTCCGGCGAGATCGACGAAGTTGGCGCCGTGGTCCCTGGCGGACCACACCGCCGCCTGCCACGGGTCGATCGCGATGTGACGGTAGTCCTCGTCGACGGAGCGGCCGATGATGAAGCTCTGGGCGGGGAACTCTTCCTCGTCGCCGTCGGCACGGAGGGCCGCCTGCGCGTCGGCCTCCTTCTCCCACCATTTCTTCTTCGCCGGCGGAAGTAGTGGCGAGGCGTCCTCCTCCTTGACGCGGGAGCGGCCCGACCCCGTCGTCCGACGAACCGGAGTAGAGGAGGCGCGTCGCGTCATCGCGGATGACGACGCCTCCGGAAGGAGGCGCGGGCGCGGCCGAGCGCGTGCGCCCGACGGCGGACCATCCGGTGCGGGAGGTTCCGGACGCCGCGGTTCGTACCGGTGCCTCCTGCGTGGTAGGCGGCGACGCCATGATCGCCGCCTGCGGGAAGTAGACCGGCTCCCGTTGCCCGCGGAAGTATGAAAGGTAGCCGTACTCGCTGAGCGTGGCGTCGATGTCGCGGCGTACCACCAAGCACCATGGGCGGAGCTAGCCATTGTGCCCGCACACCCAGAATTTTTGGGATCAACTCATCTATACTAAAAGAAAAAGAAAATGGTCAAATGACGTGGCCCACTAGTAACTAGCCCACTAATCTGCTCCCGGTCGGGATCCAGCCATCCAGGCCAGAATCCCCTCTTCCATGTCTCTCTCAAATCCCTAAAAAATGATTCCCCACTAGGCCACCAGCCGGCGGGAGAGGAACAACCAGGCAAGAGGCCACCAGCACGGCGGCGAGGTGCGAGCAGCGCCAGTACGCGGGGTCGCGGGCGAGGGGTGAGCAGCGCGCCAGGACGCGGGCGAGCCGGCGAGGGGTGAGCAGCTCCGCCTCCAGGTCCTGGACACGGCGTCGAGCTCGCCGGCTAGAAGCTCCGCGCCTCCGCCGCTCCGGGACCGAGCTCTAGCTGAGCAGCAGCACGCCATCGGGCGTCGGCGGTAGCGAGCAGGTACATGTTTTTTTCTAACTTTATGTTAACTATTTTGTTTAGAGTGTTAGGTGTTAGCAAAATTATAAAATCTCAATAGTCAATAGAACAATAGCCTCTGTTTTTTTACTATGAAGGATGAACTAGTTTTTGATTAAATTTGGTGCTTTCTTTTGTTGTAGGATGTAAAAACTGAAGAGAGGCAATGGTGGTGACATTGTGATGCCATTTTTTTTTTTTTGAGAGTGGCACAACCTCGCAAAATTTCCTAGCTCCGCCAATGTCAGACACGGCGGCCGACGGTGTTGAAGCGGTCGTCCGAGGGATTGTCCGTCCGCGCGAGCTCGACGGCGCGCGCTGCCGAAGCGCTGTTCCCAGGACGGGTTGTCGAGGGTATTCTCCGGGAGGCTCCTCTCCTCCGGCTCGGACCGCCGTTGCCTGGCGAGGGCTTGCGTCTGTGGTCCTCGCGGCGGCGGTGGCGGCACGGCGAAGCCGCCGTTGGAGACGTGCCAGCCGTGCGGCAACTTGTACTGCACTGGCACGGGGATGCGGTGCCGCATACAGCACGTCGGCCTCGTCATGCGACAGCTGCGTCGGGCGGAGGATGTCGTCGCCGCTGCCGCCGGCCTGGTCGTTGTGCGCCATCGCGTTTGCGTGCGGGTGGTGGTTCGCGCGGAGGTTGAGGACGACGTCGACTAGGGATGACGGCGGGGAAAAGAGAGGAGTGCGCGTTGCTGTGGTTTTAAGGAAGGCGGCGGACGCGCATTGAAGACGCGTGGGTAAGGTAGGTGGACGTTGCGTGTCCAGTCGACGCCCTCGCCGTTTTGGTTTCCGTGCGGGAGGCTATTAACCCCGATGACCAACCTCCCCGCGTCGTTTCCGATGCGAACCACCGCGTCCTCTCGCTGACAAGGCGCCCCCACCCGCGAAAACCGCAGTTCCGCGAGGCGCCGGTGCGCTCGATTCGCGCCCTTGGGGAAGGGGCCGGCACGGGGTTGCCGGCGATTCTATTAGGCTCCAAAATTGGCCGGCGCAGTTTGGGGTGCGCCGGTGCGAGCCTATTTTCGCCCCCGGCCCCTAAATTGCTATCGGGGCCGCCGGTGGAGATGCTCTAAGTGGGGGCATGATCGCAAAATTAAAATATATAACATGTGGGTACTACCCTGTAGTGGCCCGTATGTCTGCGTTATCTTGTACGAGCGTACCCTCTGTTGATGGACTGCGGATCTGGAGCAGCCACGACACCATGGTGATGGCGGAGACGACCAGCACACGTAGCACCCTTAATTAGCAAGATCCCGCCGGCGTAACGATTCCATCGTCCGACAACGCCGTCGTCGAATCCCAGCTGATGCGTACAGCCAACAGATTTCAAAACCACGCATGCACAATGTGGGGTGGTAGTTAGGCAATTGGGATCGTTACATGTGACCTCTTTTTCCTGGTCATGTGACCTCTTTTTTCTAACGCATCGTATAGATACCATATGTCCGTATGTATAGAGATGGGACGAATATACATGAACTGAATATAGGTTTCGGCGGGTCTAAGGTAGGAAAAACCCGAATATAACCCCTCAACTTCCTTTGGGGAGGAGCACCGGAGCAGGGCTCTTCACTCCTGCCCAACTCCCCCGTGCATGAAGACAACACCTTCGGCCCGACGCAATAAATGGCTACATTTACGTTCTGCCGCGGACGCCGAAATGGTCGTTGGGCTAGTAATGGCGGTTGAGTCTCGAGGTGAACTCAACAGCCGGATGTATTTCGTCTGGCTCGGGATGGCCAACTTTTCTAGTCAAATCGATCGTTTGTAGCCTTAATTCAATCTATATTTAGTCAAACCGCGACATAAGTGCCAGGAATTGCGTCTAATGTAGTTCAATATAAAATATAGTACCAGTTAAACCAAAAGGGCAGAGGGCCAAGAGTACGAAGGGTAGAAAGAGGACATAGTGCTCACGATGTAGGTAGGAGTGATCAGGTGTCACGGAGTCAGATCTCGGCTCGCTTCTTCCCAAACCATGCGCGCTGGTTGGTATCCATGGTGCTCAAGTCGGCAAGCATGATCATCCTTTCCTCCGCTCGACACTTGGCCTCAGCGTCAAGCCTTTTGGCCTCAGCGTCTAGCCTTTTTACCTTTATGGCATCTTTGTTGAGGTTGATGTAGATGGCAGCCGAGGCCTCCTTCTCTAGCCATTTCATCTCGTCCCGCTTGGCCATGGCGTTTTGAGAGGCGACCAACATCTTCTCCAACCTTTCGTTCAAAACAAGGGATGGGGCTTGGCGGGCGAGATCGGCCTTGGTGGCTTTTTTGCCCCTAGGACGAGATGGAAACGCATTCTGGCCAAGGGCATCATCTTCGTCATCGACAATGACCGCAGTCGTGCCATTCTTGAGGGCTTCCTTGCGGGCCGCATAGCCCATCTTCCACTTGGGAGTCTCCTTCAACCGATTCCAACAATGGACCATGTGGAAATTCTTTTTGTGCTTGACCTTGAAAAAAAAAATCCAAGGCCATAAGCACGGGCAAATGCAAATTGTTAGGATTTGACAAATTGTGTACATTGATGTAAGTGACGGTGCCCATGCCCTTATCACTTGAATGACGCATGTGCCACTATCCGGGTGGAGAAAAACACTGTCGATCGCGACGCAGAACTTGTGCATCTCTTGCTTTATATAGGCCCATCTTTTTTTAATGGATTCAACATTGCGATTGTTGATAATGTTAAAGGGCTTGTGAAGCTTCCTCTCATTGTAATCTTGGTTGACCTTGCACCAATACACCATAACTTTTTGTTGGGCACCATTTATTACATCTTGGCTAACGGGCAACCAAGAGACACATAGCAGTTCGTCCTCCCTGTCGGTGAAGCCGGCGGTCCTATGGCTATCTCCCTTCTTCTTGCAAACGCCATCGCCAACACCGGTAGACACGGCTTGATCAAGCCCCAACATATCCTCGCCCTCCTCATCGTCATGGTACACGGCCATTGGCGGTGTAGAACAACGGGTCGCGCTCGATGTCCGCCTCGCGTGCGTGATGCTCTGTCTCCGTCCATGGCTGCTTCGTCTTCGCCGCGAGATCCTATGTCTATGACTCGATGACGAAGCCACCGCCCTAGATCATCGCCTGAATTTCTGCCTCGTTTCGCTTCTCCCAGTAGGCCTACGGGCATTTAGACGATGACGGTGCATGATAAAGGACACGGGGCGGTGAGACCGAGAGCGTACTGGGTCGTCCATCGTTAGGCAGGCCGCGGTCGTTTCTTCAAACATGTTGTGGGGCGACGACATGTTCTCCGACGGCACCGCTCGCATCTTGCATAAGGGAGCTGGACCGGAATAAGCAAGTAGACTAGTGAGCTTTAGCATCACCGCTAACTGCCAAGTGATCTAGTTAGAAAACTCCTTGTCAATCACATCTCTTACGACTCTTGTTGGTCAGGTGGCATCAAATGCCCCGACTCCCGTTTGCTTTCGTTGTAAGAGTACAACTCAAGCCCACCTAGTAAAAAAGAATCAACAACACCCAAATTTTATGAGCCTACACTACCAAGAACCTTCGACTTGTAATGAGGCAACACTCGCGGGGAAATTGAATAGACTTTCTTTGAGGGATTCTATTTCCACGAAGTTGTAAGTTGAAATGCGAACACCTCTTGCCACGCGTCGCCTTACTCCAGGCTGCCAGATGTCGACTTGCATGTCATTCGGATTCTCCAAACAGCTACACTAGCTAGTTATGCTCAGTTTAAGGCTGCGGTTGACATGGGTATGCCATATCGGATCCTTAACATTGACGTCCCTGGTACAAAGCCCATGAAGGAATAGAAGAAAGCATATGAAGAAATCTAGATGAAGCCGAAGATACTACGTTAGGAAAGCTAAGCCCATATCGGGTGAACCGACGTGTAATATAACTCGACCTCGAGGTTGACTCTGAGACCTAGCCCGCTATATAAGGGCTAGGGGCCACCGAGAGGGGATAGATTTAATCAGACGATACACCTTCTAACCCTAGTTCGACATAATACAATCTCGACGATTCGTCCTTGATCATAATTCTCGTCGGCTGCCTAGTTTAGCTGATCGGTTTGTTGATTCTTTAGTCTACTCCTTCCCAAAACCTCAAGTCCATCATCATAGACATTGACAAGGTTAATCCTTTGCCGAAAGAATTGGGGCTGGATAGAAAATAGGGTTTACAAATGCGGCGGCCTATTAGATGCATTGCCACCCGCAAACGGAGACAAGTCTCAGGCCAGTTCATGGCTCACCGCAAACGAGCCGAAACGGATCAATTCGGTGTCCGAAATACGGGCCGCATGTGGACATTCCCTAACAAAATTGGGTTACTCTTTCGAGCCGTCCTATTTTTCTCTTCTTCTGTTGTACTCGTACTACGTATACGAGTTCAATCAAATCAAACTTTTGTCGGAAACTCGTTTTGGAACCCAGGTCCAGATGCTCTCTTTATGTGGACCAACCATTGGCTTCCACATCGGTGAGATTGGTTGTATTTCTAATCGTATTCCGAAGTAGCCAGCACTTTATGAATAGTGTCCAGGCCAGGCACCTGCAAGCATTAACTCCTACGTTCCCGTTTATCCTAGATGGAACAAACGGCATGCACCGTCGCCTCCACGGTCCGCACTTCACATCTGGTGTTGGGCTTGCACATTACCAGGTTGGAATGTAATCATCGTTGTAGCAGACTTTTTAATTCTAGTTCTGATCTCTATACACTCTCATACATCTTCAAACAAATATATGCATCTATTAATATATTGTGTAAACTATTTATATACTATTTTGTGCAACTTGCCAATTTAATATTTCAATTGCATATTACTCCCTCCATCCTAAAATATAAAGTGTTTAAGGATTAGTCAAAACTTAACCTTTTTTTAAGTTTGATCAAGTTTATACACAAAAATATAAATATTTACAATACTAAATCAGTATCAATAGATTCATCATAAAGTATATTTTCTTAATGTGTCCATTAGATATTATAGATGTAAATATTTTTCTCTAAATATTTGGTCAAAGTTAGCAAGGTTTGACTTTTGACTAATCCTTAGACACCTTACATTTTAGGACGAAGTGAGTATTTGTTTTCTTGTATACAAAATTACGTTACAAAATGTATTGTTGTTTACTGAATTCGTAAAAAGATTTATTATTGTTTACTGAACTCGAAACAAGAGAAGTCGATGGCGATGGGCTCGGGCGACGAAGTGGATGGTGATGCCAACGATGGTGGCGATGGGGACGGCGATGGTGACGGTTGAATCTAGCCTCTCCCACCACGCCTTCCTCGGTGACCTCGGCCTCCACGCCCAAGGCTCGGTGGCTTTCCTAGATGCCCTCCCCTCGAGCCTATGCTGTCAGCCATGACTGCGGAGATGCCTGTGGTGGTGGTGGGGGAATGGAAGAAAACGGCCGCCACTGTCCTTCTTTTAAAGGCCAAGACATTGGATGCCGCCATGCCGACAGGGGGTCAGAAACGCAGACATTGATGAAGGCAGACGGCTATCCCAGAAGTCAAGTGGCGCGGCTAGAGCAGCAGCGCATGCATCGGGCGGCACATGCAGCTTTGGAGTAAGCCTACTTCCGTTGGTGGCTAGAGGAAGAATGTCGTTGGACTGTTGTCATGCGGGCCTTCGATTCACGCGGGCGGACACGGGAGGACATGCGTGTTATGAGCATAGATGTATCGGTTCTCTAAATTTAGCAGAACAATATGAGTCCCACCAAAGGGATCGGTCCTTTCTAGAACGCCGCGCTGAGGCGTGCACGGTCGGTCCGTTTTGCGCGCACGAACTGGTTTCGGACTGGTTGAGATGCTCTAAGTGGTCAAGGAGCTGCTCGGCGCGCGGCTGCAACTTACAGCTGCGCACGGCGGCCTGTCGTTGCCGGTGTACTCGGCGCCGGCTGTAGAATTGCTGATCGCTGAAAGCTATTTTGAGCCGTCCCCAACGATAATTGAGCTGCATTGCTGCAACATACAGACGCAGATATACATAATACAATACATCCAGACTAGTACTTTCGGAGTACTACCTTGACGCAGATCCATATTTGGATCAAGGAGCGATCAGTCCTCCAGCATGCATTCCATAGAAATTATGGACCATAGTCCATCAGTCAACAGAAATCCTAGACCACCAGTCCATATCCATCCGGGAGGTAGCGTTAGCTCTGCATAAACGGTCGATTCAAAAATTTACCGTCCAGCCGTGGGCCCATTTACCCTGTACTCAATACCCATTCATCAGTCTACCAATTTCTGCACGCACGTATCTGACACGGAAGTGGTTTTGGCACAGATCTAGATAGTATGTTCCGTGGTCCAGATTTCAGTAGTAGGTAGACTCGGGAGCCAAAACGCTGCTCCCAACTTTTGTCGTCTTTCCAAATTAACAAACAGAAAGATCCTGCATCGTCCTTATCAAAGCCTCCCGTATGAAGCCAGCCGCACGCGATCGGATCGGTGGCAAGCGCCGCCGCGTCGGGACTGATCGGCTGGGCGACATGCCGGACTGCCTCCTGCATGATGTACTGTCCCACCTGGGCTCCCGGCAGGTGGTGCAGACCAGCGTCCTGTCGCGGCGGTGGACGCACCTCTGGCGTGACGTGGTCCGCGTGAACGTCGTCATCGACGAGCGGGAGTTCGCCGGCAACAAGCGGGAGAGCTTCGACGAGTTCGCCGACCACTTGGTGCCGTCGTCGGTCCTGCCGGAGACACCCCATCTCGATGCCTTCCGCCTGAACCTGGTCAGACGTGAAACCTGCTGGCGCGGTTCCTTCGCCGGCAGGGACAGGTGGATCCGCCGCGCCCTCCACCGTGTTCCAGCCGCGGTCGACATCCGCGCTGCCCACGCCGGGACCATCTGCTGGCGGCCGCACCGCTCCGACGCCACGGGTTGGTGTACCCGCCGCTTGACAACGCTGCGACTCGTGGGAGCCGCCCTGTCGCCGGACTTCCTGGAGTACCTTGGCACGTACTGCCCGGCGCTCGAGGACCTCCACATCGAGAGCTGCCGGATAAAGAACCACCTCGTCATCGCGTCGCCCACGCTTCGCAGCCTCGTCTTCCATGACCACATCGCCTGCGACCGCCTCAGCATCACGGCTCCCCGCCTCGCCCACCTGCGTCTCGCCGGATTCACGGCAAGGGTACGCACGCTAGCTATATTATCCCTAATTTTGTTATCCCTCATGCACTATTGTATGCCGAATTATCATCTAATTAAACATGGTTCAGGCACTGCTAGAGGAGGAATCTCAGGTGCTTGTGGTGCCCGATAGCCTGAAAACCTTGGTCTTAGAAGGATGCGAGGTTGGAGCCAAGTTTCAAGCTCTCACGGCCATCCTCCCGAACACACCTAACCTCGAGATGCTTGGATTGCACCACTGCACGGTATTACATTAGCACTCATGGTCAAGTTTCTTCACTTCAGTTTTTTTTTTCCTCTAACTGAATCAATTTCACGCACTAAGCCTTATATATTATGTACCACAGTTTGTCCTATATCCCCGGAGGAACAAAGAGCAACAAGGTTCAAAAGGCCCGACACCAGATGTTTTCTGGTGCCAGAAGCTGAAATCGATACAACTCAAGAGCGGGCAGGAATATCAGAGACACCTCGTTTTCGATGTTTTATCTAAAATCTCCAAGGGAATGCAGCTAGCGCAGTGGCTGCAGGTTAAGACATCATTTACAATTGCGTAGAATTGGCCTGGCTCAATGAAAAATGTTCAGGCCGTAGACCTCTATAAGAAGTACGTCATCTGTTCACAAATATAAGACGTTTTAGATATTTTAAAGTGAACTAGATACACACCATAATGCGTGAATCGATATTAGATACATACCAAAATAGATGAATCTACAAAAAGTTAAGCATCTTATATTAGTGAGCGGAGGGAGTAGGTTCTTGTGATCGGTCACAGAACATTGTTTCCTATACAGAAAGATGAGTACCTGCTCGAAAGTACTTTGGATTGTGTCTTGTTATAGCCAGAAAAGAGTTCGCCTCCTTGTGCTAACAGACACTGATAGTGTATTACTCAAGAACCCACTTTCAGTTCTTAACTTGAATGAGTAGATTGGCATGATGGTCACTAGATTAATTCTTGAGTATATGCATGCAGTGACAGTGCTGCATCAAGAACGTAGTGACAATCTTTCAGTTCTTTAACTGAGAAGACAATCGGAGCATGCGTGTCCCAACAGTTGTACACAATTCTGAATGTTTTGCCTAGCTAGCTAGGCACAACAATGGCGTTATCTATACGGAACCAGGCAGCCGCAAACAAAGCATCTTAGAACCTGTTGGGTTTAAAGTTTTGAACTGATGCAAACATGATGACAGTTTGTGTTTTGTGCCCTGAACTTTGTTCTAACCTTTGCTGATGCAGTTCCCAGCTTGCTCTGTTTTTTTAGATTCACAGGGAGACATCCTCCCCGGTTCCATTTATAACATAAACGAAACCAGTGTTCAGAGCCAAGTTCGAAAACAGAAAAACAGCAGGATAACACTCGCAACAAAAGCCGCAGCTTCTGAAACAGAGCGCCAAGTTTAAGCTAATACTAAACACCACCCCTCCAGGGCAAACTGACCCAGCTGCAGCCGAGCGCCAGCAAAAGCACGCCAAAACAACCTAGTCTTATCATCAGCTAAACCGAAACTACCACCCTACGATAACATCAGCACGAGCACCAAAAGCAAAGTCTAGGAACTATCCCTATTACACCAAACTGATGGAACTGGAACATCACAGCACGACGTGGACCGAGGCATCCTCCTCTGGGTGTTCCTTCAGGTAAGCCAGTGATGCCCTCCCACCATGGTCGAGCTTGGAGGCAGGAACCCAAGAAAAGATCCACTCAAAACCGGTGCACTTCATCTTGACATCAGTTCCATGGGTGCTTTGATCATTTTCGACAGAATTTCCACAAAGGAGTCCACTTCCCTCCAGGACTGATCCTTGAAAGGAACTTTCCAGTTCCTCAGTGTGATAAGATCACTCTCCACACCTGTTTCAAATCCAATCATGTAAGTCTATTAAAAACCAAACTATTCCTAGAATTCCAAATCCCCCACAATACATCAGAAGAGATGAAATTGAATTGCAAGAACATTTTGTTACAAAGCCATCTGCTAGCAATATCTAGATATTTTTCCACCCTATGATTAAACATCTTCTTAACCAAACACCAAATATTTCTAGACACTCTGCAATCAAATAAGAGATGATGCACACTCTCAAACTCTTTGCAGAAAACACATTTCATTGGTTTTGGCATACCCCTACATCTTAAGTTATCTTTAGTCATGATTTTATTTTGTGAGAACAACCAGAGGAAAACCTGTACTCTAGGAGGGATTTTCAAATCCCAGACAGCAGACAAGAAAATAGGAGTCACTCCCTTAAAATTGACGAAAGCATACATGGATTTCGAAGAGTACACCCCATTTGTTTCATATGACCAAATAAGTTGGTCTTCATCAGAATTTAAAACTATAGTTTCAGCAATCACCAAAAGCTCCTGCCATTGTACCATCATATTGATGTCTACGCACGCTTCTATTCTTGTAGACAGTGTTGGGCCTCCAAGTGCAGAGGTTTGTAGAACAGCAGCAAGTTTCTCTTAAGTGGATCACCCAAGGTTTATCGAACTCAGGGAGGTAGAGGTCAAAGATATCCCTCTCAAGCAACCCTGCAATTACGATACAAGAAGTCACTTGTGTTCCCAACACACCCAATACACTTGTCAGGTGTATAGGTGCACTAGTTCGGCGAAGAGATAGTAAAATGCAAGTGATATGGATGAATATGAGTGGTAATAACAATCTGAAATAAATATGGCAGCAAGTAAACATGCAGTAAAATAGTAAATAAACGGTGATTCGATGTTTGGAAACAAGGCCTAGAGATCATACTTTCACTAGTGGTCACTCTCAACAATGATATCATAAAGGAATATAAATATAAGCACTTCACTATGCTATTCTAAACTACTCTCCGGCTGGATAACGAACACTAATTAACCGCGTAGGGCTGCAAAAGCAAATCTTAAAGATGTATTCCCAAGTACTAATGAACACGCCACGCTGTCACTTTAAGCATTCATAAGACGTACTAGCACACCACAATTTTATAGAGACATCCAACTCAAATCATAATTCAGTGAACAAGTATTCTGTGAAATATAGCCTAAGAGACTCACACGGTGCAGACACTATCACCTTTACACACGTGGGACAAGGAGTCTCCGGAGATCACATACGTAAAATCCACTTGAATAGCATAACGACATCTAGATTACAAAGCTCATGATCACATAAAGATCACACCATGTGAGAGAGAGATAAACCACATAGCTACCGGTAGAGCCCTCAGCCACGGGGGAGAACTACTCCCTCCTCATCATGGGAGTCAGCAACGCCGATGGAGAGGGCGGTGGAGTCGATGGAGATGGCTCTGGCGGCAATTCCCCGTCCCGACAGGGTGCCGGAACAGAGACTTCTGTCCCCCGGATCTTGTCTGCGACGGCGGCGGAGCTACGGAACTTTTCGTGGATGGAGGTCGATTGCTTTAGGGTTTTTGTGTCGGGAGCTTTATATAGGCGGAAGGGCGAGGTCGGAGGAGGCCTGGTAGCCCCAGACCACCCCTAGGCGCGGGCCAGGGCCATGCCGCGCCTAGGCATGGTCTGGCCGCCTCCTAGCCCTCCTTCGTCTGCCCTCTGGACTCTGTCTTTGTTTCAACAAAATAGGAACTTCGACTTTTGTTTCGTCCAATTCCAAGAATATTTCCTGTACAACTTTTCTGAAATACAAAACAGCAGAAAACAAGGAACTGGTACTATGATATCTTGTCAATAGGTTAGTGCCGGAAAATGTATAAAAGTGCCACGAAGTGTAAACAAAACATATAGCAATTGGTGTAAAACAAGCATGAAGCATAAAAAATTATAGATATGTTTGCAATGTATCAACATCCCCAAGCTTAACTCCTGCTCGTCCTCGAGTAGGTAAGTGATAACAAAGTAATTTTTGAGGTGACATGAAGCCAACACAATCTTGATCAAGCATGTAAAGCATTGTGAGTTGGGATCTAAGTACTCTAAACATAGGCATGATAGATATAATTCTAAGAATAGAACTTAGCAACTATGTTATAACATGAGAAGTAACTCAAACAAAGGATCATGAATAATGGTGCATTAAAACCAACTGTTTGTTTATGAGCATAGAGAAAACATAGCAAAGTGGTACTCAACATGTCCTTTATGAAGTAGTAAAACATAAATGCTAGGACACCTTCAAAGTTCAGAGGGTGACTAGATACAAGTAATTTAAGAACAATCAATAGCACAATCATGAATCAATCAATATTAATTTTGGGACTATGCACATTGCACTAAGAATGACAACCATGCTCTCTTAATCGGTGCATAAAGTAGAAGATGAAGACTCAACATAAAAGTAAAAGAGAGACTCTTTGCAGAGTAAGCAAGATAAATAAGTTTTATAAACCTTCCAAAAAGTATGGTACTTATTAGTTTTGAGCTCTCATTGCCCCTATCATAAGCATCTTGAATGGTTAAAGTTAATGTGAATCAAAAATGAGCTATATACTTGCACATCACAAGTTGAAAATCTCATGCCCCCTTGAATGCGAGTACCTAAACCTCATGCTACTTAGGTTCCAAATAAGTTTTTATCATTGTAAGTATACATGTATCATTGAGAACCGCCAACGGGGTACCTCTTGCCCGATGATATGGAGGTACTCTGCTTGTAGGAGCAATGTCATGCCAAAATGACAAGACAAACAGACAATGAGCATCTCAGCAATTTTTTATATTACTATGGGTATAGCTTTTTATTGAAAATGCTTCATAGAATGCTCACTATGGTTTAGTTGTAAATTTCCACTATGAATGATGCATGACTTAGATTAGCGGCCCAGGCGTTTCTCTAACTCATATACAAACTCCATGGACTTATAAGTTTCCATTTTATTTCGCACCGCTAGGCATCCATAAACAAAAGAACATGACATCAACGAAATATAAGTGCAATGTCGAAAGTGTTCCCCATGAAAGCATGGTTATACTAACTCCCAAATTGAAATTTGCAAACATATAAACTTCATAAGATAGTCACAATGATCAAGTTTATTAAGTGCAAGAAAGTAAATGTGCCATCAAGTTCGTGAGAGCTTTACTGACTAATTTTCTCATGCCAAAATTTAATTTGGAAGATAAATAAAAACATGATGAATATACTTGGAATAACAATAATGCTAGTAGGTAGATATGGTGGACACAATTGGCTAACGTTGGTTATTGGTGGTTGGATGCACGATTAGAGCTCATACTAAGTATAGGCGAAGGCTAGCAAAAGACTGGGAGCGACCAACTAAGAGAGCAATAATGGCCATAATCATGCATAGCGACAAAACATTATAATTCAAAGCATAAAGTGATATTACAAGTCAAAATCTAAATGCTCGTAGAGGCTTTAGTTGACTGGTTATAGTCATAACATGGTATAAGCATGTGCCAAGTCAACCCAGTAAAGCATCAAAGGAGAATACCACAATATTATGCTTTGTATGATGGAAACAACACATGATTCTTTCAATGACACATTATGCACTCTCAGCTATTTGAGACAAGTCATGCTACAATAATAACTACTAAGCATATAATAAGAATAAGATCCAACATGACATGCCAAAGTCTATGTCATAGTCTAGAAAAGCTTCCTTTTGCATCACTATAAGCATGAAACATTTTACTTGTCTCCAACACCAATCAACTTATTTGAAATAGATCTCAGAGGTGAAAAAAAATATGGACCAGAGAGCTAATCATACATAAATAAAGAATACTAACAAGCTCTGGAAAAAAAATTGAGTGAAAGAACAAGAGCTAAACGCAGTACTAATAAACTAGAACACTCGTAGAACAATAAGAGCGAAAACTAGAGCGTTCTATGCAATAAAAACCGAGCGTGTCTCTCTCCAAAACAAATATGCTGGGATCCAACATATGCTACAGCAAACAAAATAAAACTAAAAATGAAAATAAAAATAAAAAACGCTCCAAAAACAACAAATAGCATATGAAGCAATAAAATATAGCGCATGAAAAGATGACATGTTGCTTTGTTCATGAAGAGGGGATGGCAGGCATCCCCAAGCTTTGACACTTGTACTTCTTGGATATTTATTGGGGTGCAGGGGCATTCCGAAGCTTGAGCTTTTATCCATTCTTCATCTCATCACATCATTTTTCTCTCCCTACATTTGAAAACTTCCTTCATACAAACCTTCACACAATTCTTTATTAGCAGCATTAGTACAATCAAAATAATAAATCTACTTGGGTTCAGTTCTAACATATATCAAACACCTATCAAAGAATAAGCTACTGTAGCAACATCTTCAAAAATATCTTTGATCAAAAGAATTAAAAAAAGATTAAGAGGCAAATACAAATAGTGGCAGAAATCTGTCAAAACAGAACAACATGTAAAGATCGATTTTTTTTAAACTTTTCTATTGCTCATCTCGAAAAGTGGTCAACTAACGAAAGTAAGATAATAAACTGGGACATATGCACAAAAATTTTCAGCTCAAAAGTCCTCTCTGGCTAGTTATACGAATTTTTATAGTAACAACACAGAATCTGTTTTCAGGACCGCAACTTTCCCAAATCTTACTTTCTTCCTATTAGAGGCTATTTTTGGCACAAAAACGAAATAAAAATGATAAGGGAGATGTTATTACAGAGGTAAAAACTACCAAGACTCAACACAAAATAAAAATTACAGAAATAAAACAATGGATTGTCTCCCATAAGCGTTTTTCTTTAACGCCTTTCAGATAGGCGCAATAATTTGAGAAGATGCTCATATAAGAAATATGAATTGAGCAAAAGAGAGCATCAAGGAGCAAATATGAAACACATTTAAGTCTAACCCACTTCCTATGCATAGGAATCTTGTACCCAAGTAAATTCACAAAGAACAAAGTGACAAATATAGGAAGATAAAATGAGAGTAACTTCGAAACTTTCAACATATAGAGAGGTGTTTTAGTACCATGAAAACTTCAACAACCATATTTTCCTCTCTCATAATAACTTTCAGTAGCATCATGAATAAACTCAACAATATAACTATCACATAAAATATTTTTATCATGAGCCACATGCATAAAATAATTATTACTCCCCACATAAGCATAGTCATTCGTATTATTATAGTGGGAGCAAATTCAACAAAATAGCTATCATTATTATACTCATGACCATAATCATCAAATACAGGAGGCATATTGTAATCATAATTAATTTTGTCCTCAATAGTAGGTGGACTGAAAATAACATAATCATCATTTTAATCATCATATATTGGAGGTATAGTATCATCATAGAAAATTTCCTCCTCAAAAGTTGGGGAACTAAAAAGATCATTTTCAAAAAAACTAGCTTCCCCAAGCTTAGACTTTTCCATAGCATTAGCAATAATGGTGTTGCTACCAGCATGCAAGTAAACTTCCATAGATTTTTTTTATTTTCTCTTCAAACACCTCATGTCCTAACTCAAGATAAATACTATAAAGCTCTCTAATTTTGTTGTTGTTTTCCATTAGGCCTAACTAGTGAAAATAAAAACGAGAAACAAAAAGATATAATTGCAGAATCTAAAGGAAATAGCTTTGAGCACTCACCAACAACTAAAGACTTAGTAGCCAGAGGATGTGAGTACCTTTTACCTTACCTCCCCGGCAACAGCGCCAGAAAAGAGCTTGATGTCTAAGCACGCTTCTATTCTTGTAGACAATGTTGGGCCTCCAAGTGCAGAGGTTTGTAGAACAGCAACAAGTTTCCCTTAAGTGGATCACCCAAGGTTTATCGAACTCAGGGAGGTAGAACTCAAATATATCCCTCTGAAGCAACCCTGCAATTACGATACAAGAAGTATCTTGTGTCCCCAACACACCCAATACACTTGTCAGGTGTATAGGTGCACTATTTCGGTGAAGAGATAGTAAAATGTAAGTGATATGGATGAATATGAGTGGTAATAACAATCTGAAAAAAATGGCAACAAGTAAACATGCATTAAAATAGTAAATAAACAGTGATTCGATGTTTCGAAACAAGGCCAAGGGATCATACTATCACTAGTGGTCACTCTCAACAATGATATCATAAAGAAATATAAATATAAGCACTTCACTGTGCTACTCTGAACTACTCTCCGGTTGGATAACGAACACTAATTTACCGTGTAGGGTGATAACGCGTGAAGCACATGTCCGTTGGGAACCCCAAGTGGAAGGTGTGATGCGTACAGCAGCAAGTTTCCCTCAGTAAGAAACCAAGGTTTATCGAACCAGTAGGAGATGAAGGCCACGTGAAGGTTGTTGGCGGAGGAGTGTAGTGCGGCGCAACACCGGGGATTCCGGCGCCAACGTGGAACCTGCACAACACAATCAAAATACTTTGCCCCAACTTAACGAGTGAGGTTGTCAATCTCACCGACTTGCTCGTAAACAAAGGATTAAACGTATGGTGTGGAGAATGATGTTTGCTTGTGAAGAACAACGAGAGAACGAGATTGCGGTTGATTGTATTTCGGTGTAAAAGAATGGATCGGGGTCCACAGTTCACTAGTGGTGTCTCTCCAATAAGATAAATAGCATGTTGGGTGAACAAATTACAGTTGGGCAATTGACAAATAGAGAGGGCATAACAATGCACATACATATCATGATGACTAATATGAGATTTACTTATGGCATTATGACAAAGTACATAGACCGCTATCCAGCATGCATCTATGCCTAAAAAGTCCACCTTCGGGTTAGCATCCGCACCCCTTCCAGTATTAAGTTGCAAACAACAGACAATTGCATTAAGTATGGTGTGTAATGTAATCAACATAAATATCCTTAGACAAAGCATTGATGTTTTATCCCTAGTGGCAACAAGCACATCCACAACCTTAGAACTTTCGTCACTCGTCCTGCATTCAATGGAGGCATGAACCCACTATCGAGCATAAATACTCCCTCTTGGAGTCACAAGTATCAACTTGGCCAGAGCCTCTACTAGCAACGGAGAGCATGCAAGATCATAAACAACACATATATGATAGATCAATAATCAACTTGACATAGTATTCCATACGGATCCCAACAAACACAACATGTAGCATTACAATAGACGATCTTGATCATGATAGGCAGCTCACAAGATCTAAACATGATAGCACAAGAGGAGAAGACAACCATCTAGCTACTGCTATGGACCCATAGTCCAAGGATGAACTACTCACACATCAATCCGGAGGCGATCATGGTGATGTAGAGTCCTCCGGGTGATGATTCCCCTCTCCGGCAGGGTGCTGGAGGCGATCTCCTGAATCCCCCGAGATGGGATTGGCGGCGGCGGTGCTGTCCACAACTGGCGTGTGGTTGACGTGGGAGGTAGAAATCTCTGTGGTGTAGCTTTTCTTCGTTCCCCGGCAACGGCGCCAGAAAATAGCTTGATGTCTACACACGCTTCTATTCCTATAGACAGTGTTGGGCCTCCAAGAGCAGAGGTTTGTAGAACAGCAGTAAGTTTCCCTTAAGTGAATCACCCAAGGTTTATCGAACTCAGGGAGGTAGAGGTCAAAGATATCCCTCTCAAGCAACCCTGCAATTACGATACAAGAAGTCTCTTGTGTCCCCAACACACCTAATACACTTGTCAGATGTATAGGTGCACTAGTTCGGTGAAGAGATAGTGAGATGCAAGTGATATGGATGAATATGAGTGGTAATAACAATCTGAAATAAAGATGGCAGCGAGTAAACATGCAGTAGAACAGTAAATAAGCGGAGTTTCGATATTCGGAAACAAGGCCTAGGGATCATACTTTCACTAGTGGACACTCTCAACATTGATCACATAACTGAATAAACAAATACTACTTTCTCTACACTCTCTTGTTGGATGACAAACACCATTCATTGTGTAGGGCTACAAGAGCTCCCTCAAGCCGGAGTTAACAAGCTCCACAACATTCGGTGTTCATATTTAAGTAACCTTAGAGTGCATAATAGACCATTGCAATTATACCGAGTACTAACATAGCATGCACACCATCACCGTCAGGCTATGAAAGGGGAATAGATCACATCAATACTATCATAGTAATAGTTAACTTCATAATCTACAATAGATCACAATCATAGCTTATACCAAGTACTACATTATGCACACACTGTCAACATTACATCATGGAGGAGGAATAGACTACTTTAATAACATCACTAGAGTAGCACATAGATGATATTCAACTAGATCACAAAGCTCATGATCACATAAAGATCACATGGGAGAGAGAGATGAACCAAATAGCTACGGTACAACCCTTAGCCTCGGGGGAGAACTACTCCCTCCTCATCATAGGAGACAGCAGCGGTGATGAAGATGGCGGTGGTGTCGATGGAGATGCCTTCCGGGGGCAATTCCCCGTCCCGGCGGCGTGCCGGAACAGAGACTTCTGTCCCCCGAATCTTGGCTTCGCGATGGCGGCGGCTCTGGAACTTTTCTCGTATCGTGCCTTATCGGTATCGAAGATTTAGGTCAGGGAGGCTTATATAGGCGAAGAGTCGGAGTCGGAAGGGCCACGGGGCCCCTCACAGTAGGGGGGCGCCCCCCCCCTTGGTCGCGCCGCCATGTGGGGTGGGGCCCCTGGCTCTCCTCTGGCCCCTCTTCGGTGCTCTGGAAGCTTCCTTGAAATATAAGATCGTGGGCGTTGATTTCGTCCAGTTCCGAGAATATTTCCTTACTAGGATTTCTGAAACCAAAAACAGCAGAAAACAGGAACTAGCACTTCGGCATCTCGTTAATAGGTTAGTTCCGGAAAACGC
This sequence comes from Lolium rigidum, assembly GCF_022539505.1. Lineage (NCBI taxonomy): Eukaryota > Viridiplantae > Streptophyta > Magnoliopsida > Poales > Poaceae > Lolium > Lolium rigidum. Next base: position 128,606,796 of record NC_061509.1, on the reverse strand, counting down.
ATAAAATCATCATAAAGTGTGAACAAAACATGTAGGTATTGTCATAAAACAAGCATGGAACATAAGAAATTATAGATACGTTGGAGACGTATCAGCATCCTCAAGCTTAGTTCCTACTCGCCCTCGAGTAGGTAAACGATAACAAAGATAATTTCTTAAGTGACATGCTATCATAATCTTGATCAATACTATTGTAAAGCATATGAGATGAATGCAGCGATTCGAAGCAATGGTAAAGACAATGAGTAAACAACTGAATCATATAACAAAGACTTTTAATGAATAGTACTTTCAAGACAAGCATCAATAAGACTTGCATAGGAGTTAACTCATAAAGCAATAGATTCTTAGTATAAGGTTTTGAAGCAACACAAAGGAAGATATAAGTTTCAGCAGTTGCTTTCAACTTCAATATGTTTATCTCATGGATAATTGTCAACACAAAGTAATATAACAAGTGCAATAGGTAAACATGTAAGAATCAATGCACACAGTTCACACAAGTGTTTGCTTCTAAGATAGAAAGAAGTAGGTAAACTAACTCAACAATAAAGTAAAAGATAGGCCCTTCGCAGAGGGGAGCATGGAAACAATTTTGTCAACGGTAGTAATAAAGCATATGTGTTATGTATAATACATCTTATAAGTTGCAAGCCTCATGCATAGATTACCAATAGTGCTCGCACCTTGTCCTAATTAGCTTGGATTTACATGGATTATCATGGCATAACATATGTTTCAACCAAGTGTCACAAAGGGGTACCTCTATGCCGCCTGTACAAAGGTCTAAGGAGAAAGCTCGCATTGGATTTCTCGCTTTTGATTATTCTCAACTTAGACATCCATACCGGGACAACATAGACAAATAGATAATGGACTCCTCTTTAATGCATAAGCATTCAACAACAGATAAAATTCTCATAAGAGATTGAGGATTGATGTCCAAACTGAAACTTCCACCATGATTCATGGTTTTAGTTAGCGGCCCAATGTTCTTCTCTAACAATATGCATACTCAAACCATTTGATCATGAAAATCGCCCTTACTTCGGACAAGACGAACATGCATAGCAACTCACATGATATTCAACAAAGGTGTAATAGTTGATGGCGTCCCCAGAAACATGGTTACCGCTCAACAAGCAACTTATAAGAAATAAGATACATAGCTACATATTCTTCACCACAATAGTTTTTAAGGCTATTTTTCCCATGAGCTATATATTGTAAAGACAAAGGATAGAATTTTAAAGGTAGCACTCAAGCAATTTACTTTGGAATGGCAGAAAAATACCATGTAGTAGGTAGGTATGGTGGACACAAATGGCATAGTTTTTGGCTCAAGGATTTTGGATGCACGAGAAGTAATCCCTCTCAATACAAGGCTTAGGCTAGCAAGGTTGTTTGAAGCAAACTCAAGTATGAAACGGTACAGCAAAACTTACATATGAACATATTGCAAGCATTATAAGACTTTACATCGTCTCCTTGTTTTTCAAACACCTTAACCAGAAAATATCTAGACTCTAGAGACCAATCATGCAAACCAAATTTTAACAAGCTCTATGTAGTTCTTCATTAATAGGTACAAAGTACATGATGCAAGAGCTTAAACATGATATATATGAGCACAACAATTGCCAAGTATCAAATTATTCAAGACATTATACCAATTACCACATGAAGCATTTTCTGTTTCCAACCATATAACAATGAACGAAGCAGTTTCAACCTTCGCCATGAACATTAAGAATAAAGCTAAGAACATATGTGTTCATATGAAACAGCGGAGCGTGTCTCTCTCCCAAACAAAGAATGCTAGGATCCGATTTTATTCAAACAAAAACAAAAACAAACAGACGCTCCAAGTAACGCACATAAGATGTGACGGAATAAAAATATAGTTTCACTAGAGGTGACCTGATAAGTTGTCGATGAAGAAGGGATGCCTTGGGCATCCCCAAGCTTAGATGCTTGAGTCTTCTTAAAATATGCAGGGATGAACCACGGGGCATCCCCAAGCTTAGACTTTTCACTCTTCTTGATCATATTATATCATCCTCCTCTCTTGACCCTTGAAAACTTCCTCCACACCAAACTCAAAACAAACTCATTAGAGGGTTAGTGCATAATTGAAAATTCATATATTCAGAGGTGACATAATCATTCTTAACACTTCTGGACATTGCACAAAGCTACTGAAAGTTAATGGAACAAAGAAATCCATCAAACATAGCAAAACAGGCAATGCGAAATAAAAGGCAGAATCTGTCAAAACAGAACAGTCCGTAAAGACGAATTTTTCTGGGGCACTTAACTTGCTCAGATGAAAATGCTCAAATTGAATGAAAGTTGCGTACACATCCGAGGATCACGCTCGTAAATTGGCAGATTTTTCTGAGTTACCTACAGAAGGGGCTACTCAATTTCGTGACAGTAAGAAATCTGTTTCTGCACAGTAATCCAAATCTAGTATCAACCTTACTATCAAAGACTTTACTTGGCACAACAATGCAATAAAATAAAGATAAGAAGAGTTTGCTACAGTAGTAACAACTTCCAAGACTCAACAAAACAGTAGCAAAATAAAAACATGGGTTATCTCCCAAGAAGTGCTTTCTTTATAGCCATTAAGATGGGCTCAGCAATTTTAATGATGCTCACATAAGGATGAGAGTTGGAGCAAAGAGAGCATCAAAAAGCAAGTATGAAACAAATTTAAGTCTAACCCACTTCCTATGAAAAGGATTCTTGTACACAAATAAATTCATGTAGAACAAAGTGACAAGCATAGGAAGATAAAACACGAGTAACTTCAAGATTCTCAACATATAGAGGGGAAACTTAATATTATTAAGATGCATATAACCATGTTTCCCTCTCTCATAATAACTTTCAGTGGCATCATGAACAAATTCAAAAATGTAACTATCACATAAAGCATTCTTATTCATATGCATAAAAGTATCATTACTCTTCACATAAGCATAATCAATTTTATTAATTGTAGTGGGAGCAAATTCAACAAGGTAGCTATCATTATCACCATAATCATCAAATATAGGAGGCATAGTATAATCATAATTAATTTTATCCTCAATAGTAGGTGGATGATAGTCATCATTGTAATCATCATATATAGGAGGTAAAGTACCATCAAAGTAAATTTTCTCCTCCATGCTTGGGGGACTAAAAATAGCATGCTCATCAAAACCAGCTTCCCCAAGCTTAAATTCTTCCATAGCATTATCAACAATGGTATTCATACTAATAACATTGCTACTAGCATGCAAATAAGGTTCCATAGGTTTTTTAATTTTCGCATCACACAATTTATGTCTTAACTCAGGAAATAGATTAAAAAGCTCACTGTTAATTTCCATTATGCCTAACTAGTGAAAAAATAAAAACAAGAAACAAAAAGATGCAATTGCATGATCTAAAGGAAATAGCTTCGAGCACTCACACACCGGCAACAATGCTAGGAAATAGCTTAGTAGTCGGAGGATGTGAATACCTTTTACCTTACCTCCCAGGCAACGGCGCCGTAAAAATAGCTTGTTGTCCACAACTAGCGCGTGGTTGACGTGGGAGGTAGAAATCTCTGTGGTGTAGCTTTTCTTCGTTCCCCGGCAACGGTGCCAGAAAATAGCTTGATGTCTACGCACGCTTCTATTCCTGTAGACAGTGTTGGGCCTCCAAGAGCAGAGGTTTGTAAAAGAGCAGCAAGTTTCCCTTAAGTGAATCACCCAAGGTTTATCGAACTCAGGGAGGTAGAGGTCAAAGATATCCCTCTCAAGCAACCCTGCAATTACGATACAAGAAGTCTCTTGTGTCCCCAACACACCTAATACACTTGTCAGATGTATAGGTGCACTAGTTCGGCGAAGAGATAGTGAGATGCATGTGATATGGATGAATATGAGTGGTAATAACAATCTGAAATAAAGATGGCATCGAGTAAACATGCAGTAGAACAGTAAATAAGCGGAGTTTCGATATTCGGAAACAAGGCCTAGGGATCATACTTTCACTAGTGGACACTCTCAACATTGATCACATAACCGAATAAACAAATACTACTTTCTCTACACTCTCTTGTTGGATGACAAACACCATTCATTGTGTAGGGCTACAAGAGCTCCCTCAAGCCGGAGTTAACAAGCTCCACAACATTCGGTGTTCATATTTAAGTAACCTTAGAGTGCATAATAGACCATTGCAATTATACCGAGTACTAACATAGCATGCACACTCGTCACCGTCGGTGCTATGAAAGGGGAATAGATCGCGTCAATACTATCATAGTAATAGTTAACTTCATAATCTACAAGAGATCACAATCATAGCTTATACCAAGTACTACATGATGCACACATTGTCAACATTACATCATGGAGGAGGAATAGACTACTTTAATAACATCACTAGAGTAGCACATAGATGATATTCAACTAGATCACAAAGCTCATGATCACATAAAGATCACATGGGAGAGAGAGATGAACCACATAGCTACGGTACAACCCTTAGCCTCGGGGGAGAACTACTCCCTCCTCATCATAGGAGACAGCAGTGGTGATGAAGATGGCGGTGGTGTCGATGGAGGTGCCTTTCGGGGGCAATTCCCCGTCCCGGCGGCGTGCCGGAACAGAGACATCTGTCCCCCGAATCCTGGCTTTGCGATGGCGGCGGCTCTGGAACTTTTCTCGTATCGTGGCTTATCGGTATCGAAGATTTAGGTCAGGGAGGCTTATATAGGCGAAGAGTCGGAGTCAGAAGGGCCACGGGGCCCCCTCACAGTAGGGGGGCGCGCCCCCCCTTGGCCGCACCGCCATGTGGGGTGGGGCCCCCTGGCTCTCCTCTGGCCCCTCTTCGGTGCTCTGGAAGCTTCCTTGAAATATAAGATCGTGGGCGTTGATTTCGTCCAATTCCGAGAATATTTCCTTACTAGGATTTCTGAAACCAAAAACAGCAGAAAACAGGAACTGGCACTTCGGCATCTCGTTAATAGGTTAGTTTCGGAAAACGCATAAAATCATCATAAAGTGTGAACAAAACATGTAGGTATTGTCATAAAACAAGCATGGAACATAAAAAATTATAGATACGTTGGAGACGTATCAGCGGCGTCTCTGGAACTTTTTCGTATCGTGGCTCTCGGTAATAGGGTTTTCGCGACGGAGAGTATAAGTAGGCGGAAGGGCAGAGTCGGAGGAGGCACGGGGGCCCCACACCATAGGCCGGCGCGGGCCCCATGCTGGCCGCGCCACCCTATGGTTAGGGCGCCTCGTGGCCCCACTTCGTATCCTCTTCGGTCTTCTGGAAGCTCCGTGGAAAAATAAGACCCTGGGCGTTCGTTTCGTCCAATTCCGAGAATATTTCCTGTGTAGGATTTCTGAAACCAAAAACAGCACAAAACAGGACTGGCGCTTTGGCATCTCGTTAATAGGTTAGTGCCGGAAAATGCATAATAATGATGTAAAGTGTGTATTAAACATGTGAGTATTGTCATAAAACTAGCATGGAACATAAGAAATTATAGATACGTTTGAGACGTATCAAACATCCCCAAGCTTAGTTCCTACTCGCCCTCGAGTAGGTAAACGATAACAAGGATAATTTCTGAAGTGACATGCTATCATAATCTTGATCAATACTATTGTAAAGCATATGATATGAATGAAGTGATTCGAACCAATGGTAAAGACAATGACTAAACAACTGAATCATATAGCAAAGACTTTTCATGAATAGTACTTTTAAGACAAGCATCAATAAGACTTGCATAGGAGTTAACTCATAAAGCAATAAATTCTTAGTAGAAAGTTTTGAAGCAACACAAAGGAAGATATAAGTTTCAGCGGTTGCTTTCAACTTCAACATGTATATCTCATGGATGATTGTCAACACAAAGTAATATGATGAATGCAAATAAGCAAGTATGTAGGAATCAATGCACACAGTTGACACAAGTGTTTGCTTCTAAGATAGAAAGAAATAGGTAAACTGACTCAACATAAAGTAAAAGAAAGGCCCTTCGCAGAGGGAAGCATGGATTACTATTTTTGTGCTAGAGCTTTTCATTTTGAAAACATAGAAACAATTTTGTCAACGGTAGTAATAATTCATATGTGTTATGTGATGACCCACAAGTATAGGGGATCGCAGCAGTCTTCGCGGGTAGTAAAACCCAATTTATTGATTCGACACAAGGGGAGATAAAGAATACTTGAAAGCCTTAACAGCGGAGTTGTCAATTCAGCTGCACCTGGAAACAGACTTGCTCGCAAGAGTTTATCAGTAGTAAGCAGCTTTATAGCGATAGCAGTAGTGAAATAACAAGCAGAGAGTAACAAAGACAGCGAGTAGTGATTATAGTAAACAGCAGGATTAAAATACCGTAGGCACGGGGACGGATAACGGGCGTTGCATGGATGAGAGAAACTCATGTAACAATCAAGCAGGGCATTTGCGGATAATAATAAAACGGTGTCTAAGTACAAAGCAATCAATAGGCATGTGTTCCAATTATAGTCGTACGTGCTCGCAATGAGAAACTTGCACAACATCTTTTGTCCTACCAGCCGGTGGCAGCCGGGCCTCAAGGGAATCTACCGGATATTAAGGTACTCCTTTTAATAGAGTACCGGAGAAAAGCATTAACACTCCGTGAACACATGTGATCCTCACATCACTACCATCCCCTCCGGTTGTCCCGATTTCGTCACTTCGGGGCCATTGGTTCCGGACAGACGACATGTGTATACAACTTGCGGGTAAGACCATAAACAATGAATATCATGATGAAATAATAACATGTTCAGATCTGAGATCATGGCACTCGGGCCCTAGTGACAAGCATTAAGCATAACAAGTTGCAACAATATCATCAAAGTACCAATTACGGACACTAGGCACTATGCCCTAACAATCTTACACTATTACATGACCAATCTCATCCAATCCCTACCATCCCCTTCGGCCTACAGCGGGGGAATTACTCACACATGGATGGGGGAAACATGGCTGGTTGATGAAGAGGCGTCGGTGGTGATGGCGGCGATGATCTCCTCCAATTCCCCGTCCCGGCGGAGTGCCAGAACGGAGACTTCTGGCTCCCGAGACGGAGTTTCGCGATGTGGCGGCGTTCTGGAGGGTTTCTGGTGACGTCTACTTCTCTCCGTGCGTTTTTAGGTCGAAGGCGATAAGTAGTCCGAAGGAGGGCGTCGGAGGCCGACCGAGGGGGCCACACGCTAGGGCCGCGCGCCCCCCTCCTGGGCCGCGCCGCCCTAGGGTGTGGGGCCCTCGGGCCTCCACCCGACTTGCCCTTCCGGCTCCGTGAGTCTTCGGGAAAATAGGGCCTTCCGTATAAATTTCGAGGTTTTTCCCGAAAGTTGGATTTCTGCACAAAAACGAGACACCGTAACAGTTCTTAAACAGCGTTAGTCCGTGTTAGTTGCATCCAAAACACACAAATTAGAGGCAAAACAATAGCAAAAGTGTTCGGGAAAGTAGATACGTTTTGGACGTATCAACTCCCCCCAAGCTTAGCTTATTGCTTGTCCTCAAGCAATTCAGTTAACAACTGAGCGATAAAAGAACTTTCACGAACACATTTGTTCATATGATGTAAATATTCTCATGCTATGGCTAACACTTAGGCAGTTCATAATAAGATACATGCAAATAAGATCATCTAATAGCTATATCAATCATGGAAAGGTACCAACAATTAATAATAAGCATCATGAATCATGTATATAAGCAGGATTGCAATGTTCATAAAAGAGTATGATAGAGTGGTATCTCGCTTGCCCATATTTGATCAACAGAAACATAAATGCCCATGCACCTCTGAAGTTCATAGAAAGACTAGAAATAGTGATTGTCAAAGATAAAAGCATCAAAGTTATACCACAATCAATCATATTTTGAGACAAGCATATTACACTAAGAATGACAATTGTGCTCTCAAGAAAGTGCTCAAAGAAAGGATGGAGACACAACATAAAAGTAAAAGATTGACCCTTCGCAGAGGGAAGCAGGGATTAACATGCGTTAGAGCTTTTCATTTGTAAAGCAGGAGTAAAATTATTTTGAGAGGTGTTTGTTGTTGTCAACGAATGGTAATGGGTACACCAACTACCTCGCCAACCGGACTTTCAAGAGCGGCTCCCATGAAGGACGTTATTTCTACCAGACAAGGTAGATCATCCCTCTTCTCTTTTATTTACACACGTATTTTAGTTTTATTATGGGTGACACTCCCCCAACCTTTGCTTACACAAGCCATGGCTAACCGAATCCTCGGGTGCCTTCCATCAATCACATACCATGGAGGAGTGTCTATTTGCAAAATTAAGTTGCTTATTGATGAATCGGAGCAAAACATGTGAAGAGAATTATTA
>NC_061509.1:128462087-128598285 GCF_022539505.1 Lolium rigidum | reverse complement strand
TGAAAGTTGATTAATTGGGGCTGGGAACCCCATTGCCAGCTCTTTTTGCAAAGTTATTGGATAGCGGATGTGCCACTAGGCCATATGAAAGTCCGTCAAGAGTAAATGACAAGGTTGAAAGTTAAACACCACATACTTCCTCATGAGCTATGAAACATTAACACAAATTGAGAAGCATTTTGAAGGTTTAAAGGTAGCGCATGAGAATTTACTTGGAATGGTTTGAAATGCCATGCATATGTATTTATGGTGGACACTCTGGAATAACTTGGTTTTCATGTGTTTGGAAGCACGAGCAGCGTTCCCGCTCAGTACAAGTGAAGGCTAGCAAAAGACTAGGGAGCGACAAATCAAGAGAGCAGCAACTGTCATAATCATGCTTGCGGCAAAATAAATTAACTGAGACATAAAAGTGATACCAGAACTCTGAAGCAATGTAAATTATTGAGGCTTAATTGACTCTTGTTCAGTCATATGCATGCGTGAGCATGTGCCAAGTTAATTCAAACGAATTATTCAGAGGAGCATACCACAATATCATACCTATCTATGAATAAAACAATACAAGCAAACATCCATGACATGCTACTCATATTAATAAATTGGAGCTAAACATGAGAGATCATGAACTACTAGACTTTCTTAAATGACATATACCTCACATGAACCAACTAAGCATGCTCACATGTATGAGTATATGTACAAAAATGAAAACAAATAGAGTTCATACCAGCCTCTCACCACAATCAGATTGTCGTAGATCGTTATTATTGCCTTTTCACTTGTGTAGCTTGGATAATATGAAATGAAAACCACGCTCCAGCCACCGAAGACCATTGAACTCATAATGAACTTTACAAACCAAAGAAGAACAGCAAATATTTTTGGTGTTTTCGAATTTGAGAACAAGAACAAAAGGAAACAAACAAACAAAGCAAAATCTTTTTGGATTTTCTTATAGCAAACTAGCAATAGCAAAGAAAGCGAAACAAATGCAAGAAACTAAAGTAAACAAGTGGTGAAGAGAAACAACAGAAATATTTTTGTTCTTTTTGTGTTTTGGGAAAGAAACAAAGCAAAAAACAAGAAATGGCAAACTAAAAGAAACACAGAAAAACAAGATGGCAGAAATCTGCCAAAACCTGACAGCAGTACAGAAATCGATTTTTACAAAAATCTTCCGTTGCTCAGCTCGAAAAGTGTTCAACTAATGAAAGTTAGATAACAATCTGGGGAACATGCACAAAAATTGGCAGCTCAAAATAACGTTCTGGCTGTGCGCACGAATTTTTCTAGTAACAGTCCAGAATCTGTTTTCAGGCAGCACTTCCCCAAATATCATCTCCCTCTCATTGGAAGACCACTCAAAGAGACTAAACAAGTATGTACAAGTACCCAGCAACCATAATATGCAAAGAATGAGTGATGCCGGTATACCTCCCCCAAGCTTAGGCTTTTGGCCTAAGTGGAGATCAACCCCATGGTGCCCATGAAGAAGCACCCTCGTAGTACGAAGATGGATCATATTCCGGGTATGTGCTAGAAGAAGCACCCGGATACGTGACGGTGTAGTCGTAGGAGGGCTCGGCGTCCTCGGAGTCATGCTGCTGGTGGAAGTTGTGTATCTTCAGCTTTTCATCCACCTCCTCCTTAGAGCGCGACCATGGTTTCCTGTTGATACTGAACAAATCTGGTTGGGGCAAAGGGACTTCCCTCTCTTCCCCGTCAGCAAATAACACTCTATAGACAATATCATCTAACCTAGAGTCAGCTGTAACAAATTGATGATTCTTCATAGCAGCAATATCGAGCCTCATAGGAGCTATTTTTACATCATTAGGATCAAGAGGAAGCTCTAAATATGCTAAAACGCGCGAAGCAATAATTCCTCCAAATATGGGCCCCTTGTTAGACAAGCGGCGAGCAACAAGAGAACCAAGATGATAAGGTGTTTCCCCAGTGAGTGCAGCAATTAAGAAACCAAGGTGATAGCTAGATATGTTGCTAGTGTTCTCCCTACCAAGAATGCTAGTACCAATGTAATAAGCAAAATACTTAATGGCGGGGAGTTGAATGTTTCTTATCTTGCCACGCTGAATGGTGCGACAATCATCATTGGTGATCCCTCGATAGAGCTCCAACAATTCCCTGGGGTTGTCCTCGATCTTCCTTGCTGTACCTACAGGGACAATACCCAATGCAGCACAAAAAATTTCCATCTTCATAGTAATAGGTTTACCATAGATCTTGAATGAAACTGTCGGGTGAAAGTGCTTATTGTTGAACTTGAAGCTCTCCACAAAGATTTTAGTGAGCGTGTAGTATTGCTCACTCTCATCTCCCACATAGGTGGTTAAACTTGCCCTACCGACGAGGGTAAAGAAATCATCCAACAACCCTGCATTACTCAAAAAGTCATAACATGGAAAGGATGCAGCGTTGGGGACTCCATTGTCCTCCTCGGGTGCGAATCTTGGTGCGATGAGATCCTCATTGTAGGATGGCCTGCATCGGGTGGATGACCTAGAGGGCCTCCCCGTGCTTGTTGTCTCCCCTTGGAACACTTCTCCAAAGTTAAAGTTGTCCATCCCCCTTTTCGAAGAGCAAATGTGCCAAATCTCGGAACGCTGAAATACTGAGGCTGCAGCAAAGAGATCGAGAAATGCTGGAGTTCTTGAGCAAAAACACGAGTGAGAGGAAGGCGTCGGTGTCGATTTTTTCGGGAGAGAGAAGAGTGTGGGAGGAAGAGATGCTAAAGTGGGGAAAAGGGGGGCCCACACACCAGGGTGGCGCGCCCCCCTTGCTGGCCGCGCCAGCCTGTGGGGTTCCACCCCGGGGTGCCCAACTGGTCATCCCTGAGTGCTCCCAGGTGCCTCGTCGAAAAATAGGACCAACGGTATAATTTTTGTGAATTTTTGAAAACTTTGAAAAATGCACATTTCTGGGTTTATTATTACTGGCCAGGAAATTTTTTGAAATTTCCAATTAAGTAAGGAACTTTGCAACTTAAAAGTGCTACAGCAACTAGAGCAAGTGGAGGAAGAAAGAGATGTTGTTTACCTCCTCTATGCATATAAAAAGTATTTGTTAACAAGGTTGATCAAGTCTTGCCACCAAATAAATTTTACATAGCATAAGAAGAAATAAACCTCAAATCAATCATGTTACCTTGAATTGTATTGATATGGATCCAATCACAAGAGTTTGATATTATTCTTTAGGCTCGTATATTGGACAATCAATAGTTCCAACTTTGATAGTTCTCACATTAGAAATAGTATTAACTCCACATGCTTTTTCAATCCTCTTGGGGAAATAGACGGTGTGCTCCTTATCATCAACATTGAAAGTAAACTTTCCTTTATTGCAATCAATAACAGCCCTCGCGGTGTTAAGAAAAGGTCTCCCAAGAATAATAGACATATTATCATCTTCGAGCATTTCCAACACAACAAAATCAGTTAATATCAAGCAGTTATTAGTAACTTGAACAGGAACATCCTCACATATACCAACAGGAATAGCAGTAGATTTATCAGCCATTTGCAAAGATATATCAGTAGGTATCAACTTATCTAAGTAAAGTCTCTTATAAAGAGAAAAAGGCATAACACTAACACCGGCTCCCAAGTCACATAGAGCAGTTTTAACATAATTATTCTTAATAGAACAAGGAATAGTAGGTATACCTGGGTCGCCCAACTTCTTTGGAACTTTGCCATTGAAAGAGTAATTAGCAAGCATAGTGGAAATTTCCTCATTGGGGATTTTCCTTTTGTTAGTAACAATATCTTTCATATACTTTGAATAAGGAGGCAATTTAATAGCATCAGTCAAAGGGATTTGCAAGAATAAAGGTTTCATCCAATCACAAAATTTATTATAGTGTTCTTCTTCCTTTGATTTTAGTTTCTTAGCAGGGAAAGGCATTTGCTTTTGCACCCAAGGTTCCCTTTCATTACCATGTTTCTTAGCAATAAAATCTTCTTTAGTATACTTTTTATTTTTATCTTGCTTTTCAGGTTCATCTTCAACTTCTTCTTTATCAGAAACATCATTCTTATCATTACCATTATTATTATCATGTTCATTACCACTTTCGGTTTCAGCATCGAAATAGAAATACTATTAGGATCATTAACAGGTTCAGAGGATTCTACAACATTTTTATGTTTCTTCTTCTTTTTCTTAGAAGGAGCACTAGGTTCAATGCGTTGCGAATCTTGTTCAATTCTTTTGGGATGCCCTTCAGGATATAGAGGATCCTGGGTAGAGACACCACCTCTAGTTGTTACTTCATAAGCATGTTTCTCTTTAGAATTATTTTGTAATAAGTCATTTTGCACTTTAGTGAGTTGATCAATTTGAGTTTGAACCATTTGAAAATGTTTAACAAGCATCTTAACATCGTTGGAGGTTCTCTCCACAATATCATGCAAATTGCTAATAGCTTGAGAATTTTCCATTAGATGATTCTCTACTCTCATATTAAAATTTTCTTGCTTAACAATATAATTATCAAATTCATCTAAGCATTGTGCAGGAGGTTTTGAATACGGAATATCTTCCCTAGTAAAGCGGCTGAAGGGAGTTTACCTCAATCATGGATGAAGGGGGAATTATCTCACATATATCTTCTATGGGAGGTAGATTCTTCACATCTTCGGATTTAATACCTTTCTCCTTGAGAGACTTCTTGGCTTCCCTCATATCTTCATCATTCAATTTAATTAAACCCCTCTTCTTCAATATTGGCGTTGGAATTGGTTCGGGCGTAGTCCAATCATCATGATTCCGGCCTATTTTAGCCAATAATTCTTCAGCTTCGTGCGGAGTTCTTTTCTCGAAAACACAACCAGCACAACTATCCAGGTATGCCCTAGACTCAATGGTTAGTCCACTATAAAATATATCAAGTAGATCATTCTTTTCTAAATCATGTCCAGAGTCGAGCTCGATAAGAGAACAAAATCTTGCCCAAGCCTCGGGCAATTTCTCTTCATCTCCCTGGTCAAATCTATAAATTCTCCGTAAAGCAATATGTTGAGCACTAGCGGGAAAGTATTTTCGAAAGAAAACATCACGCAAATCAGTTGGATTTTTAATAGAACCAGGAGGCAAATTATTATACCATGTTTTAGCATCATCCTTTAATGAGAAAGGAAAAATTTTAGCGACAAAGTAAGTACACATCTTGATATCATCAGAAAACAAACTACTCATAGAAGAAAGTTCAATCATGTGTTCTACAACACTTTCTTTTTCAGTACCACAAAAGGGTGCTTTCTCTACAATAGCTATATGAGATAGATCAAGAGAAAAATCATAATCTTTATCCTTAATGCATATAGGAGATGTGGCAAATTTAGGATCGGGAGATAACTTATGTCTAATAGTATATTGAGTGAGAAACTTTTTAATTTTACTTGCATCGAGCAGTAGCATTGCATCTATTAATAAGATCATCATTAAGCTCCACATAATCTTCATCGGGATCATCACTAGAATAATCAAGTTCGGGTGAACTAACGAGTGTAGTAGCATCAGGAGTTTCGAGCATTTTCAATTTATCTAGACCTAGCAATTGTAGCATCTAGAAAGGATCCCAATGAACCACTATCATCAAGCACAGCAGAAATATTATCAATATTATGAGAGTTTTCAGATTCAACGAAGTACCGAGCATGTGAAGCATGTGGTGGTGAAACAAGTTTATCAATCACGGATGGTGAATCAAGAGCGACGAGAGGTACTCGGAGTTGTACCTTTTCTTGTAGTGGATGGTAATATGGCGACTTTAGTATCGCGAGGTTTACCCATGATGGAGAATTTGCAGCGAACAATATTAATCCAAGTGAACTTCCAAATAAAGCTATGCTCCCCGGCAACGGCGCCGTAGAACATGATCTTCATGACCCACAAGTATAGGGGATCGCAGCGAGTCTTCGCGGGTAGTAAAACCCAATTTATTGATTCGACACAAGGGGAGACAAAGAATACTTGAAAGCCTTAACAGCGGAGTTGTCAATTCAGCTGCACTGGAAACAGACTTGCTCGCAAGAGTTTATCGAGTAGTAACAGTTTTATAGCGATAGCGATAGTGAAATAACAGCAGCAGAGTAACAAAGACAGCAATAGTGATTATAGTAAACAGCGAGGATTAAAATACCGTAGGCACGGGGACGGATAACGGGCGTTGCATGGATGAGAGAAACTCATGTAACAATCAAGCGGGGCATTTGCGGATAATAATAAAACGGTGTCTAAGTACAAAGCAATCAATAGGCATGTGTTCCAATTATAGTCGTACGTGCTCGCAATGAGAAACTTGCACAACATCTTTTGTCCTACCAGCCGGTGGCAGCCGGGCCTCAAGGGAATCTACTCGGATATTAAGGTACTCCTTTTAATAGAGTACCGGAGCAAAGCATTAACACTCCGTGAACACATGTGATCCTCACATCACTACCATCCCCTCCGGTTGTCCCGATTTCGTCACTTCGGGGCCATTGGTTCCGGACAGCGACATGTGTATACAACTTGCAGGTAAGACCATAAACAATGAATATCATGATGAAATAATAACATGTTCAGATCTGAGATCATGGCACTCGGGCCCTAGTGACAAGCATTAAGCATAACAAGTTGCAACAATATCATCAAAGTGCCAATTACGGACACTAGGCACTATGCCCTAACAATCTTACACTATTACATGACCAATCTCATCCAATCCCTACCATCCCCTTCGGCCTACAGCGGGGGAATTACTCACACATGGATGGGGGAAACATGGCTGGTTGATGAAGAGGCGTCGGTGGTGATGGCGGCGATGATCTCCTCCAATTCCCCGTCCCGGCGGAGTGCCAGAACGGAGACTTCTGGCTCCCGAGACGGAGTTTCGCGATGTGGCGGCGTTCTGGAGGGTTTCTGGCGACTTCTACTTCTCTCCGTGCGTTTTTAGGTCGAAGGCGATAAGTAGTCCGAAGGAGGGCGTCGGAGGCCGACCGAGGGGGCCACACGCTAGGGCCGCGCGCCCCCCTCCTGGGCCGCGCCGCCCTAGGGTGTGGGGCCCTCGGGCCTCCACCGACTTGCCCTTCGGCTCCGTGAGTCTTCCGGGAAAATAGGGCCTTCTCGTATAAATTCCGAGGTTTTTTCTGAAAGTTGGATTTCTGCACAAAAACGAGACACCGGAACAGTTCTGCTGAAAACAGCGTTAGTCCGTGTTAGTTGCATCCAAAACACACAAATTAGAGGCAAAACAATAGCAAAAGTGTTCGGGAAAGTAGATACGTTTTGGACGTATCATTATGCATAATACATCCTATAAGTTGCAAGCTTCATGCATAGAATACCAATAGTGCTCGCACCTTGTCCTAATTAGCTTGGATTTACATGGATTATCATTGCATAACATATGTTTCAACCAAGTGTCACAAAGGGGTACCTCTATGCCGCCTGTACAAAGGTCCAAGGAGATAGATCACATTTGATTTCTCGTTTTTGATAGATCTCAACTAAGGACATCCATACCGGGACAACATAGAAAACAGATAATGGACTCCTCTTAATGCATAAGCATTCAACAACAGATAATATTCTCATAAGAGATTGAGGATTAATGTCCAAACTGAAACTTCCACCATGATTCATGGCTTTAGTTAGCGGCCCAATGTTCTTCTCTAACAATATGCATACTCAAACCATTTGATCATGATAAATCACCCTTACTTCGGACAAGACGAACATGCATAGCAACTCACATGATATTCAACAAAGGTGTAATAGTTGATGGCGTCCCCAAAAACATGGTTACCGCTCAACAAGCAACTTATAAGAAATAAGATACATAAGCTACATATTCTTTACCACAATAGTTTTTAAGGCTATTTTCCCATGAGCTATATATTGCAAAGACAAAGAATGAAATTTTAAAGGTAGCACCCAAGTAATTTACTTTGGAATGGCAGAGAAATACCACATAGTAGGTAGGTATGGTGTATGGTGGACACAAATGGCATAGGTTTTGGCTCAAGGATTTGGATGCACGAGAAGAATTCCCTCTCAGTACAAGGCTTTGGCTAGCAAGGTTGTTTGAAGCAAACACAAGTATGAACCAGTACAGCAAAACTTACATAAGAACATATTGCAAGCATTATAAGACTCTACACTGTCTTCCTTTGTTGTTCAAACACTTCACCAGAAAATATCTAGACTTTAGAGAGACCAATCATGCAAACCAAATTTCAACAAGCTCTATGGTAGTTCTTCATTAATAGGTGCAAAGTAAATGATGCAAGAGCTTAGACATTATCTATTTGAGCACAACAATTGTCAAGTATAAAATTATTCAAGATAATATACCAATTACCACATGAAGCATTTTTTGTTTCCAACCAAATAACAATGAACGAAGCAGTTTCAACCAAGCTAAGAACACTAGTGTTCATATGAACGAGCAGAGCGTATCTCTCTCCCACACAAAGAATGCTAGGATCCGATTTTATTCAAACAAAAACAAAAATAAAAGCATACAGACGCTCCAAGTAAAGCACATAAGATGTGACGGAATAAAAATATAGTTTCACTAGAGGCGACCTGATAAGTTGTCGATGAAGAAGCGGATGCCTTGGGAATCCCCAAGCTTAGATGCTTGAGTCTTCTTGAAATATGCAGGGATGAACCGCGGGGGCATCCCCAAGCTTAGACTTTTCACTCTTCTTGATCATATCGTATCATCCTCCTCTCTTGATCCTTGAAAACTTCCTCCACACCAAACTCAAAACAAACTCATTAGAGGGTTAGTGCATAATCAAAAATTCACATATTCAGAGGTGACATAATAATTCTGGACATTTCCCAAAGCTACTGAAAGTTAATGGAACAAAGAAATCCATTCAACATAGCAAAAGAGGCAATGCGAAATAAAAGGCAGAATCTGTCAAAACAGAACACTCCGAAAAGACGAATTTTTTAGAGGCACTTAACTTGCTCAGATGAAAAAGCTCAAATTGAATGAAAGTTGCGTACATATCTGAGGATCACTCATGAAAATTGGCAGATTTTTCTGAGTTACCTACAGAGAGATCTACTCAAATTCGTGACAGCAAGAAATCTGTTTCTGCGCAGAAATCCAAATCTAGTATCAACCTTATTATCAAAGACTTTACTTGGCACAACAATGCAATAAAGTAAAGATAAGGAGAGGTTGATACATTAGTAACAACTTCCAAGACTCAAATATAAAACAAAAGTGCAGAAGTAAAATAATGGGTTGTCTCCCATAAGCGCTTTTCTTTAACGCCTTTCAGCTAGGCGGAGAAAGTGTGAATCAAGTATTATCAAGAGATGAAGCATCAACATCATAATTTGTTCTAATAATAGAATCAAAAGGCAACTTCATTCTCTTTCTAGGGAAGTGTTCCATACCTTTCTTGAGAGGAAATTGATACTTAATATTCCCTTCCTTCATATTAATAATAGCACCAACAGTTCGAAGAAAAGGTCTTCCCAAAATAATGGGACAAGATGCATTGCATTCAATATCCAAGACAACAAAATCAACGGGGACAAGGTTATTGTTAACCGTAATGCGAACATTATCGATCCTCCCCAAAGGTTTCTTTATAGAATTATCAGCGAGATTAACATCCAAATAACAATTTTTCAATGGTGGCAAGTCAAGCATATCATAGAGTTTCTTAGGCATAACAGAAATACTTGCACCAAGATCACATAAAGCATTACAATCAAAGTCATTGACATTCATCTTAATGATGGGCTCCCAACCATCTTCCAACTTCCTAGGAATAGAAGTTTCAAGTTTTAATTTCTCTTCTCTAGCTTTTATGAGAGCATTTGTAATATGTTTTGTAAAGACCAAATTTATAGCACTAGCATTAGTACTTCTAGCAAGTTTTTGTAAGAACTTAATAACTTCAGAGATATGACAATCATCAAAATCTAAACCATTATGATCTAAAGCAATGGGATCATTGTCCCCAATATTTTGAAAAATTTCAGCAGTTTTATCACAAGCAGTTTCAGCAGTTTCAGGCAGTTTTGCACGCTTTGCATTAGGAGTAGAAACATTGATAACACCAATTATTTCATTAGGCATAGAATTTAATTTTAAAAGATCAACATCAGCGGCAAGACTATCAACCTTAGAAGCAAGAACATCAATTTTACCAAGCTTTTCTTCAACAGATTTGTTAAAATCAGTTTGTGTACTAATAAATTCTTTAAGCATGGCTTCAAGACCAGGGGTACACTCCTATTATTGTTGTAAGAATTACCATAAGAATTACCATAACCATTACTATTGTTAGAAGGATATGGCCTATAGTTGTTACCAGAATTATTCCTATAAGCATTGTTGTTGAAATTATTACTTTTAATGAAGTTCACATCAACATGTTCTTCTTGAGCAACCAATGAAGCTAAAGGAACATTATTAGTATCAACATTAGATCTACCATTAACAAGCATAGACATAATAACATCAATCTTATCATTCAAGGAGGAGGTTTCTTCAACAGAATTTACCTTCTTACCTTGCGGAGTCCTTTCAGTGTGCCATTGAGAGTAATTGATCATCATATCATCAAGAAGCTTTGTTGCGGCACCCAAAGTGATGGAAATAAAAGTACCTCCAGCAACTGAATCCAATAGGTTCCTCGAAGAAAAATTCAATCCTGCATAAAAGGTTTGGATGATCATCCAAATGGTTAGTCCATGGGTAGGGCAATTCTTTACCAAAGATTTCATTCTTTCCCATGCTTGGGCAACATGTTCATTATCCAATTGCTTAAAATTCATTATGCTACTTCTCAAAGATATAATTTTAGCGGGAGGATAATATCTACCAATGAAAGCATCCTTACATTTAGTCCATGAATCAATACTATTTTTAGGCAAAGATAGCAACCAATCTTTAGCTCTTCCTCTTAAAGAGAAAGGAAACAATTTCAGTTTTATAATGTCTCCATCTACATCCTTATACTTTTGCATTTCACAAAGTTCAACAAAATTATTAAGATGGGCAGCAGCATCATTAGAACTAACACCAGAAAATTGCTCTCTCATAACAAGATTTAGTAAAACAGGTTTAATTTCATAAAATTCTGCTGCAGTAGCAGGTGGAGCAATAGGTGTGCATAGGAAATCATTATTATTTGTGCTAGTGAAGTCACACAACTTAGTATTCTCAGGAGTACCCATTTTAGCAGTAATAAAAATAAGTAAAGCAAACTAAATAAAGTAAATGCAAGTAACTAATTTTTTGAATTTTTGATATAAAGAACGCAAACAAGCAAACTAAATAAAGTAAATGCAAGTAACTAATTTTTTTGTATTTTTGATATAAAGAACGCAAACAAGACAGTAAATAAAGTAAAGCAAGACAATAACAAAGTAAAGAGATTGGATGTGGGAGACTCCCCTTGCGGCGTGTCTTGATCTCCCAGGCAACGGCGCCAGAAATTTAGCTTGTTAACGCGTGAAGCACACGTCCGTTGGGAACCCCAAGTGGAAGGTGTGATGCGTACAGCAGCAAGTTTCCCTCGATAAGAAACCAAGGTTTATCGAACCGGTAGGAGATGAAGGCCACGTGAAGGTTGTTGGCGAGAGGAGTGTAGTGCGGCGCAACACCGGGGATTCCGGCGCCAACGTGGAACCTGCACAACACAATCAAAATACTTTGCCCCAACTTAACAGTGAGGTTGTCAATCTCACCGGCTTGCTGTAAACAAAGGATTAAACGTATGGTGTGGAGAGTGATGTTTGCTTGTGAAGAACAACAGAGAGCAGAGATTGCAGTTGATTGTATTTCAGATGTAAAAGAATGAACCGGGGTCCACAGTTCACTAGTGGTGTCTCTCCAATAAGATAAATAGCATGTTGGGTGAACAAATTACAGTTGGGCAATTGATAAATAGAGAGGGCATAACAATGCACATACATATCATGATGACTAATATGAGATTTACTTAGGGCATTACGACAAAGTACATAGACCGCTATCCGAGCATGCATCTATGCCTAAAAATTCCACCTTCGGGTTAGCATCCGCACCCCTTCCAGTATTAAGTTGCAAACAATAGACAATTGCATTAAGTATGGTGTGTAATGTAATCAACACAAATATCCTTAGACAAAGCATTGATGTTTTATCCCTAGTGGCAACGAGCACATCCACAACCTTAGAACTTTCGTCATCGCCCCGATTCAATGGAGGCATGAACCCACTATCGAGCATAAATACTCCCTCTTGGAGTCACAAGTATCAACTTGGCCGAGCCTCTACTAGCAACGGAAAGCATGCAAGATCATAAACAACACATATATGATAGATCAATAATCAACTTGACATAGTATTCCATATTCATCGGATCCCAACAAACACAACATGTAGCATTACAAATAGACGATCTTGATCATGATAAGCAGCTCACAAGATCTAAACATGATAGCACAAGAGGAGAAGACAACCATCTAGCTACTGCTATGGACCCATAGTCCAAGGATGAACTACTCACACATCAATCCGGAGGCGATCATGGTGATGTAGAGTCCTCCGGGTGATGATTCCCCTCTCCGGCGGGGTGCCGGAGGCGATCTCCCGAATCCCCCGAGATGGGATTGACGGCGGCGGCGTCTGCGGAACTTTTCCGTATCGTGGCTCTCGGTAATAGGGTTTTCGCGACGGAGAGTATAAGTAGGCGGAAGGGCAGAGTCGGAGGAGGCACGGGGGCCCCACACCATAGGCCGGCGCGGGCCCCATGCTGGTCGCGCCACCCTATGGTTAGGGCGCCTCGTGGCCCCACTTCGTATCCTCTTCGGTCTTCTGGAAGCTCCATGGAAAAATAAGACCCTGGGCGTTCGTTTCGTCCAATTCCGAGAATATTTCCTGTGTAGGATTTACGAAACCAAAAACAGCACAAAACAGAAGCTGGCGCTTCGGCATCTCGTTAATAGGTTAGTGCCGGAAAATGCATAATAATGATGTAAAGTGTGTATAAAACATGTGAGTATTGTCATAAAACTAGCATGGAACATAAGAAATTATAGATACGTTTGAGACGTATCAAGCATCCCCAAGCTTAGTTCCTACTCGCCCTCGAGTAGGTAAACGATAACAAGGATAATTTACTGAAGTGACATGCTATCATAATCTTGATCAATACTATTGTAAAGCATATGAGATGAATGAAGTGATTCGAAGCAATGGTAAAGACAATGACTAAACAACTGAGTCATATAGCAAAGACTTTTCATGAATAGTACTTTTAAGACAAGCATCAATAAGACTTGCATAGGAGTTAACTCATAAAGCAATAAATTTTTAGTAAAAAGTTTTGAAGCAACACAAAGGAAGATATAAGTTTCAACGGTTGCCTTCAACTTCAACATGTATATCTCATGGATGATTGTCAACACAAAGTAATATGATGAATGCAAATAAGCAAGTATGTAGAAATCAATGCACACAGTTGACACAAGTGTTTGCTTCTAAGATAGCAATTGGTGCCACGAAGTGTAAAAGAAACATATAGCAATTGGTGTAAAACAAGCATGGAGCATCAAAAATTATAGATACGTTTGCAACGTATCACATATCATCAGAGAAGGTTCTTCTAAAATCACACCCCAGGTTTGTTCCATCCCACACCTCACTAACAGTTTTAGTTTGTTGATTAGAAACCAAATAAATATCCCAAAATTGAGTAGCTAGATTAGTATTACTAAACCAAATATCTTCCCAAAATCTAACACGTCTACCATTACCTATTTTCCATTTATACCCAAACCTCACTGCTTCTGCAGCACCCATCACTCCTTTCCAAATAGTTGATGGATGAGCATCATGGCAACAAAGTATGTTTGGGTTCCTAGTGTTATATTTACTATCTATTACCTTTCTGCATAGAGTCCCTTCACCATGTATATACCTCTTAATCCAAGATCCCAAGACAAAGATTTAAATCCTACAAGTTTGGGATACCTAGACCTCCAAACTCTTTTTTCATACACACAGAAGGGCAGTTAGCTAAATGGATCTTATTATTTCCTTCTTCATCATTCCACAAACTACCCCCCAACAGTTAGCTAGTTGATTATTTATTAATTTCAAGGCCCATTTGGGGAACTTGAAAAAAGATAACAGATAGATTGAAATGCTAGCTAAAACTGATTTAACTAACTCTCTTTTAGATGCAGAAGAAAGTAGGTTCCCTCTCCAACCAGATAGTCTACCTAAGAGAGAATGAATCAAAGGTTGTAAACCCTCCCTTTTTAGTTTACCATAATGCAGAGGAATCCTAAGATATTTTATTGGGAAAGAACCTAGAACACAACCAAAAGTCTCCAAAAAAGGGGAGCATTCTTCTAACTCTACATTAATGGGGATCAATTCACTCTTATGATAATTAATTCTCGTACCAGAGATTTGTTCAAAACAGGTTAAAATCCATGCAATTCTGCTACTTTTCTCAAGGAAGAGTAGAGTGTCATCAGCATACTGAAGACAAACCACCCCACCAGGACCAAAATCAGGACACAAACCCCTGATAAGCCCCTCTCTACCTCCTTTGAACAACATTTTAGAGAACACATCTACTACAAAATTAGACAAACCAGGGGATAGGGGGTCCCCCTATCTTAAACCTTTCCCAGTAAGGAAGAAGTCACTTTCAACTTCATTTATTTTAACACCCATAGAACCACCTGTGGTAAGTTGTTTAATAAGTCTAATCCAAAAGGGGCTAAACCCTCTAAGTTGTAGGATCTCATATAAGAAATCTAGATTTACTCTATCATATACCTTTTCATAATCAATTTTGAAAACAAAATCTTCTAATTTCCTCCTATGCACCTCATGCACAATTTCATGTGCAGTTACTACACTCTCTAAAATATATCCCCCCTTAATAAAGGCAGATTGATTCTGGGAAATCAATCTACGTATGGTTTTTGCTAACCTATTTGTCAACACCTTACAGAAAATTTTAAAGCTACAATTAAGCAAACTAATAGGTCTAAACCCTCTAAGTTGTAGGATCTCATATAAGAAATCTAGATTTACTCTATCATAAGCCTTTTCATAATCAATTTTGAAAAAAAAAACTTCTAATTTCCTCCTATGCACCTCATGCACAATTTCATGTGCAGTTACTACACTCTCTAAAATGTATCTCCCCTTAATAAAGGCGGATTGATTCTGGGAAATCAATCTACCTATGATTTTTTCTAACCTATTTGTCAACACCTTACAGAAAATCTTAAGGCTACAATTAAGCAAACTAATAGGTCTAAATTTCTTCATAGTTCTAGCATCACTCTCCTTGGGGATCAAGGTAATTATAGCAAAATTTAATCTAAAAATATCTAGTTTATCTTCAAACCAAGCATCAAACAAATTCATTAAATCCTGAGCAATAACATCCCAATAATTTTGGTAGAAAAAAAGGACAAACCATCTGGCCTAGGTGCCCCATCAACATAGGAACCAAAGACAACCTCTTTCACTTCTTCTAGAGTAAATCTACTTCTTAGCATATCATTCACCTCTAGAGTTACTTTTTCTTTAGGTAGAAAAAAATCATCTAGCAACCTAATATCAGGTCTATCCTCAGCACCAAACAAGTCTTTATAATAATTCTTAGCTATCTCTAACATCCATTTTGTTTCAGTTATAGGGCCATCTGGACCTTCTAAAGATGAATCATCTTTTTTCTCCTCCTTTGATTAGCTAAAGCATGAAAATAAGCAGAATTTCTATCCCCTTCACAAATATCTTTATCCCTAGAATGTTGCTTAGCTTTTATTTCCTCAGTAAGCCAAAAGGAACTCAGCTCAGCAAGGATTTGCTTGCTCTGCTTTTCCTCTGTTTTCAATGCAGCTCACAAAACAGAGCAAAAATAACTTAGTTCCGTTTTTGCTCTGTTTTTTGAGCTGCATTTTGATAAGAGAGAGAGAGTGTGCGCGTAGAGTAAATTTGGGGGAGGGAAAGAGAGAGAGAGAGAGTGCAGTTGTGAATTGCTTAATTAGTGGTGTTCAAGGCCAGTATATTACATTATACACTGAGTCCGCAAATTTACATATTTAGAGTGCTGCGATTGGGAGTGTAGAGAATAGAGATCGTGCTAGACGAGATATGAAGGCTAGTATCGGTGGTGGTAGGCCATGAGATTGACTAGTATCTCCACGGCAAACATCATGGTTAGGGTCTGCACGTGAAGCTGTTCTTCAGTTATTCGACCATGATCGAGTTGTAACCCCGCATGTTGAATAAAGTTCCTATTCTACTCGAAAAATGTTCAATCAACAACGCCATAATCATATCTCTTAAAATTAGACTCGAGAAATTAGAGGGTCTGCACGTGAAGCTGTTCAGTTATTCTACTCGAGAATTAGAGGTAATTGCTAGAATTTCTATTATAAAGTTCATGTTTGTATGATTGTTGGTTCAGAAATTTTTCTTCACAATTGAATATGCATAAGTTCCTCACAACATGGCTCCATGTGGATCAAACTGGTGGTGCACTGTTTTAATCTCTCTCCCATATTTAGAGGAATTTCCATGAGTCATACTAATGATGGACGCACAACTCTATTCTAGAAAGACGAATGGTTACAGAATATTAATTCAGAAGAATTCCCGAGAGCATTCTCCTTTACTAAAAATGAGGTTCAGTCAGAGAATTCTTAACTTCGGCTCAACTATCACAGAACTTTTTCTTACCACTCTCACCACAAGCTCTTGCTGAAATTCGAACCCTACAAGGCCTAGCTGCATACATTGATTTCTCTAATGATACCCATGATTCCTGGACTTGTGAATGGGGTGTTGTGAATTACTCATCCAGTGCTTACTATAAATTCTGCTTCAGAGAATGCACTGCTCATGTCTCTTTCTCTTGGCTCTGGAAGTCCAAATGTACCCCCAAGTTCAAATTCTTTTGGTGGCTAGTTTTAGAGGATCGGCTGAATACTAGAAACATGCTACGAAGAAGAAACTACATCTTAAACTCCTCATATAATTGCCTGATGTGTCCCTCACCACCTGAAGAAACAATTGAGCATATGATCTTTCAGTGTGAATTCAGTAAATCTTGTTGGAGCAAGTTACAGATGATTTGGCACATAATGGGGACAGACTAGAGATTGTAGAAAAAGGACGTGCCTATTGGAAAAATACCTTATACATGGAAATGATTGGATCATGGAGCATATGGAAAGAAAGAAACAACAAGGTTTTCAATTGCATTGATCCAGACATTGACTCTTTGTCCAGGAGATTCAAAAAATATTTTGCTTTGTTGGTACATAGAACAAAGAAGGATTTGCATCCTTATATTAATAATCTTGTAGACACTCTTTAGAACTACCTCTCCCCCTCCTGTACCTCTTTTTAGTTCCCCTGTAAAGATGTAAATTCTGGGTCCTCTTTAGACCCATTCTTAATATATTAAAATAGTAGGAGCCTTTCCTACTGTTAAAGGTTCAATTTTTTTTTGAATATGCATAAGTTGATGATGCAATGCTCGTATTTCTCATTGATACATGATATGATATATTCGCTTATTTGCTAAAGGACGAGCAAAGGTTTAAGCTTGAGGGAGTCGATACGTGCATTTTGCATCATCATTATTGCTACATATAGGATTAGTTTCTTTGTTATTTGCCTTCATACATTGTTATGTATGCATTTTTAGTCGATTTTCGAGACTTTCCTACAAAGTCCCTGTTGGAAATATAAGAAATTTACCGCAAAATTTAATACACGAAAACAGTAGATAAAACATGACTATTATAACATGGATCAAGGAGCCTTTCCTACTGTTAAAGGTTCAATTTTTTTGAATATGCATAAGTTGATGATGCAATGCTCGTATTTCTTTTATCAACTGTAAGCTCATTGATACATGATATGATATATTAGCTTATTTGCTAAAGGACGAGCAAAGGTTTAAGCTTGAGGGAGTCGATACGTGCATTTTGCATCATCATTATTGCTACATATAGGATTAGTTTTCTTTGTTATTTGCCTTCATACATTGTTATGTATGCATTTTTAGTCGATTTCCGAGACTTTCCTACAAAGTCCATGCTGGAAATATAAGAAATTTACAGCAAAATATAATACACGAAAACAATAGATAAAACATGACTACTATAACATGGATCAAGGAGCCTTTCCTACTGTTAAAGGTTCATTTTTTTTTTGAATATGCATAAGTTGATGATGCAATGCTCGTATTTCTTTTATCAACTGTAAGCTCATTGATACATGATATGATATATTCGCTTATTTGCTAAAGGACGAGCAAAGGTTTAAGCTTGGGGGAGTTGATACGTGTATTTTGCATCATCATTATTGCTACATATAGGATTAGTTTTCTTTGTTATTTGCCTTCATACATTGTTATTTATGCATTTTTAGTCGATTTCCGAGACTTTTCTACAAAGTCCCTGTTGGAAATATAAGCAATTTACCAAAAAATTTAATACACGAAAACAGTAGATAAAACACGACTACTATAACATGGATCAAACTAGGCATATGAACTTTTAGGCAATAGGAAAATATCATACGCAGTAGTGAATTTGAGGAGAGCATATCTACTCCAAATGCTAGAACAAGGAACTGAACCATGATCTGAAACATGAACCTAAACATAGCAGATATGAGCACATACTGGACAGAAGCAGAAGCATCATCGTGACCATTGTTGGTGTTGTCCCCCCATGTGGTCGAAGAGGTCGTCGACGTCCGGGAAGAAGTCGTTGTTGGGGAAGGTGTCGTCGGCGTCCGTGATGAAAGCAGTAGTCGCGCGAAACCGCTCCCCAAAAACCTTATCGCCCTTTTCCTGTACAGGACTCGAAGCAGCGCAGTTCCGGAGGCCTACTGTCTCGACCGGCGGTGCACGCCGCAGGCCGGGATGGGAAAGACTTGAGCGGTGGTGCAAAGCTCTGGAACCAGGAGGTAGGCGCATAGGCAGTGGTGGCTATATATGTGTTTCTATGGAGAGGAGCAACCTCTCTTTTATAGGCACAGAGGGAGGAGCCAAACATGCCAACGAACAGGCAGCAGCCGAAGCTGAACAACCTTCGTATTCAAAACCCACTGAAAAAAGTTTCAGATTCTTGCGTATGTTCATATACCCGTTCATGTGTGGCAAAAAGAAAGAGAGAGAGGGGCTCTTGGCTCGAGGCATTACCGCAACCCACGGCGCGGTGCGACGTGTCGTGACGAGGAGAGCGAGCGAGCGGCAGCGTCGTTGGAGGAGGAGCGCGTGTGGTCAGCTCCAATTTCCCCTTATTATTTATCTCTTACAAGTGGTGTGAAGAGCTCTCCTTATAAGCTGCTCCAACTCTCGTTCAACTAGCTTAGCAATGTGGGACTAAACTTTTGTCCCACCCCTTGCCATGCATGAATGGGCCAAGTGGGCCTCTAGAATTTATTAGGAATTTCTGAAATATTAAATGGATTAGTCCAAAATAGGGCAAAATCCAACAGTCCCCTTCATTGTTATTTAATTCCCGGGAGGTAGAAAACCTCATTTTTTCGTATTTTATTTGTTTCAAAACTTTCTGGATTGCTATAAATTAAGGGAAAAATACCTGATCAGTTTTTCACCCGAACGAAGGCCGTGAGCGAAAGAACCCCGTGTGAGGGGCCACGAGGTGCGAACGACACCAGGTGGCGCACCCAAACAAGTTGGGCGCGCCACCCAGGCTCATTCGCCCCTCGAGCGTCACCTTGGCCCCCCTTTTTACCAGAATCTCCGTTTCGCCTAAAAACCCAAGCCATATTTTTCCCGAGATTTATTGAGGTGGCGGCGGAGGCGAAAGTCCTCTCGTACTCCGGGAGAGGGTAGATCCTGCTGCACCGGTGCCTTCGGTGAAGGGAAATTCGACGCCATCGACATTCCCACTCCTCCTTGGCTTGGGAGGAGGCATCTCCATCGACATCTCCATCAGCACCATCATCACCACCATCTCCATCTACGAGATCGACGTCATCCCCCTCATAGTTTGTGTTGAATTGAACCCCGGATATTGTTTTTAGTGCTATTGCATGTTCATGATTGGTACTTTGTCATTATTTGGTGGGAAGATTATATATTCAGATTGTATTGTAATCATTATGCCTCTGGTCCATATCATGTTTGATATTTGTGAGTAGTTTCCCACGTTCCTGAGGGCATATGATGATCTAGTTATGACTCTATATGATGTGCAATGAGTATTTGGTCAAATTTTCTATCTTTTATGCTGTTCTATGATGGTTTTATGCGAACGTCGACTGCATATTGCTTCACCTATATGGGCTCATAGGGCTGCACTTTAATGTAATGCATTAGTGTTGGAAGGGTCGGAATGACAAAATCGTGTTCCAACAATATGGGTTGCATTTGAGGGTTTTTTTTGGGGACCCTAGATCTTATAGCTATGATGAGACATTTATGTCTTAGTGATTCCTATACTCGCTCATGAAAATGGCCCTAGGACCCATCATAAGGGTTGCATTTGCTCATACTTATGGCTGCACCTAATTAAGGCTCCGCTTCTAATTGAATAAAGCTTGAAAAAATATTTACCACATTATTTAGAACTCAGATACTAGTGAATCCATGCCGTCCTCGGGAACTTTAGTCTCATATAAGCAGACACACACTTGAGCTTGTCTTGTTGCTGCATAGAGGATTGTGCTTTTCTCTCATCGAGAGCATTTACGTATTTGCTATTTACTTTCTGCATTTCATTTCTATTGCAAACTATACACACAAAAACACGAAAACTGCTACTTTATTATTACTGCTTTCTTGTCGATTCTGCTAACCTATACCATCAGCTTCTCGTGGGTTCGACAACCTTTGTTATTGAAAATTATTACAATTGATCTCCTGCACTTGGGAGCCATCAATATCTCTTGCTACCACATAGTTGTTTATCTTGCTTGGTGCATATAGGTGAACCATAGTATATAGGTTTGAGCTTGACAAAGTAAACAGTAGTTTTATTAAGCATTTGTTAAGCCCATCTCGAAAAAGTTTTTAACCGCCTATTCACCCTCTCTAGGCGGCATCTATGTCCTCTCACCTGGGCCTGGTTATGTGGAGTAGATGAATGCAAGATCTTCATGATGGCTAGCTTAGCCTCCAACTTTTAATCCTTTTCATCTCCCTGGTGGTTTTGTTCCGATGGAAGATGACTTCAGCAGGTTTTGCATAGTCTTTGCTTGCTTTGTTTTGTTTGATGTCTTGTGAGCTAATTCTTTAACATCGTGTACCTCTGAGCCGTTTGGAGTTTTATTAATTTAAAGCGCGATGTTCTTGCTTTTAGTTTATAAAATAGTTGGTTCAAATACATGATTCAGTACTAAGTTTTTAATTGTATAAACTCTCAAATGCACCAACCACAACACAAAATTGGATCAATCCTACTCCCTCTATCTCACGAAGGTTGTCTGAGGTTTGTTAAAATTTGGTTGTATTTAGACACTATATAGCATCTAGATACATCTAAATTTTGACAAATCTCATACAAGCTTCATGTGACGGAGGGAGTATTTTACTGTGATGCCAATTTCACTAAGGTAGAGAGGAACACAAGATTAGGAGACAAAATGAAGATGCCAAATAATACGAGGTTGTGAGTCATGCTCTTGCCAATTCACTTGGAAAAGAGGAACTTATGAAACTTTGAAAACATGTCCCACGCTTGATTTTACTTGAAAGTGCGAATAAAGGACATGCTGATACCTTCAACCATCTTGTAACACGTGACTCAACCTCTTATCGCACATCAACTTACCGCTCATTGACCAAGTGTAGCAAACAAGGATAGGCTACTAATTGACTTGACTACTTCAAAGTTGCCTTACACAACTTCAATTTAGCCCCTCCTTTGAGGAGGTGCTAATTCCAATTCTTCAGCTAGCAACTTCTTACAGGTAGAAGGTGGGGGCTTGCTTCAGTTTGGGTTTCATAGTCATAGAATGCCTTCATCTTTATCTATATCTAGATCATTAAGATCAAACTGAAAGTAAGGACTTCCTTGCTAAACTATATCTTTATTTCATTGGAATAATTTTTTTTTTGTAAGGCCTTCTCCAAAGCTAGTTTCTTAGTGCTCTATCATAGGTAAAATGCTTACCTGACAGCGTTTGCTTACCTGACAGCGTTTAACAAGGAGAGAGTGATGTTATGTCTTAGGTAAGATATATAACTTTTACACGGAGAAATATGCAAAAGAATACGTTGATAGTCTAATCTCATACATAGTCTAAAATCAATAATTAATGCAGATACAATCCGTATAAGACAATGTATTGTGGTCGTTGTTTCTTACAATACATCGGTATCTAGGATAAAACATGCTAAAATCTTATGCATTGCGAAAGGAGCAATGTGTTACCCCCTCCTTCCCAAAGTACGGTGCATATAGTTTTTGGTTAAAGTCAAACCTTTTAAAGTTTAACTAAATATATAGAAAAAAAAACATGAACATCTACCATACCAACAACACACAATATGAAATTTTATTCACAATAACTCGAACAATATTGGTTTATAATTGTAAATAATAGTATTTTATATATAGTTGGTTAAAATTTTAAAAGTTTGACTTTTAATCAAACAAAAACTACATGCGTTTGGTTTTAGGAAGAAGTGAGTAGTACAGTCTACTAGGGCGAATGGTCGCAAAAAGGTTGTGTTCTTCTTCTTTGATGATGAAAACGACGAACCAAGTCAGACCCAGGTCAGAGTTCACCCGGCCAGCAACCCCGGTCGAACCCTGGCGCGGCGCCGAAATCCGATCTCGTGGCCACCAGCGGCACACACCGTCACCGATTCCTCTTCCTGGCTTCCTTCCACAGCCACACCTCCCTTCCCCTGCAAGATGCGCACCACCACCACCACCTCCTAAACCCCAACCACGCCATCCATGGCCGCCGCCGCCGCCCTATCCCTCCACCTCCACCTCCGCCTCTGCCCGCCTCCCCATGCCCACCGCAGGCCCCCTCGCCACGCCCCATTCCTTCTATCCACCCCTCTGCCGCCCCACAACCTCCGCGTCGCCCACGCCCGCCTCCCTTCACCGTGGCGCCCCTCCGTCAGGGCGCGAGCAGGCACCGTCGACGCGCCGACCCTCGCGCGCCCCGGCGGCGCCGTGGAGACGGACCGCCTCCCGCCCGACGTGCGCGACCGCGCCATGGACGCCGTCGACCACTTCGGCGGCCGCGTCACCATCGGGGACGTCTCCTCCCGCGCCGGCCTGCAGGTCGACCAGGCGGAGCGCGCGCTCCAGGCTCTCGCGGCGGACACCGGCGGCTTCCTCGAGGTGCTCCTCTTATAGCAACCCCCCTTACCCACTTTAATTTGTGGTCCGCGATGATCCGAGCGTGAAATCCTCCTAGGTTTCGGGGGAAGGAGAGGTGCTCTACGTCTTCCCCAAGGACTACAGGGCCAAGCTCGCCGGCAAGTCATTCAGAATGCGGGTCGAGCCACTCGTCGACAAAGCTAAGGTGCTGGATATAGAGGCAACCAACCGGCTTTCTCAATTCATTCATGTCAAGCCGGTGCTGATGATTTCTGATCATGTTTGGTTCTTTGCAGGAAGTGGGCGCCTATGTGGTGCGGGTGTCCTTTGGGACGGCACTAGTTGCCTCCATTGTGATTGTATACACTACCATCATTGCCATTCTCTCTAGCTCCAGGTATGTATGCTATTGCAAGACCGACTTAGGTGTGCAACTGATTATCTACCTTCTAAAGCGATTCAGGCACAATGTTGTCTTCTTTGTCTACCATTCAATGTCAGCGACACAAAGGGGGGGTTATGATCAAAGGCGCGCCAACTGGGGGGGTTATCATCAAATGCCCCGTAAATCTCTCCATATCGAAACCGTTAAATGACTTAATCTATGTGGCCACTGTAGATTGGTAGGGCTCCACTCTCTTTGTCTACAACAAAGTGATCCCTCATCCCTTCCGTTGAAAAAATACGATACCTATTATTAGTCAGTAGATGCCATTCTACCCAGTTTCAAAGATTCTGCCCGTGTTAACAAATTGTTACTACTGTTTTATTTTGTGTTTTGGGAACTTTAGCAGTTTAGTCATTTATCCTCGGTTTCCCATCCAGTGATACCACTTCCTCTTCTAATAGCAGTGATGAAGATAATCGTGGCAGACGGCGCAGATCCTATGGATCTACCATGTTCCTCCCAACAGATCTATTTTGGTAAGTCTCCTCTAGTTTTTGAGTTGGGGATTTGATGAAATTATAACTTTCCGTGTGAACATAAATCAATTGTGTAGACATCATTTTCAATGCAGTCTCCTGTGTCCTCCGCAGGTACTTGGATGCAGGTTCCTCTAGGAGGCGGCGGGTCGAAAAAGAGAACGGGATGAACTTTATAGAATCTGTAATTTAATAGGGTTTGGCTTGATTGTTCATTTTAATGTGTAATGCTGGTAGGCCTAGGTGCATTGAAACTGTATATTCTCTAAATCAATGCTGTGCAGGTATTTTCATTTGTATTTGGGGATGGCAATCCTAATGAGGGGCTTGAAGATACAAGGTGGAAGATGGTAAAGGATTTCTCGTAGAGCACATAGCTGCTTCTGTTTGACCTTATCATGACCACCTATTTTTTGTTACTTTTCTGTAGCAAATTTCATGTGTATCCTTGGATAAATTCACAGATTGGGCAGTATATTTCATCAAATGGTGGAGTTGTTACGGCAGAAGAACTGGCACCATATCTTGATGTATCAGCACCTTCAGAGCAGTCTAAGGCATATAACTTCTGTTCCAGAGTGCTATTAAGTATTATTTGTTTCTGTTAGATCTGATTTAGTTTTTCACTTGTCCTTTGAATAGTAAATATATCAAGTATAATTACCCACTCCTCTGATTTATAGTACTCCCTCCAATCCCTTTTAATTGACTTGGATTTAGTAGAAAGTTATACTAAAACGGAGTCGATTAAAAGGGATCGGAGGGAGTACATGTCTTTTATGTCATTGACAGTCTTCAAGGTGACACATGAACAAGCAATTTCTGTGCAAATATGTTGGCACATATAAGAATAATATTGATGTTTTGGATGCTAGTAATCCTTTCATTTTAGATGTTGAAACCTAGAAATGTTTGTCTGGTACAGATTCTAAAAGGACCTACATTTGTAGCAATAGTGAGTAGTTGACTATAAAGATAATGCTAGTGTAACAAAATTTCCAAATAAATTAGGGATTGAGTTCAGTCTCATCATACCCGTTCTACCTTTTGGCGCAGGATGATGAATCGTTTATTCTTCCAGTTCTTTTACGCTTCCAGGGACATCCAGAAGTTGATGAGCAGGTCTACATTTTCCTTGTATATTGCACTTAGAGAGCCGCCATTAATCATATGGCCCTATATCGCTCTTCTCAATTCTGACACTTTCAACCTCATTGCTTACTGAACATGACATGCTCGACATAACTGTCTGTGAACTGAAACACAACTTGCTTGAATTGATCAACCTTGAAATCTCAAATATGTTTTAAAATAATCTTTTTTTTGTCGGTAGGGAAATATTCTTTATAGATTCCCATCGCTGCAACTTACTGCTTCATCGAAAGGAGGTGTGAGCAGAGAATATGTTGGTACAAAATGGTCTACAATGTTCGGTAGCATCGAAAGATTTATGGAAGAGAAACCATGGGAATTCAGGTTGGTATTCAATTTTAGTCATTTGAAGCTTTATCCTTCAAATTACTTCTACTCCGTAGTTGCTATTTCACCCTAAACTTGTATAACTAGCATATTTGGATGGCAAAGTTTTCCTTGGAATGATATGTCTCACATTACACAATGAGCTGCAGCGGAGTCCAGAGTCCAGGGATAAATATTTTTTGTGTTTCTGTTTGATGCATTAGAGGGTATTCATCATCAGCTCTAAATTTGCTATCTTGAAATCTGAATTATGTCCTTTGTCCTTGTTGTTTGTCTTCATATGCAACCTGGTTATTTTACAGTAAAGCAAATGCATCAGAGAGGGCAATGGTTGCTGGTCTGGGAGGACTCAATCTTTTTGGTGTCATTATTCTGGGAAACTTATTGAAGTAAGGATTATAATTCTTCCTTTGAAGTATCATTTCGTTGTATTGAAATCTCACTTATTAAATTAGTATTCATCGTGAAGGCAAATGACAATGACGCCTGGTGGGCTTATCTCATTTGCTGCACAGCTATTTCCGTTGCTTCAGGTATAGCTGTGCTTACCCTTCCTGATTATTTCTTTATAAATGGGTTGGTACTTGGTACCAATCCTTCCATTACTCATTTTTGCAACGCATACAGCTGAAAGAAATCATGCACCCTTCCTGTTTTCTGAAGGAAATTTAGGACTTCTGTATGTTATTGATGTAGCTGTTGGATATATGAATCATGTGTTCATCATATGATGAATATTATTAATGCCATACTGATACCGCATGATTGTTTGCAGATATATGCTGGCTCCTTTTTTGCAATACCATTATTTAGATGGTTGCTGCTACGTAAGACCAACAATGACATTGCAAGGAGGAATAAGGCCAGAGAAGAAAGAGCCCAGGAACTGGTTTCGCCAGAGCCTTCTCTCAGAAGAAAGGTAACAATAAAAAGTGTATAGCTATCTGTTTGATTTAACTGAAAAATTAAGTCCAGCAAACTTGAGCTCAACAAACTTTATATTGTTGCTATTTACACACACGTAGACATGTTTGGAGAAAAGCCAGGTATAGTCCAGAGCATTTTCCCTTTAACCTGATAGGCTGAAATTTGTATGAGGTCAGTTATTTGCTCCTAGTTCCCAACTTCCCATGCATCATAAGATCCGAATAAGAGTACTACCACTTTTGATGGGCTTAACGTACAACAGCAAGTGGAATTGTTCCGCAACTTGATCATCTTTGTCAACAGCTACAGGATGCAGTAAATAGTGGCTACTCTGTTGTTGGTATAAAGTGAAAATATATGACAAGCTTGATAATTAGCATTACACATATATTCTAGTCGCATGCTTCAGTATTAGTTAGTACAGTATTAATCTTAGTTGGTTGTCATCTTTTCATCAACTTGCTTTCTAGGGTGCCTTTATTGATTTCTTACAACTTAAAATCTTGTTTTTTTTCCTTTCTGTTATTTAGTGGCATAAATTTAGCTAGTGCTTTCTGGCTTTTCAGTTGCTCAGTGCACGCGACATGGCTCAACGGAAGGTGATTACACCAGATGAGATTGTCTACACAACCGAAAAGGATCTATTGGATCAGGAATATGATGTGAAGGAGTGGGAAAGGCGATTTAAGAAGATTGAGTCAGACTGATGTTAATGATGGCTATACTTGAAATTCATATCATGCATGGATGGTTCTTTGGTCTGGCTTGCTGATCCTTCCTGGGTGTAGGATAGATCTGATTAAACCATTCAACCAAGTGGGCAGAATGCCTAGATGAGAGACTGAATGGTTCTGGCGCCTGCTGGTATTCTGTGAAATTTTTGCAGCAGCGGTTGGTTTAATTCTATGGATGAAGGTACTGCGGCTGCTGTACATATATGTAACATTAGTCTGCAAAATTGTATAGATAGCTGTAGCTCAACGGACAGAAGCAAAGAAATCAAAATTAAGAGCATGACACGGGAACCCGGGATGATATTACTCCCGACTGAGGGCTAGTGGGAAATGTAAAGGATAATGCTCATTAAACTGTGGCCGAGACATGAGCATTATAGAGTCTAGATTAATGAGACTTGAGGATAGTTAATGTCAAGTTCCTTGGTTTATTCGTAGGCATTTGTTACCCCCTCCGTCCCAAAATAACTAGCTCAACTTTATCTATCTAAAAAAAGGGGAGCAAGTTATTTTGAGAAAGGGGATATTATTCATCTGTTCTTATTTTCAAGGATCAATATGATGGGACGTAGCATTCTGAAATAAGGTAGTATCAGGTATGATTGAAAGTAGCAAGCAGTAGCATCAGAGTATGTGTATTGCATCATACGAATGACTAAAGATCGCATAAAGATGTGTCCAGACTTGAACATCAGAAACAATACAATTGAATTTGTTTACCCAAGAAATTTAATGTACGGATCATTCGCTAACTATCATCGATCCATAAACGCTTCCTGTCCGTGTGACTGTTTCTCCCTCGAAGGGACAAAGTAAGAATTATGTTTGAAGTCGATGACGTCCAAGCTTATTGAGTTATGACGTCCAAGCTTCAGTTAGATCTAAACTGATCCGAGTATGAAGCAAATCCCCAACGCCACCAGAATACATCCAAATTGCACTGGATCGTATTGCGTAAATACGTCAGTTCAGTGACCCAGTTCAGCTCTGGGCAATCACGGTAGCTGATTGCTGATGGATGCTGTCATGACAATGCGAAGGCGACTGACGCCATGGCGATAAGGATTAGCAGATGAATCACCTGCGAAAGCACAACCCAGGTGGTGGTTCGTCACTGTCTATATATATAGTACTATAATAAAAACATAGTGCAAAGAGAGAACGTGCGAGTATAGTATATTTCGGGATAAGGAGTTTAGTGTTTGATGATGCATCCGCTAAGTGCAATATATATATTATGGAGCTACAGACAAGTGTGTATGGTGCAGATTTCACTTATATAAAGACTAGTTCTTGGATAAGAATTAAGTTAATTCTGAGTCAAGTGACATATCTAATCTCAGTTGCAAAACACGTTACAATTCATAATTAGCATGAATCACACATTCACACATCAATTGAACCGTCGGAGATATTTAAAACCTATGTTGCAACTCATAACTACCATGAATCACGAAGCAATCCAACCGTTCGTGTTTTTTCCTCGATACAACCCCGTGTGTAACTAAAAAAAATATCCTAGTTGCAGCCCATGGTAGCAGGAATCACAATGCCATCCGATGGTTTAGGAGTCAACTAAAAATTAAGCTAATTCTGAGTCAACTGATTCTTCCAAACCTTTGGATTGCATTGGGATTCATGCTAATTGAGTTGCAACTAAATATTTTCTTAGTTGCATATAAGGTTGCAGCTGAGATTTTAATACTTGCCACATAGTTTGCAACTGAAAGAAGTAATTCGAACTGTTAAATTGCTTTAAATTTCGTATTAGTCATGAGTTGCAACTAAAGTTAAATGATATATGACCTAAATGAGAATTAAGTCAGTTCTCAGTCTAACTAAAATTAGTCACTCCGTAAAAAACAAATGCTGGAGAAGTGAAAAAAATTATATGAAGAAACTGCACCTGCCGTGTTCCTTGTGAATCCGCCATGGGCGGGAGGTAGCCGCGCAGGCCAACGTTGTAAACCGGCCTGCCGTCGGGGTAGAACAGCCCGTAGTTGCGCTCCGACGCAGGCCCAGGCTTGAGGTTCTCGTTGAAGAGCGCGAAGACATAGACGTCGATGGGCACCGCCGGCCTCAACGGTGTGCCTTGCTTCATCTCGATCCTCCTCAGGAGGTTCCCAATGTAGGTCCCGGCGTGCTCTGGCGTGGCGCCGTGCTCGTCGGGGTCGCCCCGGGACGGCCATCCCGTCTCGGAGACCTTGACGTGGATGTCCGTGTGCCCCATGGCCTGGATGGCGGTGTACACGGCGTCCACCTGCGCGTAGAGCATGTTGTCGTAGTTGAGCCCGGTGTTGGGATCGGTGACGCCAGCGTTGGGCTGGAAGAGCACGTAGTCCAGCGGCACGCGCGCCGGGTCGTCCTTGTAGGCGAAGAACGGGTAGCAGTTGATGAGGAACGGGGCCCTCGTAGCGGACAGGAAGCTGAGGAACGGCCGCAGGTGCGAGACGGCACCCGGGTGGAACGCGCCGGCGGAGGGAGGGTAGGAGGCGCCCATGATGTCCAGCGAGTGCGCGGTGGTGACGTTCACGCGTCCCTGCAGGCCGAGCGTGCCGAGCGCCTCGTGCACGGAGTGCATGGCTGGGAGGAGGCTGTCCTGCAGGACCGTGTCGTTGCCCTTGAACACCTCGTTGCCGACGGTGATGCAGGTGATGCGCGCGCCGGCGCGGAGGTGCGGCGCCACGTGCTGCCGGAGCCACGCCTGCGCCGCGGCGGGACTCACCATCGCCGGGACGTGCTCGTTGCCGATGCCGACCACGAACTCGACGCCCGTGCCGAGGAACGCGTGCAGGACGCGGGGGTCGGCGTCGTAGAGCTTCACCTTGCTGATCTTGAGTGAGCGGAGCAGCGAGGACACCCGTGCTGGCGAAGGGAGGTTGTTGGCGATCTGCCCGTAGTTGACTCCGATGGACAAGGCCTCCGCCGCCAGCACTTGCTCTGCAAGTTAATTGTTGGTCTTACTGCATAGTAGGGATAAAAATGGAGCGAAGACTAGGTAGTGTCACATTTGTTTATATTTTTTTTAAACAGAAACAAATGTATGATAACACCGAAAAGAAATAGAAAATAGATATTGTCAGCAGCTATGGACCTAATATGGTATGAACACGAAGCAAAAAAACGAGTGTTTGCCGAAACGAAGAGACATCTTAAATCATGAAGAAAAGAGCAAGCAACACAAGAAACCAACAAATTTGATCCCAACCCTAACGCGTCTGCTCAATATACTGGAAAATAGAAGTGTTAAACCATGCAAGCTTCCTTGTACTATTGAAGGGTTTACGTGGTCCTCTGTTTTGATCCTCTTTAAAGGTTCAGCTTGACAAGGTTACATATTAGGCCTACTCGATTGGTCATGCATATCGAACCCTGGAGTGGAAATTGCACATTAGACATAAGCAAAATGTTTCCATGTCAGTTTCGCCGTTTTCGCGAAAAGAATTTGGATTCTGTTTCTGTTCCACGAAATTGCGTTCTTATTGCCATATTTTTGCTCGATTTCCATATTTTCTGGATAAATAGGAAACTTTTCGCTCCATTTTCATCCCTACTGCATAGTGATCGGCTGCTATAATGTAATCTGTTTTTATGCACTTTCTTGATTATTCGATAATGGTCGAAAGAAAAACATGGCAAATAACAACGTGTATCCAACACGAACTCATAATTTATCATTCCATCAGTGTAAGGAGATAGGGAGTGCAGTACCAACATAGAACTAGCTAGACATGCTTCCATACTTAAAGAGATCAGGGAGTGCGTGATCCAATGTAAGCAACATTTCGCTGCACCACATGGCCAAGTTGTGGCAGATCCACTACCAAGATCTAATTAAAATCCAACTGTTCTAATTCCACGTGCACTGCCGGTGAACACTTTACTGGACTATTGGCTAGTTGCTAGCTAGCATAAGAGCATCTCCAGCAGACGCGCTATATCGCGGCGCGCTAAAACCAAGAATCCGCGCGCGGTAAACAGATATCGCGCGCTGTGACGTTTTTTCCTCCGCCGGACGCGCCATTTTGCAGCGCGCGTTGGCGCGGTAAAATAGCACCTCCGCCGGACGCGCCATTT
Organism: Lolium rigidum; assembly: GCF_022539505.1. NCBI lineage: Eukaryota > Viridiplantae > Streptophyta > Magnoliopsida > Poales > Poaceae > Lolium > Lolium rigidum. The sequence goes on along the minus strand of NC_061509.1, from coordinate 128,566,813 downwards.
TGCAGCGCGCGGACGCAGCGCAAACAGCAAACACACACAAATATGCATCCAAGAAGATCAAACAATATATAAAAATTCATAAATATATTGTACCATCCAAATACAATACATTGTTCACAACAATACTTCACACCAAATACAACACATACAACAATACAACATGGTTTATGAATTTCTCATGCCCTTCAATCCTTTCTCTCCACAACTTCTGTCTACCAAACACCGATCCACCAAATTTTGGCCTCTTAACGGCGCGGTATGCTAATAGTATCGATATGTTCTCCTCTTCTTCTTGGTCGAACTCGTCATCCGATGAATCATATGAGGAACTCTACAAACATATGTATCATATTAATTCACTATAAACTATTGTAGCTACTTGACGAGTAGAGGCCGGCCGGCGGAGGTTCATACCTTGCGAGCAAATGGGCGAGCACCATGGGCGCGCCAAGTTGCAAGCAAGCTGCTCGAGGACGACGAGGACGACATGTCGACGCCTGCGTGGAGGAGAACGCGACGGCGGCGCGAAGGGGCGGCGGAGAAGGACCGCCGGCCGCAACTCGTCGGCCGACGGCCGCGCGAGCGACACAGCGCGGCGGAGCGTCCGCCGCTGCCGGGAGGAGGTGCGGGCGACGCGGATCTACGACGCGGCGGCGCGCAGCAAGCGAGGCGGCGGCGGAGTCGACCGGCGGCGGCTGGATTTCGCGGCCGGCGGTAGGTGGGGAAATGAGGGCGCGGGCGCGGGGAGGAAATTTCCAGCCGTTGGCTTTTTCGCGCTTGGACGAGCGATGCCGCGCGCTGTAGCCAACGCGCCAGATATGCCGCTCCGGATTGTGCAAAAAGCCGCGCGCCCTAAAAAATTTACAGCGCCGCGCCGTTTACCGCGCCTGCTGGAGCGCCTGATTCTGTCCCGCGCGCGCTATATCGGACGTTTTTATGCCGCGCGGCCTATATAGCGCGTCTGTTGGAGATGCTCTAAGAAATGTAATTAGCTGCAGACTGCTAGGATAAGATATGAATGTAAAATCCATTAATTGTCAAAAGAAAAAAGATGGCAAATAACAACGTGTAGCAAACATGAATGTATCATTCCATCGGTGTAAGGCGATAGGGAGTGTAGTACCAACATACAGCTTTATTGGACTATTAGCAAGTTGCTAACATAAGAAATTGAATTATCTGCAGACTGCAGGATAAAAAATTATCAAAGCCTGGCTTTCCAGAGAAACTTTGTGAAGAAAGCAACTAGTACAGCTCGGGAGCAGATCAGATGCGGGAAATTGGGAGAGGAGGAGGAAGAAATGCCAACATGGGGGTACCTTAGGCTTTTGTAAAGAAAGAGTGAAAGCTGATATAAGTATATATTTTTATTTTTTCTCGAATAATCAAAAGATTAGCGTATCATTTAAAGTGGATTTGTTGATACGGTTTTGTCGCCTTACTTAGGTTGTGGAGCACTTAGATAGAGGGAATCAAGTGTCCTCAGCTAAGGTTTGTATGATATGATCAGCCATAAGCCCACAACCACCAACACACCTAGATATGATTAATCTCAGTAGATGCACACCTGCTGAATAGTCTAGGACAATTCCAGCAAATGCAACCACCAAGTAGTCTAAGATAATAGTACCAGCGAACGCAACCACTGGTCACAAGCTGGCACAGACGACTTGCGAAATGATAAAATAGGTGTCGAAGAAGAAATTATGCTCTTTTGTAAGCGTTCTGAATAGCACAAGAACATACAGGTTAGTTAGTAATCGTTCAAGCGGCGATACTGAAGATACCAGGAACTAGATAGCTAGAGCTCCTGCAGGATCTTGGACGTGCAGCTCAAATGGCGGAGCGAAAGATTGCCAACGAGAGCATAGAAGCAAGAATGGCAGAACATGGAAGAGAAGCTGGATGAGTGAGTGAGTGACCACCATAACCTATCTCGCAATAGGTGCACCTCCATCGTCCCGCGCTCAAGTTATACTACTACGTAGTACAAAATTTTGCATCAAGATTGGCGGAACTCACCTGCGAGGAGGACGGCGAGGAGGAGGACAACTCCGGAAGCTGCTCTGGACGACGGCTGTGTACCTGCCGCCATCCAACCGCGCGTACCCGGCCCCTACGTACAAGCGAGCGGAGGAGAAGCTAGAGAGCAAAAACACCGTCGTCCGTCGAGCCTCGCAGCTCTCGTCTGCTGTATCTGTACGTACGTCTGTTGCCTTTGCCTAGTGTTTTTCTTAGATCGCACGCGTGAAATGGACTGGCGTAGAGTTGACGAAAATGGCCTATTTAAGCAGAGCGAGAGAGGCTGGTGCAGTCTTAGCAGGCAAGGAGGGAGCTGGTGGTCTGGCTTGATTTGTGCTTGCCGGTAGGAAGCGGGGAGGAAGCAGAGTGATATGGCCATCCGCGTTGGCTGCCACTCTACTCTCTCTGACCGTCCCGTCTCTTTCAGGTTCCTGCTTTGCCGTTGCCGCCTGCTTGGCTTGTAGGCTCATGTTTCGATCGGAGGTCTATTGGCGATCCTATGCAAGGTAGGTCCCATAAGACATAGTCATGTCTCGGTCAAGCATGGACTCTACTACGAAAGTAACACGTACTGCGAACCTACGGCCGGCCTGTATTCACGTTGTGAGTCGGTGATGTATAACTGCATCTCTAAGCGAAGGATGTGCGTAAATCCCCATGTCCGAACGCTTACATTGTGATCAACCTGCTGCAAATGAATAGTCAGACTGCAAGATATTGCTACACTCACTGAACACGAAGAGCACACAGGGCAGAGGCGAGGGCGTCGGTGGGCAGGAAGGCGGGCGGCGTGACGCCGATCCGAGTCACCCCCTCCGTCCGATTCGGCGGCACGTGCGCACACTGCAGGCTTTCCTCTTGAGAGTTGAGACCCACTTAAAATGGGCCGGACGTGGGCCCCGCTCCCCGATCCCAGATCCTTCTCTATGATCTTGCACGCATTTCGCGTGATCTTGTCCTGCCCAATGCCTCTTCGGCTCGTCATTCTGCCGACAGGTAGGACGAGCCGGCCACTGGTGTGTGATACTGTCACATCGCCTTAGTGCGTCACCACAAGTGAAGGTATGCCTATGCCCTTACAATGCATTCGAAATGAGCCATGAAGTCATCACCCATCAGATTGCAATAACATTAAATTCTATCTGCCTCCCTCCCGGGCTGCTCACGCGGGCGGCTCCGGAGGGCACCCCTTCCCCCAACCAGAAAACCTAGATCCCGAGCTGCTCCGGCCGCTGCCGCCACCGGCGCCGGCGGTGGTGGCGGCGCCTGGCCGCCAAAGGCGGAGGGCATGGTGGGGCGGGCTCCTCTCGTCTTCTCTTCGCGTGGAGAGGGGCCGATGCGGAGGGCCGCGGCGGCGGGTGGCGGCGGCAGGTGGCGGCGGCGGGTGCCGGCGTTGTGTGGCTGGTCGCGCGGATGCGTGTGGCGCCAGCGTCCTGCCGGTCTGCGAGGTGCGGCATCTGGCCGCCGGCGGTGCTCGGGCCCGATCTGGGCCGGGCGGGCCGCATCCGTTCGCGACCGGTGGGGAGGCGTCCGCTTCGATCCGCGTCGCCAGACGGGCCCGATCTGGGCCCTTGTCGCTGCTCTGCTTCGCGGCCGATGCGGGCAAACTCCGTCGCCACGCAGGTTTGTGGTAGCTAGGCCAGCAGCACGACGGGCTGCTGGGTGGTGCTGAAGGCTGGCTACGACACCAAGCTCGCCGTTTCGCGCTCGTCTCTCTTTGGTGGCGTCCTTTGCCGATGATGGCTCTTTCCTTCCATTCATGTGGGCAGCGGGGTTGAAGTCAGGGCTGGAGAAATCTTGGGTTGTTGCGTACGACGGCGACGCCCGCGGGCGCCGTTACCTTCTTGAAGGCGTCGTCGACCGCCCCCCCTTTTTCGTTCAACCCTTTCCCGGGCACCAGGGGAAACCCTAGATCCATTTGTTGGATCAGACAGTGGTGCCACTTCGGTGACATCCCCTTGTTGGAGGCTCTGTCGAGGTTGTCCCGGGAGCCCCACGACGGCGGTTGGAGCTAGAGGTGGCCGCTACTCTGAGCATGGTTCTTCGGAGTGCTATGTACCCTTCGCCGGCGCCTAGTCGACGTTGCGTCCTCTTGGTCAGGTCAGGTCCTGCCGCCCTCCCGCCTCTTTTGGGAGGGCCGTACGTCGACGTGTACCTCCCTAGAGTTTCTGTCGTTCTAGGTTTCCTCCTATGGTTGCTGCGCGCTTTGGTGACCTTGTGCCCCTTTGCCACGCCTTTGTTGGCCGGTGGTTGGGCAAGGCGGATGCTTGTAGTGTGTTAGTTTGGGTGTGCCTTGTATGCCGGAAGGCACCATTTGTTTGGTTTTCGGTCCGGTTTCCCTCATAAACTGGATCATGGTTTTCTCTTGTAAGCTTAATACAATGACGCGCAGCTCTCCTGCGGGTTCTCGAAAAAAAAATGAGCCATGAACCGAGACTAGTGGTTGAATGGTTAGAGGTTATGGTGCCCTCAGCTAGTTGAGACTAAAGGCTTCTCCAATGGTCCGATGCAAAACAAATACGATGCGTTCGTTTGGTCTTTAAATTTGGCACATAGATATGTTAATAAAATAAATGTTCTAATGCGATGTTTAACAAACTTATTACATTCAAATAAATAACAAAGTTATACAAGCATTTCCATGCATGAAAAAAGAATGAGGAAATTAAACGAGATGAGATTGGCTACTACTCTTTCTCCTCATGGCATGCCAATTATCATATGCGATCAATCCGATCCGTTTGCAGGCGTCTCGAAATGTGGCTGTAAGAGACTTTAACGTTAATATGGAAAAACTCTTTCCATGTTCCTACATCAGGTTGTGGCTTAACCAAGTCATCCTGAATTCCCATTCGTGGTCATTGAGGTCATCAGGATGGTGTCAACGATTATGTTGTGCATGATCACACAACAAGTCATCACTTCATGCATGATCTTCAAAGATCATGTGCTAGTTGGGTGACGAATAATAACCCACCTAGCTTGGAGCACACAACAAATGCCCGCTCCACATTTTTTCTGCAAGCCTCTTGTCCCTGGGCAAACCTCTTGGTTTTCTCTGTATGAGGCATGCGGATAGTCTTCACAAGTGTGGCTAGTCAGGATAGACGCCATCAACAATATAGAATGGCTTGCCATATGCATTTTCATTGATCTCATAGTTCACCACAGGAGCAGTGCCTTGTAGAAGCTGTTCGAATATCAAAGAGCAGTGGAACACATTAGTTTCATTGTGGGAACCGGCCATGCCAAAGAAAGAGTGACAGATCCACAAATCATGCGAAGCCACTGCCTCAAGAATGACAATGGATCCCTCGGCATGGCAGCTGTACTGACTCTGCCATGCAAATGGACAGTTCTTCCACTCCCAGTGCATGCATTTATGCTACCTATCATCCCCGGGAACCCTCTTGCCTCATTGATCGATAATAGTCATGTTGTATCCTCAACAGTTGGCTATCTCAAGTATATTTTTCTAAACACCGCAATCATGACTTGGAAAAAACTGTACATGGATTCACACTCGTCAAAGATATCACCAGATACTCCATACGAAAGCATACTAATAGTTGAGGAACACTTCTGGTAAGAGGTAAAGCCTAGCTTACGAGTGGCATCATGCCTGCATTGGAAGTAGGGGTCATAGTCTGTGATGCCCCGCAAATTTATCAAGAACAGGTCCATTGATATCCGATAGAGGCGTCGGAACATGACTTTCGTGTAGACCGGATCGGTGAGGTTGAAGTAGTATTTATAGAGCTGGTTGTGGACACCCACTCGGTTGCGCTTGATGTTGGCCAAGCGACCCTTCGTCGAGCCCCATTACACCAACATATGCCTGCCATTGTGCTTGTGGATGAGGGAGGCCGCAGAAACCATGAGTTGCGACGTCTCGTCGAACGACGTGTCCATGACTTCCCTGCGGAGCATTTCCAGTGACTGTCTGAGGTCCATCTGCGGGGAAACAACAATATATAAATGACCAACATAGGTGGCGCAAATGGCCAAATAGTGCATCGGTATCATACCACGCAACTGACCGAACAGGTCCTGTCCGTTGAGCCCGATGCGGGCTCCGAGAAGATGGGCGACCAACAAGGACGTGAGCGATGCGGGCAAGGGCTCTCGCCTGTCCCGACGCCGAGCGTGGATGGCCCGTACAAAGCTTGTCTACTACCGCGAGGTGGAGTGGGCGGCAGCGTGGTGGCAGTGTGATGATGTTGGGACTCCAAGTGCAGAGTGTTGTGTCAGTAGAGTATTTTTCCCACATGGGTGACTCGAGGGTTTAAATTGAACTATCAGGGAACTGAGCAAAGGTTATTCTCTTCTCTCTTCTTCTAGCAATCCTGCAAGTAAAATAATAACCTTGTGTCCCCAACTCCACCGTGTGGTTGTCAAGCACAAGGTTTCGTGTAAGTAAATAAAACACAAGTAAAAATCAAACGAGTAAAACTAGATAAAATATAATAACTAAGTAAAAACTGTAAAGGAGTTAATTGTTTTGGGTGTTTTGGATGCAAATAAGAAAAGTAAATATTTTTGTATTTTCGGATTAAAATAGTGCAGCAAATAGAAAACAAGATAAAAGCAAGATAATGGGAGGTGGCAATTTGGCTCATAGGAGCAAATGCTCTCATTATATAAAATAATTAAAAAACAATTTTAAAAATGTTAAAAAATTCTGATATAAATTTGTTGGTGTACATCTTGACATTCTATGTTAGTGCACAAATTTTCGTGGAGAAACAACATTTTATATGGCGTGTACAAAAAAGACAAAAAAATATCCTGTACGTAGTCGTGTTATAGCATCAAAACTTGTCTTTTTTACAGGAGCCACAATTATTTTTAGTTTTTTTGAAAACTTGTGTACCAATATAAAATGTCTAGATGTACATGTAAAAATTTAGTTTAGAATTTTTTGACACTTTGAAATGTGGATTCACATAATGGGAGCATATGCTCCTATGAGCCAAAGTGCCTTTCCCCAAGATAATGGTGTTTCTTATGATAAAAAGTGGACCGAGGTTCATGGGTTCACTTGACTATTCTCTCTTTTAAGTTGTAGTGGACAAATAGCAATTCATCAATGAGATATTTGGATGAAAAATAATAACATGTGAAAGATACGCATTCATATGGGCATCACGTTCTAACATAGAGATGATGCAACACATCTCCCTTATAATCCATAAGAAAGGGAAAACTCCATGCAATCTTGTATTAAGAATTAACAGAGCATAGCCATAAGTACTTTGACATGATGTTTGAATATCAAATATGCTACTTTGAACAAACAAGATCATCACTCTTGTCACGTGACGAACATAGCACATGCATTCACTTTATCCCTAGTGAGGTAGCAAAAGAAAAGGCAATACTGTAATAGATCATGAATTTGTTGTCACTATTCAATCACTAAAATCATGCTACTGTTGGATAACGTTGCATAGAAAACAAAAATTTTCCTACCGCGAACACGCAATCCAAGCCAAGATGCAATCTAGAAGACGGTAGCAACGAGGGGGTATCGAGTCTCACCCTTGAAGAGATTCCAAAGCCTACAAGATGAGGGTCTTGTTGCTGCGGTAGACGTTCACTTGCCGCTTGCAAAAGCGCGTAGAAGATCTTGATCACGATCGGTTCCGGCGCCACGAACGGGCAGCACCTCCGTACTCGGTCACACGTTCGGTTGTTGATGAAGACGACGTCCACCTCCCGTTCCAGCGGGCAGCGGAAGTAGTAGCTCCTCTTGAATCCGACAGCACGACGGCGTGGTGTCGGTGGTGGTGGAGAAATCCGGCGGAGCTTCGCGTAAGCGTGCGGGATGTGGTGGAGGAGAGAGACCGCTAGGGTTTGGGGAGAGAGAGGGGTTGGGCGCCGGCCCTCTAAGGGGTGCGGCCAAGGCTGAGGCTTGAAGTGGTCAGCCCCCTCTCCTATGCCCCTCATTATATAGGTGGAAGCACCAAGAGTTCTAGTCCAAGTCTTCGAATAAGACCCCAACACTAAAACCTCCCATATGTGGGAAACCTACTCAAGGAGGGAGTCCTACCCAAAGTGGGACTCCCACCTTTCCTTGAGGTGGGTTGGCCGGCCACCCTAGGGGAGTCCACCTTGGACTCCTCCCCTTTAGGGTTGGCTGGTCATGCAAGGTGGAGTCCCTCCGGGACTCTACTTTCCATGGTGATTTCTTCCGGACTTTTCTAGAACCTTCTAGAACCTGCCATAAATGCACCGGATCATTTCCAAACTTGGAATATGACTTCCTATATATGAATCTTATTCTCCGGACCATTCCGGAACTCCTCGTGATGTCCGGGATCTCATCCGGGACTCCGAACAAATATTCGAACTCCATTCCATATTCAAGTTCTACCATTTCAACATCCAACTTTAAGTGTGTCACCCTACGGTTCGTGAACTATGCGGACATGGTTGAGTACTCACTCCGACCAATAACCAATAGCGGGATCTGGAGATCCATAATGGCTCCCACATATTCAACGATGACTTTAGTGATCGAATGAACCATTCACATACGATACCAATTCCCTTTGTCACGCGATATTTTACTTGTCCGAGGTTTGATCTTCGGTATCACTCTATACCTTGTTCAACCTCGTCTCCTGACAAGTACTCTTTACTCGTACCGTGGTATGTGGTCTCTTATGAACTTATTCATATGCTTGCAAGACATTAGACGACATTCCACCGAGAGGGCCCGAGTATATCTATCCGTCATCGGGATGGACAAATCCCACCGTTGATCCATATGCCTCAACTCATACTTTCCGGATACTTAATCCCACCTTTATAACCACCCATTTACGCAGTGGCGTTTGATGTAATCAAAGTACCTTTCCGGTATAAGTGATTTACATGATCTCATGGTCATAAGGACTAGGTAACTATGTATCGAAAGCTTATAGCAAATAACTTAATGACAAGATCTTATGCTACGCTTAATTGGGTGTGTCCATTACATCATTCATACAATGATATAACCTTGTTATTAATAACATCCAATGTTCATGATTATGAAACTAATCATCCATTAATCAACAAGCTAGTTAAGAGGCATACTAGGGACTCTTTGTTTGTCTACATATCACACATGTACTAATGTTTCGGTTAATACAATTATAGCATGATATATAAACATTTATCATAAACATAAAGATATAAATAATAACTACTTTATTATTGCCTCTAGGGCATATCTCCTTCAGTCTCCCACTTGCACTAGAGTCAATAATCTAGTTTACATTTGTAAAGATATAACACCTTGGCCTTATGGTGCTTTATCATGTATTGCTCACGGGAGAGGTTTTTAGTCAACGGATCTGACACGCTCAGAAACGTATGTATTTGCGTCTCAACGCATCACTCATTTCCAAATGAGTCGGCATTAAATATGTTTGATCTTCTGGTGGAAACTTAATTCCGCTGTCTGAAATATGTCACTAATATTGTCACACACAATATAGCTTCAAAGTTCTGACTCTGTCGGAAGCTGCACCAAGTTCTCAAAGAACCTCTTGACTTAACATCCTTTGTCATTGTCAAAATAATGACATACTCTGCCTTCTTTTGTAGAATCCGTCACAATATTTAGAACTCTTCTAAATCTAGCATAGACAACTTCTAGCTCATTGTGCTACCTTTTAAACAAAACTTAGTCTAATTTGAGATTGAAATTATATTTTATATGTGACAAAACCAATATCGGTGTAACACCTTACAGCGATTTGTTTGTCATTTCTTCATACAAAAAAAATATATATATCCTTAGTTCTTCTAAAGTACTCAAGGATATTCTTACTCGTCGTCCAATGATCATCATATGAATCATTCTGGTATATGCTCATAACACTTTATAGCACATGATATCCGATTGTGTACATATTATTCGTGATCTATAATCACTCATGTGTTTTTACTCATTGAGTGTCGGATACACTCAAGTCTTGTTAAACCTTCACATGACAAGAACATTTTCTTAATATTTCTATATTGAACTACTTCAATATCCATCATATGTACTTTGACTTAAACTTATTTATGTGTTTCAATCTATCTTCATAGATCTTGACACTAAATTTGTTTCAGTCCATATCCTTTCATTGAAGTTAATTCTCAATGAAACCTTTTTAATCAAGTATATAATTACATCATTTATAACCAACTATATGTCACCTACATAAAGTATTATAAATGTGTCTTAGCGCTCCCACTTAATTTCTTGCAAATGCAAGCCTCTTCATCGTCTCTGGTGAAGATTCCAACTCCGCAATACTTACTTCATCCAATTGAAGTTCGTATACCTATCTAGTATTCCACGGACCAGCAAAACTCTTGGTTGTATCTTGTATACACCTTTAATACATACTTCTGATAAGTAATGTATTTTGCCATCCTACTAACATATCTCATAAAAGAAATATGTAGTGATTACTAGAATAATCCACATAGACTATAAGCATTGCTACGGAAGATCTAATCTTATCGTAGTCAACTCTTTGAACTTTGTCGTAAACAATTTTTCAACAAGTCGAGCTTCTTCAAAGATATTTCATCTAAGTCTATAGATCCATTTACTTTCAAAAAGTATTCATCTATTATGGATTTCATGGTGCATGGCCATTTTAACGGAGTCAGGGCCCATCATAATTTCTTTGCTTGTAGTTGGTTTATCATTGTTCAAAATCAATCCTTTGTCCACAAATCATTTATTTGATCACAAATTAAACCATACCTACAAGGTTCAATATGTACTTCGATCTCCATGGCTAAAACACTTTGTAGTCATAGGAGCCATGATCGTCGTGGCCGCTTCCGGAACCAATTCCGATGTTGCGCTACTCTGATCATTATGCTCAGGTTCATAAACCTTATCAAGTTCTATTGTCCTCCCACTCAAAAACTTCGCTAGAAACAATTTCTTGGAAATAAGAAACATTGACAAACACTTTTGTCTTTGTCTCCATTGTGGGGAGAATTCCCAATCAATTCTCTGGGATAACCAACAAAGACATTCATCCGATTTTGGTTGTAAACTTATTTACTTATGTTATGCATACCAAAATTTAAGAAAAGACTATTAGGGTTTATACCCATGTCATAACTCGTATGATGTCATTTCAACGGATCATGATGATGCTCTATTCAGTATAAAGCGGTAGTCTCTAAAGCATAATTCACAAAAATATAATGGCATTAATATTTTATCTCATCATTGACCCAACTAGGTTTGGATACATCTCTCGGATACTTCATCATCACTATGATACTCCAAGAAATGTGAGTTGTAGAACAATTTCATAACTCTCTTAGATGTTCGCTAAAACTAGTGATTCAAATATTTCCACTATGATCCAATCATAGATATTTGACTTTTCTATTACGATGATTTCTACTTCATGCTGAAATTTATTTGAATCCATTCAAATGTTTCAAACTTCTTCCTTATCGAATATATCCACATATATATACTCAATTCATTGTTTGAAGTTTTCATGAAGTATAAGAATCTTCCGCACACAACTATGCCCAGTGATCCATATACATCATCATGTATGTTTCCACTAAGTTAGTTGCCCGTTCAAAACTTGGCCTATGAACGGTATTTTAGTCATTCTCTTTTAGAAAAGATTTGCAAGCGCCAAACGATTCAAAAAAATCAAATGACTCCAAAAATCCATTTGCATGGAGTTTCTTCATGCGTTCCTTTCCAACATGACCTAAATGGCGGTTCCACAAATAAGTGGAATTCAAATCATTTGCCTTATAGCATTTTAGCGTCAGTGTTATGTATGTGTGTTTCACCATTAAGATTTATAATAACTTATCCATCGTACATGGAGTAATATCATAATTTAAACAACTCATTGTTTTCATTTGACCAGAGCAAAATAACAATTATTAAGTTCTTTATTATAAATTCTAAGGGTTAGATAGAATGCCAACGATGAACATAATAACACTTTATTTTTGTTCCGAGCGTGCATTCCTATCATATTCCTTGTCGAGTCACTTAGGCCATTGTATTCTTGTATTGCGTTGTTTTGTATGACACTTCATACCAACCAATATAGTACTAATACCCAAGAATTTCTTAGTGTGACTTAACTAGGAATACAACCATAACATGTATATCATTTATATACACCCGAGCTAGACTTTCTAGTCTTTTCTTTTCTTTTTGCCAAAATATCTTTTGCAGTTTCTCTTTTAGCTTTCCTCATTATTCAGAAAAACACTTCAACATCAATAACTTCTAGGTTTGTTGGTCTAATACCAATAACCTTGAGGTTCTTATTTTGAAGTTAATCATCATATGACAAGTGTTCCAGATTTCACTATTAGTAACTTTGTAATACGATGAACAATTTCACTCATAATTTTATCCATTAATTCATGACAACTTTCCGAGACCATGTCCGTACATGCTAGGCTCATAAAGTTTAAACCTTGGTATTTGCATGTGCAAATCTAGCTTGCACCCGTTGTATGCACACGTAGAATCTATCACACCCGATCATCACGTGATGCTTCGAAACGACGAGTCTTAGCAACGGTGCATATTAAGGATAGTCACTTCATGGATATGCGAATATCGTTAGTGCCCCAATAGTTGGAGGATTGTGACGCCTTGCGTCTTCAACCTTCGTACATTCCCATAAAACTTATGAGTTCATGTAGTCTCACCAAATTATATTCTATCATCTTGCAATAAGGTCTTAGATATCACATATATCTCATACCTTGATTATTTCTGAAAACTAAATTTTCAGCTCCTTACTTTTCAAACAGATTTGAACTTCAAGTTTCACGGAGACAAGATAACTTTAGGTACTAATTGAAACCATAGCTCTTTGAATCAACAATGTGAGGTTTACTAAAAGTTTGCAATAGGACTTAATCATTTCTTGATTCATTAACAATACGGTACCAATCCATAAAGTTTCTTATCAGATTTTAACAGTATTTCTATCTCAATAACAAGACTAGCGCATAGTAGAAAATGGATGCCAATACTACAAAAATAATTCAAAATACTACTCAGACTATGTTTATGATAATTAGTTCATGTTCTAATCTTATTACTAATGAACTCCCACTTAATACAACATCCCTCATAGTTGTTAAGTGCTACACGATCCAAATCCACTACACCAAAACCGATCATCACGTGAGATGATGTAGCTTCAATGGTGAACATCAACATGTTGATCATATCATCCATATGACTCGTGTTCAACCTTTCGGTTTCCGTTGTCCCGAGGCCATGTCTGTACATGCTAGGCTCGTCAAGCAAACCCACGTATTCCGCGTGTGCAACATGGCTTACACCCGTTGTATATGAACGTTGAATCTATCACATCCAATCATCACGAGATGCTTCGAAACGACGAACTTTGGCAACGGTGCATACGAGGGGAGAACACTTTATTATCTTGATATTAATGTGAGGGATCATCTTATAATGCTACCGTCGCGATCTAAGCAAAATAAGATGCATAAAAGGATTAACATCACATGCAGTTCATATGTGATATGATATGACCCTTTTGTCTTTGCGCCTTTGATCTTCATCTCCAAAGCACGGACATGATCTCCATCATCTTCGGGCATGATCTCCATCATTGTCGGCGTAGCGTCAAGGTTCATGGCGCCGTCTTCATGGTTGTTCACCTCATGTAGCAACTATTACAACTACTTTGAAATACTACTCAACATGAAATTAAAGACAACCATAAGGCTCCCGCCGGTTGCCACAATACAATAATGATCATCTCATACATATTCATCATCACATTATGGCCATATCACATCACCAAACCCTGCAAAAACAAGTTAGACGTCTCTAATTTGGTTTGCATATTTTACGTGGTTTAGGGTTTTCGAGTAAGATCTAATCTACCTACGAACATGAACCACAACGGTGATACTAGTGTTGTCAATAGAAGAGTAAATTGAATCTTCACTATAGTAGGAGAGACGAGACACCCGCAAAGCCTCTTATGCAATACAAGTTGCATGTCGAACGAGGAACAAGTCTCATGAACGCGGTCATGTAAAGTTAGTCCGAGCCGCTTCATCCTACTATGCCACAAAGATGCAAAGTACTCAAACTAAAGATAACAAGAGCATCAACGCCCACAAAACCATTGTGTTCTACTCGTGCAACCATCTATGCATAGACACGGCTCTGATACCACTGTTGGATAACATTGCATAGAAAACAAAAAATTTCCTACCGCGAACACGCAGTCCAAGCCAAGATGCAATCTAGAAGACGGTAGCAACGAGGGGGTATCGAGTCTCACCCTTGAAGAGATTCCAAAGCCTACAAGATGAGGCTCTTGTTGCTGCGGTAGACGTTCACTTGCCGCTTGCAAAAGCGCGTAGAAGATCTTGATCACGATCGGTTCCGGCGCCACGAACGGGCAGCACCTCCGTACTCGGTCACACGTTCGGTTGTTGATGAAGACGACGTCCACCTCCCCGTTCCAGCGGGCAGCGGAAGTAGTAGCTCCTCTTGAATCCGACAGCACGACGGCGTGGTGTCGGTGGTGGTGGAGAAATCCGGCGGAGCTTCGCTTAAGCGTGCGGGATGTGGTGGAGGAGAGAGACCGCTAGGGTTTGGGGAGAGAGAGGGGTTGGGCGCCGGCCCTCTAAGGGGTGCGGCCAAGGCTGAGGCTTGAAGTGGTCAGCCCCCTCTCCTATGCCCCTCATTATATAGGTGGAAGCACCAAGAGTTCTAGTCCAAGTCTTCGAATAAGACCCCAACACTAAAACCTCCCATATGTGGGAAACCTACTCAAGGAGGGAGTCCTACCCAAGGTGGGATTCCCACCTTTCCTTGAGGTGGGTTGGCCGGCCACCCTAGGGGAGTCCACCTTGGACTCCTCCCCTTTAGGGTTGGCTGGTCATGCAAGGTGGAGTCCCTCCGGGACTCTACTTTCCATGGTGATTTCTTCCGGACTTTTCTAGAACCTTCTAGAACCTGCCATAAATGCACCGGATCATTTCCAAACTTGGAATATGACTTCCTATATATGAATCTTATTCTCCGAACCATTCCGGAACTCCTCGTGATGTCCGGGATCTCATCCGGGACTCCGAACAAATATTCGAACTCCATTCCATATTCAAGTTCTACCATTTCAACATCCAACTTTAAGTGTGTCACCCTACGGTTCGTGAACTATGCGGACATGGTTGAGTACTCACTCCGACTAATAACCAATAGCGGGATCTCGGAGATCCATAATGGCTCCCACATATTCAACGATGACTTTAGTGATCGAATGAACCATTCACATACGATACCAATTCCCTTTGTCACGCGATATTTTACTTGTCCGAGGTTTGATCTTCGGTATCACTCTATACCTTGTTCAACCTCGTCTCCGACAAGTACTCTTTACTCGTACCGTGGTATGTGGTCTCTTATGAACTTATTCATATGCTTGCAAGACATTAGACGACATTCCACCGAGAGGGCCCAGAGTATATCTATCCGTCATCGGGACGGACAAATCCCACCGTTGATCCATATGCCTCAACTCATACTTTCCGGATACTTAATCCCACCTTTATAACCACCCATTTACGCAAGTGGCGTTTGATGTAATCAAAGTACCTTTCCGGTATAAGTGATTTACATGATCTCATGGTCATAAGGACTAGGTAACTATGTATCGAAAGCTTATAGCAAATAACTTAATGACAAGATCTTATGCTACGCTTAATTGGGTGTGTCCATTACATCATTCATACAATGATATAACCTTGTTATTAATAACATCCAATGTTCATGATTATGAAACTAATCATCCATTAATCAACAAGCTAGTTAAGAGGCATACTAGGGACTCTTTGTTTGTCTACATATCACACATGTACTAATGTTTCGGTTAATACAATTATAGCATGATATATAAACATTTATCATAAACATAAAGATATAAATAATAACCACTTTATTATTGCCTCTAGGGCATATCTCCTTCAGCTACTCCATCTAATACACACATCACCCCACACACACTCTTGCATAGATGTTGGATCAGAACAAATAGTTAAGAACGTGGTACATAATATGCATCTTTCAATACATCTTGCACATAATATGATCAGATCTCGTAGCACAATATCATAGAATAAGGATCCACCGCATAGGTATTACAAATATGACCATAATCATGTAGGGCAACTCATATGGCACTAAGAACTATCAAGAACATGAGAGAAATAGATCAAGCTATTGCAACAAACCCGTACTCCAGAGGTGGAATACCCCCTTGATCATGGTGATGATGATGAAGACGTTGGAGAAGGGGGTGAACCCTCCGGCGGTGATCCCGGCGGAGTTCCCCCCTCCAATCTTCTCTGATGCAGCTTCCGTTTCCGTGTTTCTGTCTTTTTGCGGCGCTCTCCTCCCGAGAACTCTTCGGGGCAATATATATAGTGATTTTTTTGGGGTCAAAATACGTCTGTGGGCGAAAGAATCAGGTCAATTGGGCGATCGACGGTCAAAAGAGGGTTCCTCCAAAGCTCTAGGGTGCTTCTACTGATGAAAAAGTGACGCTCTAAAATCCCACATCAATTTGACTCCGTATAGGTCTCTGAAAGTGAAAAATACACAAAACAGGGAATTCCTGTTCCGCAGAGTTATAAACCAAATAAAGGGGATCATTGGTAAATCCACATAAATCAATGTAAAACGTGTTATTAACATCATATATGTTGCAAATATGTGGGAATTCAATATGATAAAAGACAAAGTTCATGTATGCATTTTACATGCATCAACATCCCCAAGCTTAACATATGCTCGTCCCGAGCATAAAGGTGATAAAACTAACATGAGCTTTGGATTTTATTATATATAGCTTCTAAATAATCATGCAAAGTATTACAAAGTTCAGTCAATAAAAAATTACAATAAGTAATATGAACTCCTCAAGTGATAACTCTTACATTCTACAAAGCATGCGTAATAGTAAATTGCATTTTAAGAAACATGAATGATAAGTAGTATGAATCATAAAGCATGCTTAGAAGAATCCTATAGTATTGTTGGAAGACTCTTTGTCCTCTATTTTCATGAATAATTCTTTTGACTCTTGAACACAAGAAAGTAAGCAGGGAATGTATGTGCTAAACCACCAACAAAATAAAAGGCAGAGAGAATAAAACAAGATTTTGAGATATGCAATTTATGTCAGCAATAATAATAAGGATAGGGTACCATGTATCTCTTGTAAGAAGATATCCATGTGTCATATGTTTGACTTTTTATGAGTAAATGTTGCCTCATTTTCTTGAATGCTTAGGACTACACCTCTTGTTACTCAGCTCCGGGTAACCAAGACTTCTCACCACACATGTTTCAACCAAGTATCGCAATGGGGTACCTTCCTGCCGCCTGTACAAAGGACCAAAGGAGATGGGTATCTCTACTATAGGCTATCCATACCGGGACAACATGAACAACAGACGTTGAGCATCCTCTCTAACTCTCTCTCTCTCTCTCACTTTTTCTCTTTCTTTTTCTTTTGTTTTTCCACTCTCTCTTTTTTACTAAATCTTTTTATTTTACTTTTTTCACTCTTCCAATTGAGGATGTCCATTGTTGAAACTTTCACCATGATTAAGCATGGCTTCGGGTATGTAACATCCCAGGTTTTGAGGCTACAAAAAGAGAGAATACAGATGTGTGCATTCCATTCATGCAGAGAAAATCCTGGGAATTTTCGCGCTTTCAAATAAAACTTGCCACAATGACTGAAGTTTCATTTGACTTGATGGAACTGTAGTATCTCATCAAGTCAAGTGCTATAAACTTCCATGTGACCTTTGCTAAAACCTATTATGGATAAGAGTGATTTGATCTATCGATTAGATCAAATGGCACTTAATTAAAATAACGACCCATGCCAACTTAACTCCCCCAGCGAGAAAAATCTCCTCTTCGCTCTCTACCCGACCGCCTCGCTACTTCCCTAGCTTACTCCCTACAACACACCTCGCCCCAGTACGCGAGCTAGGTCCAGACGAAGATGGTGCACATCCGTCCCCGCTGGAAGAATGCTCAGAGGAAGTCCGCGCAAGAGGACAAGGGTGACGCCATCCCGGATGAATTTCTCGAGCTGGTGTTCCTGCGCCTCACCTCGCCTCTGGATCTCGTCCGTGCCGCGTTCACCTGTAGGCGCTGGCGCAAGGTCATCGGGGCGGAGGACTTCCGTGTCCTCTCCGCTCGCCACGGCGCGCCATCCTCCATAGTCGTCGGCCACTACCACATCAGGTTCTCCCAATGCCACTATCGTCCATCTGGCCTTTTGCCCCACTTCGTTCCGTCTTCCTCGTCATGTTGGGCCGGGGTCTCCGCAAATAATCTCGCGCTCGACTTCCTCCCACGGACGGCAAACGGCGAGCTCAGCTTGGAGCTCGCCGACTCTCGGGGCAGCCTCCTACTCCTTGCGGACTTCGACCACACCGAACACGAAATGCCTTTCGGGCAGCCTTCACGTCTTGTCGTATGCGATCCCCTGACAGGTCAGTACATGACGATCCCTCCACCCACTGCGTTTTTGCACACAAAATTCCCAAGCTTGTTCCTGGGCGCCGCCCTCCATGGCGATGACGCTGCGGCGCGCATCAGTCTGTCAAATTACAGGGTGACATGCCTGATCTATCATAACGACACCTGCAATACATGCGTGTTCTCGCCTGCCCCTGGTGGCCACTTTTGGACCTCCTCCGGCGCCACCGTGCCTCTCGATGGGCTCACAGGTAGGTCTATCCTCTTTGTGGGGAGCAACGCGCGTTTCTCCCAGTGATACGTGTTCGGTGCGCTCAGAAACTTCATTCTTGCTCTCGATAGAGAATCCGGTGAGCTCTTACGCTTCGAGAGAGGATTAGACGAGAACTGGCTTCACGCCGTGCCGATTGAGA
The DNA here is from genome assembly GCF_022539505.1 of Lolium rigidum. Classification (NCBI taxonomy): domain Eukaryota; kingdom Viridiplantae; phylum Streptophyta; class Magnoliopsida; order Poales; family Poaceae; genus Lolium; species Lolium rigidum. The sequence continues at coordinate 128,547,826 of NC_061509.1, read as the reverse complement.
TGCTGGGCGGACCCTCACGCCTGCTGAATCGGTACGTGCTAGAGCTGCTGTGGCCACCTACCTTTCGATCTTTCTTATCCTAGGATTCTGGCTTCCTGGGTTGGATTAGTATCGGCCATGGTGCTGTCGACATGGTCTGGAGGTTGAAGATGAAGGGCATCTCAAGGATTTTGTTGTAATTTTGTTTTTGTTCATGTGCTTTGTACTGTTTGATGTTTCTCTTAATGCCAGAGGGTTTATTGGCACTTAGTCAAACTTGACATAGTTGTACAGTTTCCATTTCGATATATTTTCGACCGAAAATCATAGTACTCTATGCTGTAGACACGTACGTTGACACGTGGACAGTATGCAGCCGCGCGCGCACCAAAATGCCTTTCCTTGCTTGCTTTGGAAACCATGGGGTCCTCCAAAATTCAAGATTTTTTTGCTTAGTTTAACGTTCTAAACATAATTTAAGCCTTTTTTAAAGGCAAGGTCCGGAAGGACCTAGATTATGCTGCATTAGTCAAAGCGGTGGTACAAGTATACATAAAGGGACATCAATAAAAATAAAATTACACTCAAGTCCCTGGATTTTGCACAGAGGAGATCTAATTTTTTTTGAAGAAAAGCAATCGGGTCCCTCTTCCACACCGCTGCATGCGGGATGATCTGAAGCTTTCGGTTCAAAAAGGCCAAAGAATCGATTCAACACATAGTAGGGAACCGGTTCATGCACTCTAACATTAAAAGTGAACCAACTTCGATTCAATACATGGTAGCAAAACACTAGCGATTCCAAAATCTGAAACATTTCCATTTGAACCGGTTCCACATTATAGTTGGTCGAATTCAATTAAACATACAAGTACATCATGCCAAAGTTTTGTACTAGGGCATTGACACTCAAACTAAACACGATACTAGAAGATACAACATCACACATATAAATAGACGACATGTCTAGAATCATACATTTTTTGAACACAGAAAGGTCCCGATGGACCTGGTGACACTGCTTTTATATTATGTCGGTGGGTTTACAGATTGCAAGGAGGACCCTCCAAGTAAAAGGAAACTACAGACAAGACATCCAAAAGTACAAAAAGGACCCTAGATCTAGAAAAGAAAATTCCATCCGGTCCTTCTCCACCGAGCTCAGATCTTAGCCTCTAAGCGCGATCATCTTCTCCATCGAGACCGGCAAGATCAACCACCTACGGTCTCGTTGGCGCATGCGGGTACGTCGGCTCGTGTTGCAAGTATTCGAGCAAGTCGCCGCTCATGTCGCAACCATCGTTGCTGCAATCTACCTTAAACAAGGAGGCATATCTACTTAAATCGACTTCCTCTTCGTAGATGTCGTCGCATCTCGGGCATTGGACACTGGGCAGGTTTCTTAAGCATCTTCCGCATGCAATGTGCCCTGGCCCAGCCGTCCGAATGCACTGCTTAATACAAGGAAATTAACATGACTGTTGGCCTAAAGAAAAATACAGCTGGGTGGAACCTAGTGAAGAAAGTACTAACCTCGTATAGTGGACGTCGTGCAATTTGAGAGCACAAACACCAGGTGAACATTCTTCTCACCCCATTCTTTTGGATAACACATTCACGAGAAAACTCCATGCTTTCTTACAAAGGACTTTCAACTTGCATGACGCCCTCGCATCCCGGGAACGCGCCACCGGACAGGATCCTAGCGCAGCTTTCGCATGCCAAGTTATTGCACCCAATGCACTGCTTAATACAAAGAAATTAACATGAATGTTGGCCCAGATTAAAATACAGCTGGATGGACCTAGTGAAGAAAGTACTAACCTGCCATGTTGGAGGTTGTACGAATTGAGAGCACAAATTGCAAGTGAGCAGTCTTCTCAATTCAGCCTCGTTGAGAAAAGCTCTAAAGCTACCACTGGGAACCTCCATGCCCAACAATTCAAAATGGAATATGAATTTAGAGGATGGGAAGGGGATAGGGATAGAGGGTTGTAGTCTTCGTCTTGTATATATATAGTCGAGCGAATTGCAGATTCCACCATGCACTGAGATCCAGTGACTTCACTAAGAGAAGTCACCATGCGACCTTAGGTACCTGAGTCATTCGATCAAGATCCAACGCACATGGTTGATCCAAATTTTGAACATAAAATTAAAATCAATTTTCAAATGGACTAAAAGTTTCCCATAATACTTAAGGAAAGATATATATCCTACAGTAATGTTTTCGATTTTTTCTGAGCAACTTAAATTTTAACTTCAAATTTTGGATCAACTGTATGCATTGGATCTTGATTTTGGAGTAGGTAAAGTCACTGGATCTTAGTTCCACCACCTCCTACTCGTATGTTGCACAAACAATCATTTGGACGAATATTTTGCGGTTTCCACCATGTACTGCTCCAATCTGTTGCGTTTCCACCACTTAATCATCTAATCAACCAATTATACTGGTAAATATTCTCTTACTTTTCCTCTCTAATATTTTCCTGACTTTGAGTCCTTGAAATGTAGGGCCCACAAGTTGGGGGACCCGGCTGTCAATGACCCAAAGTCAGGAAAGGCCAAGCCAGAGAATCCCCTTCGGGTAGAGCGGACTGCGGCTCTTCTCGCTGACCATGAACATTTGATAGAGTGCAGTATGAACGCGCACTAGTACACTCAATAAAGACAGAGAGAGACGCTGAAGAGGACTTTGAGTTCTGGTAACAAGCCAACATTTACCCTGGCATCCTCACCTGTCCCAAATAAGTACGTCGGGTCAAATCGATGCCTTGCCTTGCACGCCGCCTGCGCGCATCCTTGTCTTCCCGATGAAATTGTTAGTACAAAAAATATGTTTTGTTTTCTACATGTCTGTATAGCCGCAACTAGCACCATCGAGCACACCCCAATGTGTGTGGTCCCCAAGTCTACAACACATTTATGTGCGACAATCCAAAATGCACATATTTTGCAAAGTTTGCATGCGATGCATGAAAATTTGCAAATATCTACATAAGGGGCCATGATTCAAAGTTTTGAAATGGTTCTTGTGTACGTAGTTGTACCAAGCTCACATGGTGCCAAACTATTTGAAGGGCGCTTCTATAAAACAATGTTATGTCATGTCTAGTATTTTCCGTGGCTAGGTAAAAAATGTTGAACAATCCATGCTTCTCGATTGCCTTTTTTTGAACCACCTTTGTCTTGATTTCAAATTTAGGTAAAAATTACGAGGGAGGGGGACGGGGAGGGGGGACGTTTGTGTTTCTTTTGGATGCATCACTCGTATTTGCAAGTTCTTTTTTGGGTTCCACAAATTCAGGGTAGCATCATGCCTGTGAAAACGTAGACAGTGAAACATTCAGCGTCTCAGCCAAACTGGTCGGACGGTGAGGCCCGAGTTAATAAAACCACCACCACTATGATTCTTCTCCCCACCCCATCCATATCCTTCAAAGCAGATCAAGAGGATGGAGTGCCCCCACGGTGGGTGCGGGAGCATGGTCGCCTACAACAAGCTCCACGACCACGCGATCGCGTGCCCGCATGGCCCATGCGAATGCACAGAGGCCGGCTGCAACTTCACCGCCTCGCCAGTAGCGCTCGTCGCCCACCTCAGAGAAATCCATTCGATTCGTGCGGACATGATCCCGTACGGCACCACGATGGCATTCATTATCCCGATGCTGGCACCGACAGAGCCAAGACGACCGGTCATCTTCTATGGGAATGATGGTACCGTGTTCGTCTCGCACACATATGCGCAGGCCTTTCCGGAGAGGGGCAGCGTGGTGGGCAGCCTATCCGTTGAGTGTGTTAGGTCGGCGGCGTGCGTGTGGCCGCAGTACACGGCGCGTTTGTGGACGTTCGACAAGCCCTCAGCAAAGCGCTCTCATATCGGTTCATTTCGCTTCATGTCTAAGCATAGGTTTCAGCCGATGAACAGGACGACGTCGGATGCCTCTTGCGGGCAGTTGATGTCCTTTGCACCGTACACGGAGCTGACTAACTGGATGTGCATCGACAGGTGGTACATGCTCCTATCTTAATCTTGTTTATCTAATGGTAATTGCGATTTATGCAGTACTGAATTAATTACTTTTTGTTATAAACAGGGACTCTTCGGACGGGGGCTCCTTTTCGGACTAGAGCGGCGCAATTTATGCAGTGCTAGATGGGAACAATTTACTACATGAGTGTTTTCCGTGAAATGGTTAAAATTTGTAGTGGTAGATTGCCGCCAATCCAATTTTTTCACGTGGTTGATATGGTAGGATGGACATTTCCAAGATTTCACGAATTATTTTGGTTTGTGACCATATGTTAAATTAGGTTTGGTCTCAGTTCCATTTAATTTGAAATTTCAACGCGAAGTACACGAAGTACAATTTAAAAAGGGGGAAACTATATATACGTGATGTGCCCTAAAGGTGTGGTACCCCAAAACAATGACCAAACATATGCATTGCATCCAAGTACGTAGCACCCATATGGCGGGCACCAATAATTTGACCTAAATTTGAAAGTAACCTAAAGGTGGTTGAAAAATCATAATATGGCAAACAAAAGCATTGCGTAGTTGTTTGTGATGTAAGTAATCTACCTATATATTAAAAATACCAAACACACACCAATATAGAAGAACTTACTAGATTTTGGCACCATGCATGTTGGAGTTTTAATTGACACAATCCATGTTGGAGTTCGCATGGCTCTGTTCCGAAGTGAGAGGTGAGCTTGGTTAATGCTAGAACATGGCAAACTTCCGAATGTTAGTAATTTAGCATGGAATCATCATTTGTGATGAACTACCTAGGAACAATGCCAAACATGGCATACCTATGTTCTTGAGAAGATTCCCTTTCACTGATTTTGGCGCCATGTGTGTTTTTAAGTACGTTTGCATGCCTTCTTGCTTGGTTATTGAAATACCATGTTAAATTATCGAATCATGGAAAATTCCTTTGCTACAATGAAATAAACTTCATCTTCCCATAGGATTCAAGTAGGCATGACATCCCAATTCTATGATTTTCCTTTTCCTATACTTTTCATTTCCTATGAACAAAAGGAGGCCTAACTACTTGACAATACTGAAACAATTGCCAAATAAATGCTCTGCATCCAAAGCACCACACACTATAGCCCCCGTGAGTTTGACCTTAATTTGAAATCATGGCAAAAGGTGCTTAAAATAGGAAAACAAAAGCATGGAGTCAACTTTTTTTTGATGTACTAGCTAGGGAAAAACAAAACATGCCATAATGCAAACTGTGTTTTAGAGAGAAGCCCTTCAAAAAAATTGGCATCCATTTGTTGATTTTGCTATCGACATGATTAAATAACTGATTAGATGACCAAGTGGTGAAATTTGCAACATATTAGACCACCACATGGTGGAAACTGCTAAAAATCGTGAAAAATGCAAAGAAAAAGTTAAAGTCGTGATTTGTGCAGCATATGGAGGATTGAGTAGTACAAGTTGGATGTGCACTGCCGTGGGCCCGTGGTAATGTTCGCCTATTATGATGATGACAAGAAAAAATGATCTTTTCTCTGTTGAAACTGTCCCGAGTTGATTTGACGAGACAAAATATAGCTCCACGGCGTGCAAAGGACAGCTATACAGTACATTAGCTTCTTCTCGGGTCACACGCCTGCACGACAGGTGCAGTAAGTGCAGCAGAGAGCAGAGAGAGAAAGAACGCCCGTAGTATATTTGATTTCAATTCACATTGTTTTTTCCTTGCCTCTCCGTCTTCTTCACCTCCATCTTCTCGGGGTTTTCAAGAGTGATTATCAAGTGGAGGGACAATTTCATTGGGAAAGTATCTCCACTTGATAATCTCTGTTGAAAAACTCGCACGTCGTGTGAAGGCTGCACGCGTGGGGAAGGGAGACGGAAACGTCGCGCCCTTCGGGAATCGAGATCCTGAGCATGCCGCATCACTAGTAGTATGCCTTTCTCTCCTCAACCCGGCTAGTCGTGCACCGCATCGTACCTTCCATAGCGCTTGCCCTCTCCTCCAAAACACCCCAGCGCACTTGCATCCACCATCCACCTAAATCCACCGTCGAGTACATTTATGTCCTCACCACCGCTTTTGCGCCTATTCCCCTTTCCAGCAGACCCGCTCCGCTACCTGCTACACACTTCGAGCAGACGACTGCGGCATTGTGTGTGTTGCCGCTGTGTGAGATGGAGGCGGAGCCGCTCAACTCCCGAAGGCGTGTCAAGCCAGATTGGGAAGAGCCTCCGTCGAGCCTCGACCTCATCAGCCGCCTCCCCAAGGAGATGTTGCACATAATCATCTCCCTCCTGCCCATGATATTCGCTGTAAGGACAACCTTGCTCTCCAAACGGTGGCGCCACCTCTGGCGCTCCGTTCCACTTAACCTCCTCATCGACGCAACGACCTCATCAGCCGCCTCCCCGACTAGATTCTCCACATCATCAGCTCCCACCTGCGCACTATATCCGCTGTAAGGACAACCTTGGTCTCCAAACGGTGGCGCCACCTCTGGCACTCCGTCCCACTTAACCTCGAGATCAACGACCAACTCGCCAAGCAAAACCACAAACGCATCACCGCGGTCTTCAGTATCCTCGCCGCCCACCCTGGCCCCGCCAGAAAGCGTATCCATCGACCCCTTCAGAAGCACTTGCAAGGTCGACACAACGCTCAACAGCTAGTTCCGGTCCAACACCCTGTATTGCGTTGAGAACCTCAGATTCAAAGGTGGAACAATGATGTGCTTGTTCCCGCTGTCCGCACTCTGCTGCGCGCCCACGCTGCGCATTGTCAGCATTTTTACTTGCTATTTGCCTGAGATTTATGCCAACTCCATGCTTCTTTTCCCCCAACTCAAGAAGCTCATGCTCTATGACGTCTACATCTGTAAGGCAGTGAACATCGACCGCCTGCTCACCCACTGTTGAAAGGACACGGATGCCTCCTAGAGGGGGGGGGGGTGAATAGGTGGTTTAAAAACTTTTACGAATATGGCTTAACAAATGCGGAATAAAACTAGCGTTTAATTTGTCAAGCACAAAACCTATATAACTAGGGTTCACCTATGTGCACCAACGACTTATGATAAACAATTCAAGAAACTATGTGATAGCAAGATATATAACTTCAAGCACGAAGGCTATCACAAAGTAAAGTGCATAAGTAAAGAGCTCGGGTATAGGAATAACCGAAGTGACGCAGAGACAACGATGTATCCCGAAGTTCACACTCTTGCGAGTGCTACTCTCTGTTGGAGCGGTGTGGAAGACAAGTCACTCCAAATGCTCGAAGGCCACCGTATTCTCCTCGAGAATTCCCACCAAAAGGGATGTCCTCGATCCACTATGGAACCTTAGGGTGGTCACAAAGCTTGGGGCTATCTCCACAACTTAATTGGAGGCTCCCAATAAAACACCACAAAGGCCTTGCCCTTGAAGAATCTCCACAACTTAATTGGAGTCCCTAAGAACACCACAAAGACCACTAAGCCGTCTAGGGTCCAAAGACCCAAGAGGAACAAGCTCCGGGAACAAGCTCCCGAAGTGAATATCTCACGAACTTTCACCTCCACGTATCACCGCGGAGAAGTCAAACCGATGCACCAAATGCAATGGCAAGAACACCACAAAGATGATCCAATCCTTCACTCTCAAATTCCAACAAAGATACTAAAGCTATTGGGGGAATAAGAGAGGAAGAACAAAGAGGAGAACAAAAAATTCTCCAAGATCTAGATCCCAAAGTTTTACTCACAAAGAGATGATTTGGTTTGGTCAAAGTGTGGATCTAGATCTCCTCAATCTTTCTCTCAAATAGATGCAAGAATCATTGGATGGGGAGAAAGATCTCAAGCTCAAAGAAGTCAACAACAATGGCGGGGAAAAGCTTGAGAGAGAGGAGGAAGAAGAAGTAGAAAGGTGAGAGAGAGAGGGGGCTTAAAAGGAGACCCCAATTTTCTGCCCGTTGGGGCTGGCCTGACTTGAGAGCTGGCCAGTCGAGGCTGTTGCGCACGCGGGAGTAGGGACCGGTAGTACCGGCCCTTGGTGTCCGGTACTACCGGCCAGTGTTGGCAGGAGGAGGCGGTGTGTGCTGTGCTGCGCGCGCGGAGGTGAGGGGAGCGGTACCTCCGACCGTGGCTGAGCGGTACCTCCGACCGTGCCGGGGCGGTACCACCGGCCGCGGTACCGGTCGCGGTACCGGCCGCATGTCCCAATACCCTGGAAACTTACTGTGATCTTCGGTCTCTTTTCCGGTACCGCGGGCGGTACCGAGCCTGGAGGCTCTGGCCATGGGGAGGCCGGTGGTACCGCCCGCACCTCCGGCGGCAACCCCCCTCCACTCCATTTCCTTCTCTTTTTTCTTTCTTTTAAACTTAAACTTGAAATGCAAATAACTTGAGATTGGAAAAACCAAATGGGATGAAACCAATTTTGTTGGAAATATGGAAACTAGCAAGGGATGATTTTCTATAATTTTTAGAGTGAACCCTCAAAATCCGGAGAACCGAGAAAATCACCAAACTCGAAAACGCAACAAGTGATCTATGCGAAATCCGTTTTCGAAGAATTAGAGCTTGTCATGGAAATAACCACAAGCTCTAAAACACCACATGAATAAGATCCAAATAAAGATGATGCAAGGATGCAAAGGATTGACCGTACTCCAAGCGATACGATCGAGTTACTCACTGGAGAGCCCCTTGATAGTACGACCATTATCCTATAAACCGGTCTCCCAACTAAACCACGAGACCGGTAATAAAGAAACCCTATCAAGAGCAAACCTTAACCTTGCGCCTTTCATTTGTGCTCGATGATGATGATCTTGACCGCAACATGATGAAACACCGTTCTTGATTGTGCTTGCTTGATGAAGATGAGGTCTTGCAGATTGCTCCCCCATACTCCATTATGGATGAGCTTCTTCTTCGGTGCAACCTCACATATCCATGAACATATATGGATGGCAAGCTTCAAGTAGTGAGCTCTTCGAGTTGACTCATCTTGAACTTGCACCTCATTTCTTCATATTGCAACCTTGGCATGAACTTATCGTTCAAGCATTGCCTATGGACAACTCCTACACATATAACTCAATGCAACCATTAGTCATAGGGATTTTCATTAATTACCAAAAACACACATGGGGGATCAATGCACTTTCAGCTGTATTGAGCTCGAGGGACTTCACCTTGAGGGGGTCCACGGGTTCACCCACCTCAACATTCACATGCCAAATCTTCGTACAATTAGTGTGGCTAGCTATTGGAAACGCAACACCACCAAACTTATTCAGTTAGACACGGTGCAAATTATGGATGCATCTTGCCTCAAGAGATTGGTCATATGTGTTCATGATGTTCCACTACTAATCCAGGTCGCCAACGCACCAAAGTTGACGGTGTTGGGCTTTGCGTCGTACCCTGGCTGCCAACTTGTTATTGGACGCATAAATTTTTTGGTAGAAGAGCCTTATTCTTGTTTGATGAGGACATCCCTACCTCACTACTACCTCCGTCATTACAAGTTGAAGATGATCCTGCTGTGAAGCTCAAGTCCAATGAAGTTAGGATTGGACCTATTACAAGGGCTCGTGCGAAGCTACTTAAACAACAGGTGAACTTGTTCCTAAACGATACTTTGATTGATGAGAACTTTATATTGCCTAAGTGCTATTACTTATGTATGATCAGGTATGAAGAGGGAGCAAGCATCGCACGAGGAGGAGAGAAGCAGTTGGACATGGAGCTGGACAAGACAACCCATGGACGCGCGAGGGAGGAGCGGGAGGCATGCGCGAGGGAGGAAGAAGAAGTCCAGGCCGGCCCAGCATCCGGTCAGACCGGCCGCCACGCCGGCGCGCCCGATCCCTGGCCCGGTCCAACCGGGCGACACGCCAGATTACACCCGGCACCAACCGGACGACACGCTGATGGCAACCGGACGGGGTACTGCAGAGCACTTCCCGCGCCCGGTCAGCACCCGGCGCCAGGCCCGGTTTGAACCGGCCTGCCCGGTCCCAGGCCCGGTCGACCGGCCTCCAGACCGGCCGAGTCCGAGTCTGTCTCGACCAGATCTATTCTGGGTCGGTTATTTTCGTACTTTTTCGACCTGAGGTCGTCCTGAACTCCTATATAAGTGCCCAGGACGCCCCCAAAGTAGCATCAGACCACGTTTAAGATAAACCCTAGTTCATAGTTGATTGCTTTGCAACTCTATTGAATCTCTACATCCAATTGCATTCATTTGGTGTGGAACCCCTGAAAGTCTTGTGTGATCTGCTGTTCCATTGGGAATTAGAAGGTTGCAACTTACCGCTTCGTGGTCGGCAGCTACGTGCGCAAGTGTGTGGAGTTGCGAATATCTTGCAGGGTTGAGAGCTGTTGCATTAACGACAGGGACCAATCGAGAGATCTCGTTGCGTCATACAAGTTATCATCCACTTCATCAAGTTATCTCCGCTGCTATCATCCCGTGATCATCATCACCACCGTTGCTTACTGAGAAGATCGGGCTACCCCTTATCATCTTGGTATCAGATTCTCGGGTTTCCTCGGTAAGCCATCCACAATCCACCCCATAGTTGAGTTGTGAGTGTTTTCCTATCCAGAAAAAGCCAAAAATATTAGGGTTAGGGTTTGCCATAGCTTTAGATTGCACTAATTTCGAGTTTTAGTTGCTTTTCGTAGTTGTTTTTGCGTATCTTTTTCTTCCATCTAGTATGTTAGGGTTTGAGTCTCTGCTATCATCTAGTTTCAGTTTTTGTTACTCCGAGTCCACATAGCGTACAGTGTGCTTGTTCCCAACCATAGACACAACCTATCGATATAAGTGACTAGGAACTTCCCCAGAAGAGACTAGTTTTACCGCTCGACAGGCTGCTCATTAGGGTTTTGGTGCTTTGCATACTTTGTTGGCCGTGTTATCAAGGAGTTGTGTCATAAAATCAAAAAAAAGAGAAAATAGAAAAGAAGCAAAAAGAGCTACATAGCTGCGTTACAAAAAGAAAATTCAAAAAGAAAAAGTGTGAAGTGCTAGTAAGATCAAGTGAAGGCCTAGTTTACTTTTCTGCACCTGTAGTTGAGCAATCTTGTGCATGTTTCGTTGAGCTTTGCTAGTGTCTCGCGAGTGCATTGCAACCTTTCCTCCATATAGTTGCATTGCCACATTTATCACCTTGTGTGAGTATCTTTGGTTGTCTACGGTCAGCGCTAGAGCTTGTTATTGGTGCAAATAGGTAGCCTACCTACAGCCCCACATATATCCTGCTTTGTCGTGTGATTGTTCTTATACCCTTGATATTCGCTTCGCTACATCCGTGCACTAGTTGTTACTACAAGTGGTAAGCAACACTAATTTACTTTGGAACGGTAAGATCTCCTTTTCTTATCAGTTTTTGAGTGAGTTGTGAGAGTACCACCATATATTTTTGGTTTAGTGCACTAATCTACTAACCATGTCTGCTAGTGATCACAAACTTGTTAACCAGGAAAACAAGTATTCGGCTGATATCATCACATGGAGGGAGTATGAAGCTCTTCGTAATGAGATGCGACGTGAATTCCGCACTCAGGATGATGCGCTTAGGGGGACGGTCCAAGGGATCTCCCAGAAGCCGGATGCTACTAGTGAGACCGTCAATACTATGAAAGATCAAATGACAGATATCTAGCGCACTCTTCAAGTCTTACAAATGTCTGTTGAGAATCTTACAAACCAACAGCAACAAGAGGATCAAGAACCTGATCTTCAGGATGAGGCACCTGGTGTTGCTCATGGTGTTGGACGTGGTAACCGTCCTCATGGTTTCGCTGAACTTGGACGCCATGGTCGTGGACTTGATGAGAAAGATGGATTGGGTAAGCCTAAGTTCTCCATACCCAAGTTTGAGGGAGGAGCTGATGTTGAAGAATACCTCACTTGGGAGCTCAAGATTGAGAAGTTATGGCGCTTACATAATTACAATGAAGATAGGAAGATCAAGCTTGCTTCTTCCAAATTTGATGGCTATGCATTGCGTTGGTGGGATGCACTTGTTCGTAATCGACAGGAGGATGGTGAGCCACCTATTATCACATGACGTGCTATGAAGGAGGCGATGAATTCTCGTTTTGTGCCCACTAATTATTTGCGTACAATATATGATAAGTTGACCCTATTGAGGCAAGGTGTGAAGACTGTGGATGAATACTACATGGAGATGGAGATGCTTATGCAGCGTGGCCGTGTCCGTGAGTCTCTAGAGATGATAATGCAGCGTTTTCTCAATGGATTGAAGTATGATATCAAAGGTATTGTTCGTCATTATAGTTACAACAATATGAATCAATTGTTACATCATGCAAGAGAAGCTGAATCACAAATGGCTGAAGAAGCAAAGGTTAAAGGTCGTGCTACAGGAGCTGGGCGCTTCACGCCTCGTGCGCCCCCACCTACGGCGCCGGCGCCATCGACGCGCTCCGCACCTTACTCTACTCCGTCTAGCAAGCCGGTCTCCAATGTGTCTAATGCAAAGAAGTCCGAATCTGCTGCAAGTACGAGTGGTTCTAGCATGTCTACTGCGCGCAACCGTGATATGGCTTGTCATACATGTGGTGGCAAGGGTCACTTCAAGAGAGATTGTCCTAACCGCAAAGTCATGATTATCAATGAGGACAATGAGTATGAGACTGGAGATGATGTTGATCCATATGCTCCAGAAGATCATGACTATGACATTGATGGTGAAGATGCATATCCGTCTGATGCTCGCACCATTGTTGTGTCGCAGCGTGCTCTTAATGTGTTGCCTAGTGCATCTACTCAACACTGCAATTTGTTTCAAACTAAGGCTTTAGTTGGTCCTAACAAGGCTTGCAAGGTTATTATTGATGACGGGAGTTGCCGCAATTTAACAAGCAAGGAGTTGTGTACCAAGCTGAAGTTGAAGTATCTACCGCACCCGCATCCATACTATATTCAGTGGTTGAGCGACAATGGTGAGATGAAGGTAAACCACATGGTGCGTGTTGAGTTTGAGATTGGACCGTATAAGGATTGCATTTATTTTGATGTGGTTCCTATGACGGTTTGTCACCTACTATTGGGGCGGCCTTGGCTATATGACCGTCCTGTGCAACACAATGGCTGTGCCAATACATATCACTTGGAGTTCAAGGGCAAGAAAATGAACTTACAGCCTATGTCACCACAACAGATTGTCAATGAATCTCGTCAGAAAGTTGAAATAAACTTGGAGGATGCACCTTTAGATAGGCGAGAGAATTGTAATGTCGTGAGTGATATAACGAAAAGTGAGAGAGTGAATTCCTTAGTGCTTTTAGCCACCAAAGAAGACATGAGAGAATTTTCGAGAGGATCCTACATCCATGCCTCTTGTGCTATTGTACAGGTGTACGGTTTTGGTTTCTAACGACATGACCCCTCTTCCTCTTGGTGTTGCTAATGTTTTGCAGGAATTCCGTGACGTGTTTCTGGAGGAGGTGCCAGCAGGTCTACCACCATTGCGTGGTATTGAGCATCAAATTGACTTGATCCCCGGCGCCTCGCTGCCCAATAGGGCGCCATATAGAACAAATCCCGAAGAGACGAAGGAGATACAGAAGCAAGTACAAGCGCTACTCGACAAACGTTATATCCGCATAAGCCTTAGTCCTTGTGCTGTTCCTGTTATTCTAGTTCCTAAGAAAGATGGTACATGGCGTATGTGCGTAGATTGTAGAGCTATAAACAACATTACTATTCGATATCGTCATCCTATTCCCCGTTTAGAGGATATGCTAGATGAATTGAGTGGTGCTGCTGTTTTCTCTAAAATTGATTTGCGTAGTGGTTATCATCAAATTAAGATGAAAGAAGGGGATGAATGGAAAACAGCCTTTAAAACAAAATTTGGTTTATATGAGTGGTTAGTAATGCCTTTTGGTTTAACTAATGCACCTAGCACTTTCATGAGATTGATGAACCATGTTTTGCGTGATTTTATTGGCAAGTTTGTGGTTGTGTACTCTGATGACATATTAATCTACAGCCGCAATGAATCTGATCATACTATACATATTCGACATGTTTTGGAAGTGTTGCGTGATAATAAACTCTATGGTAATCTTGCGAAGTGCACATTTTGCAAAGATAAGGTCATATTTCTTGGTTATGTTGTCTCTAAGCATGGAGTAGAAGTTGATGTGTCTAAAATTGAAGCTATTCAAAATTGGCCTACTCCCATGAATGTGAGTTGATACGTCTCCGACGTATCGATAATTTCTTATGATCCATGCCATATTATTGATGATACCTACATGTTTTATCCACACTTTATGTCATATTCGTGCATTTTCTGGAACTAACCTATTAACAAGATGCCGAAGAGCCAGTTCTTGTTTTCTCGCTGTTTTTGGTTTCAGAAATCCTAGTAACGAAATATTCTCGGAATTGGACGAAATCAAGACCCGGGGTCCTATTTTGCCACGAACCTTCCGGAAGACCGAAAGGGATACGAAGTGGGGCGACGAGGCGCCACCACCATAGGGCCGCGCGGCCGGAGGGGGCCCGCGCTGCCCTATGGTGTGGGCCCCTCGTCGCCCTCCGACTCTGCCCTTCCGCCTACTTAAAGCCTCCGTCGCGAAACCCCGAGGCGAAAAAACCACGATACGGAAAACCTTCCGCAGACGCCGCCGCCGCCAATCCCATCTCGGGGATTCGGAGATCTCCTCCGGCACCCTGCCGGAGAGGGGATTCATCTCCCGGAGGACTCTACACCGCCATGGTCGCCTCCGGAGTGATGAGTGAGTAGTTCACCCCTGGACTATGGGTCCATAGCAGTAGCTAGATGGTTGTCTTCTCCACATTGTGCTTCATTGTTGGATCTTGTGAGCTTCCTAACATGATCAAGATCATCTATTTGTAATACTCTATGTTGTGTTTGTCGGGATCCGATGGATAGAGAATACCATGTTATGTTAATTATCAAGTTATTACATATGTGTTGTTTATGATCTTGCATGCTCTCCGTTATTAGTAGAGGCTCTGGCCAAGTTTTTGCTCTTAACTCCAAGAGGGAGTATTTATGCTCGATAGTGGGTTCATGCCCGCATTGACACCGGGACGATGATGAAAAGTTCTAAGGTTGTGTTGTTCTGTTGCCACTAGGGATAAAACATTGGCGCTATGTCCGAGGATGTAGTTGTTGATTACATTACGCACCATACTTAATGCAATTGTCCGTTGTTTAGCAACTTAATACCGGAGGGGGTTCGGATGATAACCTCGAAGGTGGACTTTTTAGGCATAGATGCAGCTTGGATGGCGGTCTATGTACTTTGTCGTAATGCCCAATTAAATCTCACTCGTACTTATCATGACATGTATGTGCATTTTTATGCTCTCTCTATTTGTCAATTGCCCGACTGTAATTTGTTCACCCAACATGCTTTTATCTTATGGGAGAGACACCTCTAGTGAACCGTGGACCCCGGTCCATTCTTTAATACTCGAAATACAAATCTGCCGCAATACTTGTTTTTACTGTTTTCTTGCAAACAATCATCTTCCACACAATACGGTTAATCCTTTGTTACAAGCAAGCCGGTGAGATTGACAACCTCACCGTTTCGTTGGGGCAAAGTACTTTGGTTGTGTTGTGCGAGTTCCACGTTGGCGCCGGAATCTCCGGTGTTGCGCCGCACTACATCCCGCCGCCATCAACCTTCAACGTGCTTCTTGGCTCCTCCCGGTTCGATAAACCTTGGTTTCTTTCTCGAGGGAAAACTTGCCGTTGTGCGCATCATACCTTCCTCTTGGGGTTCCCCAACGAACGTGTGAAATACACGCCATCAAGCATATTTTTCCGGCGCCGTTGTCGGGGAGATCAAGACACGCCGCAAGGGGAGTCTCCACTTCCCAACCTCTTTACTTTGTTTTTGTCTTGCTTTATTTTATTTACTACTTTGTTTGCTGCATTATATCAAAACACAAAAAAATTAGTTGCTAGTTTTACTTTATTTACTCGTCTTGTTTGCTATATCAAAAACACAAAAAAATTAGTTACTTGCATTTAGTTTACTTTTGTTATCATGTCTAGCTCGCACCCGTTACTACTTCACCCGAGGAATTAATTTTTACTTTTAAACAAGGGGATGAGGAAAGTTTTAAAGATGCTTGGTCCAGGATTTTTACTTCTTATCGTAAAACCGAACCTCAAATGACTCTAAGTTTGCTCCTTAGTAATTTTTATTTTGGTCTTATGATTCGCTATAGATATGCCTTGGATGCTCTAGTGGGAGGAGATTTCCTTCATTGTAATGGGGATCAAGATTTTAATGCCATAAAGAAGTTGGTTGCATCACATGATTCATCTAATAACTTTGATTCAGCCCTTATTAGCATTCATAATAGATTAAACACTCTTGAGACAAGTGCATCTCGCTTAAATGAAAATTATGGATACATTCGTAACCTTCTTGATCAAGTTTTAGTGAACTCTGAACCTTCATTGTGGAAACCTACTATTAAAATTGTCATAGGTGACCAAACTCTTCGTGCTAATTGTGATATTATGACTGAATTTTGCCTAATGCCTAAGGGTATTCATAAATCTTTGAAACTTTGGGAATTCACCGAAGGGGAGAAGGAATAACTCTTATTGATAACTCTGTTATAATTCCTAAAGGGATAGCTGCGGGTGTGCATACAACCATTCTTGGGGTAACAATATCCATTGATTACCTTGTCATTGAATGCGCAGGAACAGGACACATCACACTCGGAAGATCCCTGCTGAAACTATTGGGAGCAGTCATAGATGTGAGAGAAGGCACCCTAAAATTCACCTCTAGACCCGGGGGTAGCCATATATTCCCTAAGCCAAAGAGTAAGGACAAGAAAGGTAAGGGTAAAGCCCAAGGTAATGTCAATGCTCCATCTCTCGATGTCACTTGATATACACTTTCTGCGCCTAGCTGAAAGGCGTTAAAGAAAAGCGCTTATGGGAGACAACCCATGTTTTTACTACAGTATTTTTGTTTTATATTTGAGTCTTGGAAGTTGTTTACTACTGTAGCAACCTCTCCTTATCTTATTTTTGAGTTTTGTTGTGCCAAGTAAAGTCTTTGATAGTAAAGTAAGTACTAGATTTGGATTACTGCGCAGTTCCAGATTTCTTTGCTGTCACGAATCTGGGTCTACCTCCCTGTAGGTAGCTCAGAAAATTAAGCCAATTTACGTGCATGATCCTCAGATATGTACGCAACTTTCATTCAATTTGGGCATTTTCATTTGAGCAAGTCTGGTGGCCTAATAAAATCCATCTTTACGGACTGTTCTGTTTTGACAGATTCTGCCTTTTATTTCGCATTGCCTCTTTTGCTATGTTGGATGAATTTCTTTGATCCATTAATGTCCAGTAGCTTTATGCAATGTCCAGAAGTGTTAAGAATGATTGTGTCACCTCTGAACATGTGAATTTTTATTATGCACTAACCCTCTAATGAGTTGTTTCGAGTTTGGTGTGGAGGAAGTTTTCAAGGATCAAGAGAGGAGTATGATACAATATGATCAAGGAGAGTGAAAGCTCTAAGCTTGGGGATGCCCCGGTGGTTCACCCCTGCATATTCTAAGAAGACTCAAGCGTCTAAGCTTGGGGATGCCCAAGGCATCCCCTTCTTCATCGACAACATTATCAGGTTCTTCCCCTGAAACTATATTTTTATTCCGTCACATCTTATGCACTTTGCTTGGAGCGTCGGTTTGTTTTTGTTTTTGTTTTGTTTGAATAAAATGGATCCTAGCATTCACTTTATGGGAGAGAGACACGCTCCGCTGTAGCATATGGACAAGTATGTCCTTAGGCTCTACTCATAGTATTCATGGCGAAGTTTCTTCTTCGTTAAATTGTTATATGGTTGGAATTGGAAAATGCTACATGTAGTAATTCTAAAATGTCTTGGATAATTTGATACTTGGCAATTGTTGTGCTCATGTTTAAGCTCTTGCATCATATACTTTGCACCCATTAATGAAGAAACACTTAGAGCTTGCTAATTTGGTTTCTCTAGAGTCTAGATAACATCTAGTATTGAGTTTTGAACAACAAGGAAGACGGTGTGGAGTCTTATAATGTTTACAATATGTCTTTTATGTGAGTTTTGCTGCACCGTTCATCCTTGTGTTTGTTTCAAATAACCTTGCTAGCCTAAACCTTGTATCGAGAGGGAATACTTCTCATGCATCCAAAATACTTGAGCCAACCACTATGCCATTTGTGTCCACCATACCTACCTACTACATGGTATTTATCCGCCATTCCAAAGTAAATTGCTTGAGTGCTACCTTTAAAATTCCATCATTCACCTTTGCAATATATAGCTCATGGGACAAATAGCTTAAAAACTATTGTGGTATTGAATATGTACTTATGCACTTTATCTCTTATTAAGTTGCTTGTTGTGCGATAACCATGTTTCTCGGGACGCCATCAACTATTCTTTGTTGAATATCATGTGAGTTGCTATGCATGTCCGTCTTGTCTGAAGTAAGAGAGATCTACCACCTTAATGGTTGGAGCATGCATATTGTTAGAGAAGAACATTGGGCCCCTAACTAAAGCCATGATTCATGGTGGAAGTTTCAGTTTTGGACATATATCCTCAATCTCATATGAGAATAATAATTGTTGCCACATGCTTATGCATTAAAGAGGAGTCCATTATCTGGTTGTCCATGTTGTCCCGGTATGGATGTCTAAGTTGAGAATAATCAAAAGCGAGAAATCCAAAATGCGAGCTTTCTCCTTAGACCGTTGTACAGTGTGGCATGGAGGTACCCCATTGTGACACTTGGTTAAAACATGTGCATTGCAAAGATCCGGTAGTCCAAGCTAATTAGGACAAGGTGCGGGCACTATTAGTATACTATGCATGAGACTTGCAACTTGTAAGATATAATTTACATAACTCATATGCTTTATTACTACCGTTGACAAAATTGTTTCATGTTTCCAAAATAAAAGCTCTAGCACAAATATAGCAATCGATGCTTTCCTCTTTGAAGGACCATTCTTTTTACTTTTATGTTGAGTCAGTTCACCTATTTCTCTCCACCTCAAGAAGCAAACACTTGTGTGAACTGTGCATTGATTCCTACATACTTGCATATTGCACTTGTTATATTACTCTATATTGACAATTATCCATGAGATATACATGTTACAAGTTGAAAGCAACCGCTGAAACTTAATCTTCCTTTGTGTTGCTTCAATACCTTTACTTTGATTTATTGCTTTATGAGTTAACTCTTATGCAAGACTTATTGATGCTTGTCTTGAAGTACTATTCATGAAAAGTCTTTGCTTTATGATTCACTTGTTTACTCATGTCATTACCATTGTTTTGATCGCTGCATCCACTACATATGCTTACAAATAGTATGATCAAGGTTATGATGGCATGTCACTTCAGAAATTATCTTTGTTATCGTTTTACCTGCTCGGGACGAGCGTAACTAAGCTTGGGGATGCTGATACGTCTCCGACGTATCGATAATTTCTTATGATCCATGCCATATTATTGATGATACCTACATGTTTTATGCACACTTTATGTCATATTCGTGCATTTTTCGGAACTAACCTATTAACAAGATGCCGAAGAGCCGCTTGTCGTTTTCTGCTATTTTTTGTTTCAGAAATCCTAGTAACGAAATATTCTCGGAATTGGACGAAATCAAGACCCAGGGTCCTATTTTGCCACGAACCTTCTAGAAGACCGAAAGGGATACGAAGTGGGGCGACGAGGCGCCGCCACCATAGGGCCGCGCGGCCGAGGGGGCCCGCGCCGCCCTATGGTGTGGGCCCCTCGTCAGCCCTCCGACTCGCCCTTCCGCCTACTTAAAGCCTCCGTCGCGAAACCCCCGAGGCGAAAAAACCACGATACGGAAAACCTTCCGGAGACGCCGCCGCCGCCAATCCCATCTCGGGGGATTCGGAGATCTCCTCCGGCACCCTCGCCGGAGAGGGGATTCATCTCCCGGAGGACTATACACCGCCATGGTCGCCTCCGGAGTGATGAGTGAGTAGTTCACCCCTGGACTATGGGTCCATAGCAGTAGCTAGATGGTTGTCTTCTCCTCATTGTGCTTCATTGTTGGATCTTGTGAGCTGCCTAACATGATCAAGATCATCTATTTGTAATACTCTATGTTGTGTTTGTCGGGATCCGATGGATAGAGAATACCATGTTATGTTAATTATCAAGTTATTACATATGTGTTGTTTATGATATTGCATGCTCTCCGTTATTAGTAGAGGCTCTGGCCAAGTTTTTGCTCTTAACTCCAAGAGGGAGTATTTATGCTCGATAGTGGGTTCATGCCTGCATTGACACCTGGGACAGTGACAGAAAGTTCTAAGGTTGTGTTGCGCTCTTGCCACTAGGGATAAAACATTGGCGCTATGTCCGAGGATGTAGTTGTTGATTACATTACGCACCATACTTAATGCAATTGTCTGTTGTTTAGCAACTTAATACTGGAGGGGGTTCGGACGATAACCCGAAGGTGGACTTTTTAGGCATAGATGCAGTTGGATGGCGGTCTATGTACTTTGTCGTAATGCCCAATTAAATCTCACTGTACTTATCATGACATGTATGTGCATTGTTATGCCCTCTCTATTTGTCAATTGCCCGACCGTAATTTGTTCACCCAACATGCTTTTATCTTATGGGAGAGACACCTCTAGTGAACTGTGGACCCCGGTCCATTCTTTAATACTGAAATACAAATCTGCTGCAATACTTGTTTTTACTGTTTTCTTGCAAACAATCATCTTCCACACAATACGGTTAATCCTTTGTTACAGCAAGCCGGTGAGATTGACAACCTCACCGTTTCGTTGGGGCAAAGTACTTTGGTTGTGTTGTGCAGGTTCCACGTTGGCGCCGGAATCTCCGGTGTTGCGCCGCACTACATCCCGCCGCCATCAACCTTCAACGTGCTTCTTGGCTCCTCCTGGTTCGATAAACCTTGGTTTCTTTCTGAGGGAAAACTTGCTG
Source organism: Lolium rigidum (assembly GCF_022539505.1). NCBI lineage: Eukaryota > Viridiplantae > Streptophyta > Magnoliopsida > Poales > Poaceae > Lolium > Lolium rigidum. The sequence continues at coordinate 128,526,802 of NC_061509.1, read as the reverse complement.
CTGTGCGCATCATACCTTCCTCTTGGGGTTCCCCAACGAACGTGTGAAATACACGCCATCATGAGTCAAGTAAGAAGTTTTCATGGTCTAGCTGGGTTTTATAGAAGATTTGTGCCCAACTTTAGTACTATTGCTGCACCTTTGAATGATTTGACTAAAAAGGGTGTTGTTTTTGAGTGGGGCGCAGCCCAAGATCATGCTTTTGATGAACTGAAAAGCTTGTTAACTTCTGCACCGTTACTTGCACTTCCTGATTTCAATAAGCAATTTGAGATTGAATGTGATGCTAGTGGTATTGGAATTGGTGGTGTGTTGATGCAAGAGGGTCGCCCAATTGCATATTTTTCTGAGAAACTTTCTGGTGCTAAGTTGAACTATCCTATATATGATAAAGAATTGTATGCTTTAATTAGAGTTCTTGAGGTTTGGCAACATTACTTGTGGCCAAAAGAATTTATCATACATTCTGATCATGAAGTTTTGAAATATCTAAAAGCCCAATCTACTTTGCATAAGCGTCTTGCTAAGTGGGTTGAGTTCATTGAGTCTTTTCCATACATTATTAAGCATAAGAAGGGAAAAGATAATATTGTTACTGATGCTCTATCTAGGAAGAATATGCTATTAACTCAACTTGATGTTAAAATTCCTGGTTTAGAGATACTATGTGATTTGTATGCTACTGATCATGATTTTGCTGAACCATATCGCTTGTGTGCTCTTGGTAAAGCATGGGAAAAATATCACATACATGATGGCTTCTTGTTTAGAGCTAACAAACTATGTGTTCCAGAGTCATCTGTGCGTTTTCTCTTATTGCAGGAATCACATGCTGGAGGTTTGATGGGTCACTTTGGGCGTGAGAAGACGCTACTAATGCTAGCTGACCACTTTTATTGGCCAAAGATGAGGCGGGATGTGGACAGGTATGTGAAGAGATGCATTACTTGCAACAAGTCCAAGTCCAAGCTGAAGCCTCACGGTTTGTATACTCCTTTACCGACACCTACTACACCTTGGGAGGATATTAGTATGGATTTTGTGTTTGGTTTGCCGCGTACTAAGAGAGGCCATGATTCTATATTTGTGGTAGTGGATAGATTTTCCAAGATGTCACACTTTATTGCATTCCACAAAAGCGACGACGCGTCACATATTGCTAACCTGTTTTTCAGGGAGATTGTACGTCTAAACGGAGTCCCGAAGACTATTATTTCTGATCGTGACGTGAAGTTTATGAGCTACTTCTGGAAGACGCTGTGGAGAAAGCTGGGGACGAAGCTACTTTTTAGTACTACTTGTCGTCCTCAAACTGATGGTCAAACTGAAGTGGTGAATAGAACATTGTCACAGCTGTTGAGATCCATGATCAAGAAGAACCTGAAGGAGTGGGAAGAGTGTTTGCCGCATGTGGAGTTTGCTTACAACAGGGCGGTACATTCTACCACAGAGGTATGTCCCTTTGAGGTGGTGTATGGTTTTAAACCCATTACTCCGCTTGATTTGTTGCCTCTACCCGTACATGAGAGAGTCAATATGGAGGCATCTAAGAGGGCAGATTTTGTGCGAAAGATTCATGTGAAGACTAAAGAGTTGATAGAGAAGAAAGGCAAGAGCAATGCTGCAAGGATGAATAAGAAGCGCAATGAGATATTGTTCAAGCCTGTTGATATGGTCTGGGTACATTTTTGCCAGGACAGGTTCCTGAAGCTACGGAAGTCCAAGTTGCTTCCTCGTGGTGCTGGTCCTTACAAAGTGCTTGCCAAGATCAATGATAATGCATACTCGATAGATCTTCCAGTTGATGAGTTTAGTGTCAGTAATTCTTTCAATGTTCTGATTTGACACCATATGACGGAGAAGACCTTGGAGCGTCGAGGTCGACGCCTTTTGAAGGGGGGGGGGAGATGATGAGGATATCCCTACCTCACTACTACCTCCGTCATTACAAGTTAAAGATGATCCTGTGTGAAGCTCAAGTCCAATGAAGTTAGGATTGGACCTATTACAAGGGCTCGGGCGAAGCTACTTAAACAACATGTGAACTTGTTCCCAAACGATACTTTGATTGATGAGAACTTTATACTGCCTAAGTGCTATTACTTATGTATGATCAGGTATGAAGAGGGAGCAAGCATCGCACGAGGAGGAGAGAAGCAGCTGGACATGGAGCTGGACATGGAGCTGGACAAGACAACCCATGGACGCGCGAGGGAGGAGCGGGAGGCATGCGCGAGGGAGGAAGAAGAAGTCCAGGCCGCCCAGCATCCGGTCAGACCGACCGCCACGCCGGCGCGCCCGGTCCCTGGCTCGGTCCAACCGGGCGACACGCCGGATTCCACCCGGCGCCAACCGGACGACACGCTGATGGCAACCGGATGGGGTACTGCAGAGCACTTCCCGCGCCCGGTCAGCACCCGGCGCCAGGCCCGGTTTGAACCGGCCTGCCCGGTCCCAGGCCCGGTCGACCGGCCTCCAGACCGGCCGAGTCCGAGTCTGTCTCGACCAGATCTATTCTGGGTCGGTTATTTTCGTACTTTTTCGACCTGAGGTTGTCCTGAACTCCTATATAAGTGCCCAGGACGCCCCCAAAGTAGCTTCAGACCACGTTTAAGATAAACCCTAGTTCATAGTTGATTTCTTTGCAACTCTATTGAATCTCTACATCCAATTGCATTGATTTGGTGTGGAACCCCTGAAAGTCTTGTGTGATCTGCTGTTCCATTGGGAATTAGAAGGTTGCAACTTACCGCTTCGTGGTCGGCGGCTACGTGCGCATGTGTGTGGAGTTGCGAATATCTTGCAGGGTTGAGAGCTGTTGCATTGGCGACAGGGACCAATCGAGAGATCTCGTTGCGTCATACAAGTTATCATCCACTTCATCAAGTTATCTCCGCTGCTATCATCCCGTGAACATCATCACCACCGTTGCTTACTGAGAAGATCGGGCTACCCCTTATCATTGTTGAATTAACTCACATTTTTTTAATTTTTTGACATATGTACGATTGTCCTGTAGGGGATGATGCCCATAAGCTTTGAACATTCTGTGCGCACAGTGAAGAACTTGGTTCTAAAATCTTACGGCCCTCATCTGGATCAACTACTTGCATTTCTTAGATGCTTACCCTGCACGGAGAAGCTATATATCGAGGTAAATTGGTTGTTGTTAACTGTTTACCACTATGAGTAAAAAGTGTAGAGTTGCATGGAGTTAACCTGTTATTAGCCTAGATCAGTTGAATAATATTTTGTACTAGAAGAACATCCACAATGGAGTTATATTATGTTGGTTCAAAACTAAAATTCTTGTCATACAATGTGTTGTATCTTGTGCATCTGTGAAGTTTCATATAAACACAATATAATATGTGATCTGTGTAAAAAAGAGAAGACATATGTAAATAGTGTGACTTACTATTTACACATCATTTGTTCTTTTTTGTGTAGATCACATAGTATCATATTTTTGGATGAAACTTCACAGACGCACATTGTGACGCCCCGGAACCGGTACCATGAGGATTCCAGCGATCCCGCCGAAATCCGCATGATATCGATTCAGAGACGCCCTCCGACACGACGTGCGCGACGAATCACACACGTGATGCCAGAGGAATTACACGAGCGGTAACATTACAACATGATTACAATAGAGCCCACAAGATACATATATTACAACAGCGACTCCAACGAGTCAAGATACAAATGTACAATACAAAGATCCAAATCATACAGAAGATCGAATACGTCCGAGTACGGACAAGATACAAATTGGACTAAGAGTCCTGAAGATAACCAGTGGCATCCATAACCCTGCCTGTGCCAAGCCGGAAGGGTAACCTTGCTAACGTCATCATCTCGTACTGTCAAAGTCGGGCCATCGGTTGCCGACAAAAAGGGGAGGAGACAAAAAGAAAGGAAGGCGAGGGTAAGTACCATTGGCACGTACTTGCGAGACAAGACCAGCTATGCTCGCTGGTGGGCGGTATAAACTTCACCCGGCTATATGTGGAGTTTAGCGGCAGCAAAGCTACTATCCAATAGAGACACGCTACAACATCTGTCTACTCAGAGAAGACAAGAGAGCGCACAAGGTAACAGTTCTATACTCTGCAAACATAACACAGCCGATGCGATCCCCCTTCGCAAAGAGGTACTGGCAAAAGCACACACACTTTTTGAAAAAGTTTTATTAGCAAATTATTAGCAACAGGAAATAAGGTGTAAGTTGTTCTATGATCAAGCTATACAATTCCAAGTCGTCCATAACCGCGGACACGGCTTATCGATAAGATGTACACCCTGCAGGGGTTGCCCAAATGTAACCATACGCATGCTCGACCCACTTACGACAGGTGGATGTCTCACAACAAGACCGTTCCCAGTTCAACAAGAAAGTCTAGGGGGGCCACCCGACTAAGCTACCCGTGACGAAGTCCGGCCGTACTCCGAAGCGGACTCAGGGTTTGCGTTAACGGCTAGGCGTGTGATGTCTACGGGAGCTTCTATTCTTGTAGACAGTGTTAGGCCTCCAAGAGCAGAGGTTTGTAGAACAGCAGCAAGTTTCCCTTAAGTGGATCACCCAAGGTTTATCGATCTCAGGGAGGAAGAGGTCAAAGATATCCCTCTCATGCAACCCTGCAACCATAAAGCAAGAAGTCTCTTGTGTCCCCAACACACCTAATAGGTAAACTAGTTCGGCGAAGAGATAGTGAAATACAGGTGGTATAAATAAGCAGTAGCAACGGCACCAGAAAAGTGCTTTGCCCAGGACAGTAAACAAGCAGTAGTAACGCAGCAAGTAGTAACGCGATAGAAACAATAAACAAGCAGCGATAGCGATATTTAGGAACAAGGCCTAGGGATCATACTTTCACTAGTGGACACTCTCAACATTGATCACATAACAGAATAGATAAATGCATACTCTACACTCTCTTGTTGGATGATGAACACCATTGCGTAGGATTACACGAACCCTCATGCCGGAGTTAACAAGCTCCACAATTCAATGTTCATATTTAAATAACCTTAGAGTGTAAGATAGATCAACACAATTACACCGAGAACTAACATAGCATGCACACTCGTCACCTTCACACTATGTAGGAGGAATAGATCACATCAATACCATCATAGCAATAGTTAACTTCATAATCTACAAGAGATCATAATCATAGCCTACGCCAAGTACTAACACGGATGCACACACTCGTCACCTTTACACACGTGGGACAAGGAGTCTCCGGAGATCACATAAGTAAAACCCACTTGACTAGCATAATGACATCTAGATTACAAGCATCATCATATGAATCTCAATCATGTAAGGCAGCTCATGAGATTATTGTATTGAAGCACATAGGAGAGAGATTAACCACATAGCTACCCGTATAGCCCCGAGCCTCGATGGAGAACTACTCCCTCCTCATGGGAGACAACAGCGTTGATGAAGATGGCGGTGGTGTCGATGGAGAAGCCTTCCGGGGCACTTCCCCGTCCCGGCGGCGTGCCGGAACAGAGACTCCTGTCCCCCAGATCTTGGCTTCGCGATGGCGGCGGCTCTGGAAGGTTTCTCGTACCGTGGCTTTTTCCGTATCGAGGTTTTAGGTCAGGGACCTTTTTATAGGCGAAGAGGCGGAGTCGGAGAGGCGACGAGGCGGTGACACAATAGGGGGGCGCGGCCCCCCCTCTGGCCGCGCCGGGCTGTCGTCTGGGGCCCACAGGGCCCTCCTCTGGCGGCTCTCGGGTGTTCTGGAAGCTTCGTGGAAAAATAGGATGCTCGGGCGTTGATTTCGTCCGATTCCGAGAATATTTCCTTACTAGGATTTCGGAACCAAAACAGCGAAAATCGGAACCGGCCCTTCGGCATCTCGTCAATAGGTTAGTTCCGGAAAACGCATAAATATGACATATAATGTGTATAAAATATGTAGATATCATCAATAATGTGGCATGGAACATAAGAAATTATCGATACGTCGGAGACGTATCAGCATCCCCAAGCTTAGTTCTGCTCGTCCCGAGCAGGTAAACGATAACAAAGATAATTTCTGGAGTGACAAGCCATCATAACCTTGATCATACTATTGTAAGCATATGTAATGAATGCAGCGATCAAAACAATGGTAATGACATGAGTAAACAAATGAATCATAAAGCAAAGACTTTTCATGAATAGTACTTAAAGACAAGCATCAATAAGTCTTGCATAAGAGTTAACTCATAAAGCAATAAATTCATAGTAAAGGCATTGAAGCAACACAAAAGAAGATTAAGTTTCAGCGGTTGCTTTCAACTTATAACATGTATATCTCATGGACATTGTCAACATAGAGTAATATAACAAATGCAATATGCAAGTATGTAAGAATCAATGCACAGTTCACACAAGTGTTTGCTTCTTGAGGTGGAGAGAAATAGGTGAACTGACTCAACATAAAAGTAAAAAAGAAAGGTCCTTCAAAGAGGGAAGCATTGATTGCTATATTTGTGCTAGAGCTTTGGTTTTGAAAACATGAAACAATTTTGTCAACGGTAGTAATAAAGCATATGTATCATGTAAATTATATCTTACAAGTTGCAAGCCTCATGCATAGTATACTAATAGTTCCCGCACCTTGTCCTAATTAGCTTGGACTACCGGATCATCGCAATACACATGTTTTAACCAAGTGTCACAAAGGGGTACCTCCATGCCGCTCGTACAAAGGTCTAAGGAGAAAGCTCGCATTTTGGATTTCTCGCTTTTGATTATTCTCAACTTAGACATCCATACCGGGACAACATGGACAACAGATAATGGACTCCTCTTTAATGCATAAGCATGTGGCAACAATTAGTGTTCTCATATGAGATTGAGGATATATGTCCAAAACTGAAACTTCCACCATGATTCATGGCTTTAGTTAGCGGCCCAATGTTCTTCTCTAACAATATGCATGCTCCAACCATTAAGGTGGTAGATCTCTCTTACTTCGGACAAGACGGACATGCATAGCAATTCACATGATATTCAACAAAGAGTAGTTGATGGCGTCCCCGTAAACATGGTTATCGCACAACAAGCAACTTAATAAGAGATAAAGTGCATAAGTACATATTCAATACCACAATAGTTTTTAAGCTATTTGTCCCATGAGCTATATATTGCAAAGGTAAAGAATGGAAATTTTAAAGGTAGCACTCAAGCAATTTACTTTGGAATGGCGGAGAAATACCATGTAGTAGGTAGGTATGGTGGACACAAATGGCATAGTGGTCGGCTCAAGGATTTTGGATGCATGAGAAGTATTCCCTCTCGATACAAGGTTTAGGCTAGCAAGGTTATTTGAAACAAACACAAGGATGAACCGGTGCAGCAAAACTCACATAAAAGACATAGTGTAAACATTATAAGACTCTACACCGTCTTCCTTGTTGTTCAAAACTCAATACTAGAAATTATCTAGACTTTAGAGAGACCAAATATGCAAACCAAATTAACAAGCTCTAGGTGTTTCTTCATTAATAGGTGCAAAGTATATGATGCAAGAGCTTAAACATGAGCACAACAATTGCCAAGTATCACATTATCCAAGACATTTTACCAATTACTACATGTAGCATTTTCCGTTTCCAACCATATAACAATTAACAAAGCAGTTTCAACCTTCGCCATGAACATTAAAAGCTAAGAACACATGTGTTCATATGAACCAGCGGAGCGTGTCTCTCTCCCACACAAGCATGTATTTATTCAGAGAATTAAAATAACAAAACAAAAATAAAAGCACACATACGCTCCAAGTAAAGTACATAAGATGTGACCGAATAAAAATATAGTTTCAAGAGAAGGAACCTGATAATTTGTCAATGAAGAAGGGGATGCCTTGGGCATCCCCAAGCTTAGATGCTTGAGTCTTCTTGAAATATGCAGGGATGAACCACGGGGGCATCCCCAAGCTTAGACTCTTCACTCTTCTTGATCATAGTATATCATCCTCCTCTCTTGACCCTTGAAAACTTCCTCCACACCAAACTCGAAACAACTCATTAGAGGGTTAGTGCACAATAAAAATTAACATGTTCAGAGGTGACACAATCATTCTTAACACTTCTGGACATTGCATAAAGCTACTGGACATTAATGGAACAAAGAAATTCATCCATCATAGCAAAAGAGGCAATGCGAAATAAAAGGCAGAATCTGTCAAAACGAGACAGTCCGTAAAGATGGATTTTATTGAGGCACCAGACTTGCTCAAATGAAAATGCCCAAATTGAATGAAAGTTGCGTACATATCTGGGGATCACGCACGTAAATTGGCTTAATTTTCTGAGCTACCTACAGGGAGGCAGGTCGAAATTCGTGACAGCAAAGAAATCTGAAACTGCGCAGTAATCCAAATCTAGTATTCACTTTACTATCAAAGACTTTACTTGGCACAACAAAGCACAAAAATAAGATAAGGATAGGTTGCTACAGTAGTAAACAACTTCCAAGACACAAATATAAAACAAAGTACTGTAGCAAAATAACACATGGGTTATCTCCCAAGAAGTTCTTTCTTTATAGCCATTAAGATGGGCTCAGCAGTTTTAATGATGCACTCGCAAGAAATAGTAGTTGAAGCAAAAGAGAGCATCAAGAAGCAAATGCAAAACACATTTAAGTCTAACATGCTTCCTATGCATAGGAATCTTGTAAGTAAACAAGTTCATGAAGAGCAAAGTAACAAGCATAGGAAGATTGAACAAGTGTAGCTTCAAAAATTTCAGCACATAGAGAGGTGTTTTAGTAACATGAAAATTTGTACAACCATATTTTCCTCTCTCATAATAACTTTCAGTAGCAACATGAGCAAACTCAACAATATAACTATCACATAAAGCATTCTTATCATGAGTCTCATGCATAAAATTATTACTCTCCACATAGGCATAATCAATTTTATTAGTTGTAGTGGGAGCAAATTCAACAAAGTAGCTATCATTATTATTCTCATCATCAAATATAGGAGGCATATTGTAATCATAATCAAATTTATCCTCCATAACAGGAGTGTACTAAAAGACTACTATCATTATAATCATCATAAATAGGAGGCAAAGTATCATCAAAGTAAATTTCCTCCTCAATGCTTGGGGGACTAAAAATATCATGCTCATCAAAGCCAGCCTTCCCCAAGCTTAGAATTTTCCATATCATTAGCAACAATGGTGTTCAAAGCGTTCATACTAATATGTTCCATAGGTTTTTTAATTTTCGCATCAAACCATCCATGTCTTAAATCAGGAAATAGAATAAGAAGCTCATTGTTGTCCATTATGCCAAACTAGTGTAAACAAGAAACAAAAAGATGCAATTGCAGGATCTAAAGGAAATAGCTTCGAGTACTTACAACGGCGAAAATAGCTTAGTAGCCGAGATCCGGAGTGTGAGTACCTTTTACCTTTCCTCCCCGGCAACGGCGCCAGAAAATAGCTTGATGTCTACGGGAGCTTCTATTCTTGTAGAGAGTGTTGGGCCTCCAAGAGCAGAGATTTGTAGAACAGCAGCAAGTTTCCCTTAATTGGATCACCCAAGGTTTATCGATCTCAGGGAGGAAGAGGTCAAAGATATCCCTCTCATGCAACCCTGCAACCACAAAGCAAGAAGTCTCTTGTGTCCCCAACACACCTAATAGGTGCACTAGTTCGGCGAAGAGATAGTGAAATACAGGTGGTATAAATAAGCAGTAGCAACGGCACCAGAAAAGTGCTTTGCCCGGGACGAGTAAACAAGCGAGTAGTAACGCAGCGAAGTAGTAACGCGAGTAAAACGAGTAAACAAGCAGCGATAGCGATATTTAGGAACAAGGCCTAGGGATCATACTTTCACTAGTGGACACTCTCAACATTGATCACATAACAGAATAGATAAATGCATACTCTACACTCTCTTGTTGGATGATGAACACCATTGCGTAGGATTACACGAACCCTCAATGCCGGAGTTAACAAGCTCCACAATTCAATGTTCATATTTAAATAACCTTAGAGTGTAAGATAGATCAACACAATTACACCGAGAACTAACATAGCATGCACACTGTCACCTTCACACTATGTAGGAGGAATAGATCACATCAATACCATCATAGCAATAGTTAACTTCATAATCTACAAGAGATCATAATCATAGCCTACGCCAAGTACTAACACGGATGCACACACTGTCACCTTTACACACGTGGGACAAGGAGTCTCCGGAGATCACATAAGTAAAACCCACTTGACTAGCATAATGACATCTAGATTACAAGCATCATCATATGAATCTCAATCATGTAAGGCAGCTCATGAGATTATTGTATTGAAGCACATAGGAGAGAGATTAACCACATAGCTACCGGTACAGCCCCGAGCCTCGATGGAGAACTACTCCTCCTCATGGGAGACAGCAGCGTTGATGAAGATGGCGGTGGTGTCGATGGAGAAGCCTTCCGGGGCACTTCCCCGTCCCGGCGGCGTGCCGGAACAGAGACTCCTGTCCCCCGGATCTTGGCTTCGCGATGGCGGCGGCTCTGGAAGGTTTCTCGTACCGTGGCTTTTTCCGTATCGAGGTTTTAGGTCAGGGACCTTTTTATAGGCGAAGAGGCGGAGTCGGAGAGGCGACGAGGCGGTGACACAATAGGGGGGCGCGACCCCCCCTCTGGCCGCGCCGGGCTGTCGTCTGGGGCCCACAGGGCCCTCCTCTGGCGGCTCTCGGGTGTTCTGGAAGCTTCGTGGAAAAATAGGATGCTGGGCGTTGATTTCGTCCGATTCCGAGAATATTTCCTTACTAGGATTTCTGGAACCAAAAACAGCAGAAAACAGGAACTGGCCCTTCGGCATCTCGTCAATTGGTTAGTTCCGGAAAACGCATAAATATGACATATAATGTGTATAAAATATGTAGATATCATCAATAATGTGGCATGGAACATAATAAATTATCGATACGTCGGAGACATATCAGCGTGCAAACCACACGCTTCGCTAAACGTTCCGCGGGGTATAGTACAGAATATAAACACCCGAAGGCAACAGGAAGTAAACACCCGAAGGCAACAGTAAGTAAAGCATGGCATACATGTGATGTCTACGTTCCCCCTCCTTTCCTGTAGACAGTGTTGGGCCTCCAAGAGCAGAGGTTTGTAGAACATCAGCAAGTTTCCCTTAAGTGGATACCCAAGGTTTATCGAACTCAGGGAGGAAGAGGTCAAAGATATCCCTCTCATGCAACCCCGCAACCACAAAGCAAGAAGTCTCTTGTGTCCCCAACACACCTAATAGGTGCACTAGTTCGGCGAAGAGATAGTGAAATACAGGTGGTATAAATAAGTATGAGCAGATAGCAACGGTGCCGGAAAAGTGCTTGGCGTGTAGTTGATGGTGGTGGTATTGCAGCGAGTAGTAACGCAGTAAAACAAGTAAACAAGCAGTAGTAACGCAAGTAGTAGTAACGCAGCGAGTAGTAAACAAGCAAGTAGTAACTCAGCAGTATTTAGGAACAAGGCCTAGGGATTACACTTTCACTAGTGGACACTCTCAACATCGATCACATAACAGAACGGATAAATGCATACTCTACACTTTTGTTGGATGATGAACACATTGCGTAGGATTACACGAACCCTCAATGCCGGAGTTAACAAGCTCCACAATAATGCTCATGTTTAAGTAACCTTAAGTGTAAGATAGATCAACAGACTAAACCAAGTACTAGCATAGCATGCACACTGTCACCTTCATGCATATGTAGGAGGAATAGATCACATCAATATTATCATAGCAATAGTTAACTCCATAATCTACAAGAGATCATGATCATAGCATAAACCAAGTACTAACACGGTGCACGCATCGTCACCATTACACACGTGCAGGAGGAATAGAACTACTTTAATAACACATCACTAGAGTAGCACATAGATAGTAGTGATACAACATGCTGCAATCATAAAGAGATATAAATAAGCACCTCACTATGCCATTCAATGAGTAAGTATTCTCGTGAAATCTAGCCTAAGAGACCCACACGGTGCACACACTCGTCACCTTTACACACGTGGGACGAGGAGTCTCCGGAGATCACATAAGTAAAACCCACTTGACTAGCATAATGACATCTAGATTACAAGCATCATCATATGAATCTCAATCATGTAAGGCAGCTCATGAGATTATTGTATTGAACTACATAGGAGAGAGATGAACCACATAGCTACCGGTACAGCCCCGAGCCTCGATGGAGAACTACTCCTCCTCATGGGAGCAGCAGCGGTGATGAAGATGGCGGTGGAGATGGCAGCGGTGTTGATGGAGAAGCCTTCCGGGGCACTTCCCCGCTCCGGCAGCGTGCCGGAACGGAGATCCTGTCCCCCGGATCTTGGCTTCGCGATGGCGGCGGCTCCGGCAGGTTTCGTGGGTTTCGTCAATTGGTATCGGGTTTTCTGATCCAGGGGCTTTATATAGGCGAAGAGGCGGCGCAGGAGGGCTGACAGGGGGGCCAACCCATAGGGCGGCGCGGCCCCCCCTCTGGCCGCGCCAGCCTAGGGTTTGGTGGCCCTGTGGCCCCCCTCTGGTCCTTCCCGGGTGTTCTGGATGCTTCCGATGAAAATAGGAACTTTGGCGTTGATTTCGTCCGATTCCGAGAATATTTCGTTACTAGGATTTCCGAAACCAAAAACAGCAGAAAACAGGAACTGGCACTTCGGCATGTTGTTAATAGGTTAGTTCCAGAAAATGCACGAATATGACATAAAGTGTGCATAAAACATGTAGATAACATCAATAATGTGGCATGGAACACAAGAAATTATCGATACGTTGGAGACGTATCAGCATCCCCAAGCTTAGTTCTCGCTCGTCCCGAGCAGGTAAAACGATAACAAAGATAATTTCTGGAGTGACATGCCATCATAAACTTGATCATACTATTTGTAAAGCATATGTAGAGAATGCAGCGATCAAAACAATGTGTATGACATGAGTAAACAAGTGAATCATAAAGCAAAGACTTTTCATGAATAGTACTTCAAGACAAGCATCAATAAGTCTTGCATACGAGTTAACTCATAAAGCAATAATTCAAAGTAAAGGTATTGAAGCAACACAAAAGAAGATTAAGTTTCAGCGGTTGCTTTCAACTTGTAACATGTATATCTCATGGATAATTGTCAATGCAAAGCAATATAACAAATGCAATATGCAAATATGTAAGAATCAATGCACAGTTCACACAAGTGTTTGCTTCTTGAGGTGGAGAGAAATAGGTGAACTGACTCAACATTGAAAGTAAAAGAATGGTCCTTCAAAGAGGAAAGCATCGATTGCTATATTTGTGCTAGAGCTTTGATTTTGAAAACATAAAGAGAGCATAAAAGTAAAGTTTTGAGAGGTGTTTGTTGTTGTCAACGAATGGTAGCGGGTACTCTAACCCCCTTGCCGGACAAACCTTCAAAGAGCGGCTCCCATTTTATTTTATTTTTGGATGGCACTCCTTCCAACCTTTCTTTCACAAACCATGGCTAACCGAATCCTCGGGTGCCCGCCAACAATCTCATACCATGAAGGAGTGCCTTTTTATTTTAGTTTTATTATGATGACACTCCTCCCAACCTTTGCTTACACAAGCCATGGCTAACCGAATCCTTCGGGTGCCGTCCAACAATCACATACCATGGAGGAGTGTCTATTTTTGTTAATTAATTTGGGACTGGGAATCCCATTGCCAGCTCTTTTTGCAAAATTATTGGATGAGCGGATGAAGCCACTAGTCCATTGGTGAAAGTTGCCCAACAAGATTGAAAGATAAACACCACATACTTCCTCATGAGCTATAAAACATTGACACAAATAAGAGGTAATAAATTTTGAATTGTTTAAAGGTAGCACTCAAGCAATTTACTTTGGAATGGCGGGAAATACCATGTAGTAGGTAGGTATGGTGGACACAAATGGCATAGTGTTGGCTCAAGTATTTGGATGCATGAGAAGTATTCCCTCTCGATACAAGGTTTAGGCTAGCAAGGTTATTTGAAACAAACACAAGGATGAACCGGTGCAGCAAAACTCACATAAAAGACATATTGTAAACATTATAAGACTCTACACCGTCTTCCTTGTTGTTCAAAACTCAATACTAGAAATTATCTAGACCTTAGAGAAACCAATTATGCAAACCAAATTTTAGCATGCTCTATGTATTCTTCACTAATAGGTGCAAAGTATATGATGCAAGAGCTTAAACATGAGCACAACAATTGCCAAGTATCACATTACCCAAGACATTATAGCAATTACTACATGTATCATTTTCCAATTCCAACCATATAACAATTTAACGAAGAGGAAACTTCGCCATGAATATTATGAGCTAAGAACACATGTGTTCATATGAACCAGCGGAGCGTGTCTCTCTCCCACACAAGCATGATGTAATCCAATTTATTCAAACATAAACAAAAACAAAAGCAAACAAACAGACGCTCCAAGAAAAAGCACATAAGATGTGATGGAATAAAAATATAGTTTCAGGGGAGGAACCCGATAATGTTGTCGATGAAGAAGGGGATGCCTTGGGCATCCCCAAGCTTAGACGCTTGAGTCTTCTTGATATATGCAGGGGTGAACCACCGGGTGCATCCCCAAGCTTAGAGCTTTCACTCTCCTTGATCATAGTATATCATCCTCCTCTCTTGATCCTTGAAAACTTCCTCCACACCAAACTCGAAACAACTCATTAGAGGGTTAGTGGACAATAAAAATTAACATGTTCAGAGGTGACACAATCATTCTTAACACTTCTGGACATTGCATAAAGCTACTGGACATCAATGGATCAAAGAAATTCATCCAACATAGCAAAAGAGGCAATGCGAAATAAAAGGCAGAATCTGTCAAAACAGAACAGTCCGTAAAGATGGATTTTATTAGGCCACCAGACTTGCTCAAATGAAAATGCTCAAATTGAATGAAAGTTGCGTAAATATCTGAGGATCATGCACGTAAATTGGCATAATTTTCTGAGCTTCCTGCAGGGCAGTGGGCTCAGATTCGTGACAGCAAAGAAATCTGGAACTGCGCAGTAATCCAAATCTAGTACTTACTTTTCTATCAAAGACTTTACTTGGCACAACAAAACATAAAACTAAGATAAGGAGAGGTTGCTACAGTAGTAAACAACTTCCAAGACACAAATATAAAACAAAGTACTGTAGCAAAATAACACATGGGTTATCTCCCAAGAAGTTCTTTTCTTTATAGCCATTAAGATGGGCTCAGCAGTTTTAATGATGCACTCGCAAAAGATAGTATGTGAAGCAAAAGAGAGCATCAAGAGGCAAATTCAAAACAAATTTAAGTCTAACATGCTTCCTATGCAAGGGAATCTTGTAAATAAACAAGTTCATGAAGAGCAAAGTAACAAGCATAGGAAGATAAAACAAGTGTAGCTTGAAAAATTTCAGCACATAGAGAGGTGTTTTAGTAACATGAAAATTTCTACAACCATATTTTCCTCTCTCATAATAACTTTCAGTAGCAACATGAGCAAACTCAACAATATAACTATCACATAAAGCATTCTTATCATAAGTCTCATGCATAAAATTATTACTCTCCACATAGGCATAATCAATTTTATTAGTTGTAGTGGGAGCAAATTCAACAAAGTAGCTATCATTATTATTCTCATCAAGTGTAGGAGGCATAGTATAATCACAACAAAATTTACTCTCAGCAGTAGGTGGCACCAAAAGACCATTATCATTATCATCATTAGAAATAGGAGGCAAAGTATCATCAAAGAAAATTTTCTCCTCAATGCTTGGGGGACTAAAAATATCATGAAAACCAGCTTCCCCAAGCTTAGAACTTTCTATATCATTGTCAACAATGGTGTTCAAAGCGTTCATACTAATATTACTACCAGACATGCAAAGAAGATTTCATAGGTTTTTTAATTTTCGCATCAAACAATCCATGTTTTAAATCAGGAAATAGAATAAGAAGCTCACTCTTGTACATTATGCCAAACTAGTGTAAACAAGAAACAACAAGATGCAATTGCAGGATCTAAAGGAAATAGCTTTGAGCACACACACAACGGCGCAAGAAAAATACTTTACCTGAGACCGTAGTATGTGAGCCTTTTACCTTTCCTCCCCGGCGACGGCGCCAGAAAAGTGCTTGATGTCTACGTTCCCCCTCCTTTCCTGTAGACAGTGTTGGGCCTCCAAGAGCAGAGGTTTGTAGAACAGCAGCAAGTTTCCCTTAAGTGGATACCCAAGGTTTATCGAACTCGGGGAGGAAGAGGTCAAAGATATCCCTCTCATGCAACCCTGCAACCACAAAGCAAGAAGTCTCTTGTGTCCCCAACACACCTAATAGGTGCACTAGTTCGGCGAAGAGATAGTGAAATACAGGTGGTATAAATAAGTATGAGCAGTAGCAACGGTGCCAAAAAAGTGCTTGGCGTGTAGTTGATGGTGGTGGTATTGCAGCAGTAAGTAACGCAATGAAACAGTAAACAAGCGGTAGTAACGCAAGTAGTAGTAACGCAGCGAGTAGTAAACAAGCAGTAGTAACTCAGCAGTATTTAGGAACAAGGCCTAGGGATTACACTTTCACTAGTGGACACTCTCAACATCGATCACATAACGGAACGAGATAAATGCATACTCTACACTTTTGTTGGATGATGAACACATTGCGTAGGATTACACGAACCCTCAATGCCGGAGTTAACAAGCTCCACAATAATGCTCATGTTTAAGTAACCTTAAGTGTAAGATAGATCAACGAGACTAAACCAAGTACTAGCATAGCATGCACACTCGTCACCTTCATGCATATGTAGGAGGAATAGATCACATCAATATTATCATAGCAATAGTTAACTCCATAATCTACAAGAGATCATGATCATAGCATAAACCAAGTACTAACACGGTGCACGCACTTGTCACCATTACACACGTGCAGGAGGAATAGAACTACTTTAATAACACATCACTAGAGTAGCACATAGATAGTAGTGATACAACATGCTGCAATCATAAAGAGATATAAATAAGCACCTCACTATGCCATTCAATGAGTAAGTATTCTGTGAAATCTAGCCTAAGAGACCCACACGAGTGCACACACTCTGTCACCTTTACACACGTGGGACGAGGAGTCTCCGGAGATCACATAAGTAAAACCCACTTGACTAGCATAATGACATCTAGATTACAAGCATCATCATATGAATCTCAATCATGTAAGGCAGCTCATGAGATTATTGTATTGAACTACATAGGAGAGAGATGAACCACATAGCTACCGGTACAGCCCCGAGCCTCGATGGAGAACTACTCCCTCCTCATGGGAGCAGCAGCGGTGATGAAGATGGCGGTGGAGATGGCAGCGATGTCGATGGAGAAGCCTTCCGGGGCACTTCCCGCTCCGGCAGCGTGTCGGAACGAGATCCTGTCCCCCGGATCTTGGCTTCGCGATGGCGGCGGCTCCGGCGGGTTTCGTGGGTTTCGTCAATTGGTATCGGGTTTTCTGATCCGGGGGCTTTATATAGGCGAAGAGGCGGCGCGGGAGGGCCGACGGGGGGCCACACCATAGGCGGCGCGGCCCCTCTCGGCCGCGCCAGCCTAGGGTTTGGTGGCCCCGTGGCCCCCCTCTGGTCCTTCCCGGGTGTTCTGGATGCTTCCGATGAAAATAGGAACTTTGGCGTTGATTTCGTCCGATTCCGAGAATATTTCGTTACTAGGATTTCTGAAACCAAAAACAGCAGAAAACAGAAGCGGCACTTCGGCATGTTGTTAATAGGTTAGTTCCAGAAAATGCACGAATATGACATAAAGTGTGCATAAAACATGTAGATAACATCAATAATGTGGCATGGAACACAAGAAATTATCGATACGTTGGAGACGTATCAACATGGCATAGGAAAATAAAACCAAGGTTGTGGCCCCCTTTTCAACTGACTTGAGAAAAGGTAAAGGGTGAGGGGGGTCCCAATAATCGTCCCCACGTACGGGTAGAGCGCTCAATCTCGGAACAGATAACAAGAACTCGGGTCCTAGGGGACATTAGCGAGTCAAAGTTCCGATGCTTTCGCAAAGGGGCTCACAGATGCCTCTGCTTACAATTTTAGTTGTTAACAATAAAGTAAAGTGTGATTATCTCCAACAAAAGATATAGCATGTGATAACCTCCCAACAAGATATCCCGAACATTTCGAGATGTCAACAAGACCCTAAACTCGCCTACGACTCGCAAAGCTGGCAAACAACAAACAATAGGTAGGGCGAGTAGGTGTATCTCGGACATATAGGTAACAGGTGGATAGGACACGTGACACAACAGAATCGCAACATAAGGATAGCAATAGATCAAAAGAGCATGTAAAAGTAAAATAGGTGAAGGGGTGGGCTCGCCTGTGAAAAGCTGCAGAAGAACTTGTCGGAGCACTCGTCGTACCTCACATCACCACTTCGTGATCCTATCCGGGAAGAAGCAAATGCTGGAACACACAACGTATGCAATCTTACTACTACGGATAAAGAAGATCCAGCATGATCAAGATGGTATGCATGACATGGCAAGAATGATGCGATGCAACTTATCCATATTAATCGGAGTCGGAACCCCGGACAAACAATTAAGGTTGGAGTTGCACTTCTACCGGCAAATTTAAGTGTGGATTATCATGGCATAACATGGCAGGGGTGCGCTACATCAAAATTAAACGGAGCGGGGAAAACCGTAGTCGGTATCCGAAATACTCCGCATATATATTAGGTGGTATGCACGAACTATCACGTCACGACATGATGCGAGATGCTAACAGATGTATGGATGGCATATTCATGATCCTTGCATTTTTCTGATCAATTTTCATATACAGCACTTTTAATTTCGAGTTACAGTTTAAAAGATATGATTTATACGAGATTTACACATTTTCTGGAATTTTCAGAAAAACAGGAAAAGGAAAACGGTTTTATACCGCAGGGGAAGCTAGCCACAGGGGCTGACAGATGGGGCCAGGGTGCTGACGCGGCACTGACTGGGCAGAAGGAGCCCTGGCAGGTACAAAAAGCTGCAGGGGGTTTTCCAGAAAAGGTTCAGGGGGCAGGGGCTGCGGGTTAGATGTTAGAAAAGTTGAAGGGCTTGGATACAAAAGCATCCGGATCTGGATCTCTGAGATTTTTCTCACCGTGCGTTGTGTTAGCCGGAGAGACTGGCGGGTGGGGCCAGGCGACGACGTGGCAGCCACGCTGGCGGACCATCCGCGCACGCGCTGAAGGTGTTCGATGCCGTGCGCTGCGCGGGGAGCGGCGGTGACCACCTGCGGCACGGAGTGGACGCGCGCGGGCGACACAGGGCGTTCCAGGAAGCGGGCGTGGTTGCAGGAGGTGCGCCTCGTCGGCGCAGACGTGGAGGAGGTGGCGCCGCCGGCTGGTGGTCGCCGGAGGCAAGCCGGCGACAGGCCTCTGCGGGAAGGCGGTCGGCATCAACGGTGAGAAGGGCAAACATGAAGCAACGAGGGGGAAGAGGGTGTCTAGGAGATGCGCAAGATTACCAGGAACCTCAACGCGCATACGGGAAGGCCGGAGACGCATCACAGCCACCGGAATCGGAGGTGGAAGACGACGTCCGGCGCGAGGAATCCGCGAAAAAGCGGACGGAATAGGGCGCCTTGGTCCGATTCCTTACGCCAGGTTGTAGAGGACGACGATGCGCTTCGATTGGAGGTGGCGTCGCTGCTCGGGGTGGCCGGAGACGACGGGGCGCCGTGGAGGAGCTCACGGTGGCGCTAAGTTGTTCACAGAGAGGAAGAAAATGAGGGGGAAAAAGAGGTGGCGGCGCAAGGGAAGAAGAGAAAGGTGAGCTAGGGTTTCTGGGGCCTCGAGGAGGGGATAAGAAGGGGAGGGAGTAGGTGAGGCTCGGTGGTTAGAGGAGGACCACAGGTCACGCCATCGACGTGCTCCTCCCGTCGCTTTCTTGCGTGACGAGGATGGAGGGGGAAAAAGATGTGCGAAGGGGTACGGGCTTGGAGTGGCCGGGCTGAACCAGGGAGAGGGATGGGTTGGATGGGCCGATGCGGTGGAGGGAAAGGAAAGAAGAAAGGTGGGCCAGAGAGAGGAGGGCCCAGGATAGATAGGTTAGGGTTTTGTTTTTAAAAACCTTTTCTCTTTTCTTTTCAAAACTGTTTTGTAAACTGGTTTTAAAATAGTTCAAGCAAATTTGAATTTTGAATGCAGAGGTGGAGAGAGAGAAAATAAAAATAGTTTGGCTTTATAAAATAATTTTATTTATTAAAGCATGGATGATATGATGCATATGACATGATGATGCATAAAAAGAAGAACAAACAAAATCTATAGGGGTCCTACCCGGGGCCGTTACAATCGACACCACT
This sequence comes from Lolium rigidum, assembly GCF_022539505.1. NCBI lineage: Eukaryota > Viridiplantae > Streptophyta > Magnoliopsida > Poales > Poaceae > Lolium > Lolium rigidum. The sequence continues at coordinate 128,506,365 of NC_061509.1, read as the reverse complement.
AACAAGGAACCTCGCCCCGAGGTTCCACCTCAAGGTACGGGGGAGAGAGGTGAACTATCGGGTCTTCAGAAGACGTGTCGATCTCCTCGACACCACTAACAAGAGTTATTGCTCCATGTTGATCGGCGACACCACTAACAAGAAGTCGTTGTTCCGCTGTTGATGAGGCGCTTCTGTCTGATCCTCCAAAGATCGGACCTAATAGGTGAGGGGCAAAGATCGTCCAACCCACGTCATAACCTAAGACTCAGAGAACTCAGATAAGAGAGAAGACTCAAAACTCGCATAGGTAAGAGGAGAAAGAATGGAGGTAAGGAGAAAAACAGAGCTACTCAGATCTATCCAACGAATTTTAGAAAATAGTTTTGACACTAGACACAACAACGTCCGTTGGCAAGGTTAACCTACATGCTGGACTAGTGGGGTACCGTCAACCTGAGCTCTGATATCAACTTGTGATGCCCCGGAACCGGTACCATGAGGATTCCAGCGATCCCGCCGAAATCCGCATGATATCGATTCAGAGACGCCCTCCGACACGACGTGCGCGACGAATCACACACGTGATGCCAGAGGAATTAACACGAGCGGTAACATTACAACAGGATTACAATAGAGCCCACAAGATACATATATTACAATAGCGACTCCAACGAGTCAAGATACAAATGTACAATACAAAGATCCAAATCATACAGAAGATCGAATACGTCCGAGTACGGACAAGATACAAATTGGACTAAGAGTCCTGAAGATAACCAGTGGCGTCCATAACCCTGCCCAGGCAAGCCGGAAGGGTAACCTTGCTAACGTCGTCATCTTGTACCTGTCAAAGTCGGGCCATCGGTTGCCGACAAAAAGGGGAGGAGACAAAAAGAAAGGAAGGCGAGGGTAAGTACCATTGGCACGTACTTGCGAGACAAGACCAGCTATGCTCGCCGGTGGGCGGTATAAACTTCACCCGGCTATATGTGGAGTTTAGCGGCAGCAAAGCTACTATCCAATAGAGACACGCTACAACATCCGTCTACTCAGAGAAGATAAGAGAGCGCACAAGGTAACAGTTCTATACTCTGCAAACATAACACAGCCGATGCGATCCCCCTTCGCAAAGAGGTACTGGCAAAAGCACACACACTTTTTGAAAAAGTTTTATTAGCAAATTATTAGCAACAAGAAATAAGGTGTAAGTTGTTCTATGATCAAGCTATACAATTCCAAGTCGTCCATAACCGCGGACACGGCTTATCGATAAGATGTACACCCTGCAGGGGTTGCCCAAATGTAACCATACGCATGCTCGACCCACTTACGACAGGTGGATGTCTCACAACAAGACCGTTCCCAGTTCAACAAGAAAGTCTAGGGGGCCACCCGACTAAGCTACCCGTGACGAAGTCCGGCCGTACTCGAAGCGGACTCGGGGTTTGCGTTAACGGCTAGGCGTGCAAACCACACGCTTCGCTAAACGTTCCGCGGGGTACAGTACGAGAATATAAACACCCGAAGGCAACAAGAAGTAAACACTCGAAGGCAACAAGTAAGTAAAGCATGGCATACATGGCATAGGCAAATAAAACCAAGGTTGTGGCCCCCTTTTCAACTGACTTGAGAAAAGGTAAAGGGTGAGGGGGGGTCCCAATAATCGTCCCCACGTACGGGTAGAGCGCTCAATCTCGGAACAGATAACAAGAACTCGGGTCGTAGGGGACATTAGCGAGTCAAAGTTCCGATGCTTTTGCAAAGGGGCTCACAGATGCCTCTGCTTACAATTTTAGTTGTTAACAATAAAGTAAAGTGTGATTATCTCCAACAAAACATATAGCATGTGATAACCTCCCAACAAGATATCCCGAACATTTCGAGATGTCAACAAGACCCTAAACTCGCCTACGACTCGCAAAGCTGGCAAACAACAAACAATAGGTAGGGCGAGGAGGTGTATCTCGGACATATAGGTAACAGGTGGATAGGACACGTGACACAACAGAATCGCAACATAAGGATAGCAATAGATCAAAAGAGCATGTAAAAGTAAAATAGGTGAAGGGGTGGGCTCGCCTGTGAAAAGCTACAGAAGAACTTGTCGGAGCACTCGTCGTACCTCACATCACCACTTCGTGATCCTACCCGGGAAGAAGCAAATGCTGGAACACACAACGTATGCAATCTTACTACTACGGATAAAGAAGATCCAGCATGATCAAGATGGTATGCATGACATGGCAAGAATGATGCGATGCAACTTATCCATATTAATCGGAGTCGGAACCCCGGACAAACAATTAAGGTTGGAGTTGCACTTCTACCAGCAAATTTAAGTGTGGATTAGCATGGCATAACATGGCAGGGGTGCGCTACATCAAAATTAAACGGAGCGGGGAAAACCGTAGTCGGTATCCGAAATACTCCGCATATATGTTAGGTGGTATGCACGAACTATCACGTCACGACATGATGCGAGATGCTAACAGATGTATGGATGGCATATTCATGATCCTTGCATTTTTCTGATCAATTTTCATATACACCACTTTTAATTTCGAGTTACGGTTTAAAAGATATGATTTATACGAGATTTACACATTTTCTGGAATTTTCAGAAAAACAGGAAAAGGAAAACGGTTTTATACCGCAGGGGAAGCTAGCCACAGGGGCTGACACATGGGGCCAGGTTGCTGACGCGGCGCTGACTGGGCAGAAGGAGCCCTGGCGGGTACAAAAAGCTGCAGGGGGTTTCCAGAAAAGGTTCAGGGGGCAGGGGCTGCGGGTTAGATGTTAGAAAAGTTGAAGGGCTTGGATACAAAAGCATCCGGATCTGGATCTCTGAGATTTTTCTCACCGTGCGTTGGTTTAGCCGGAGAGACTGGCGGGTGGGGCCAGGCGACGACGTGGCAGCCACGCTGGCGGACCATCCGCGCACGCGCTGAAGGTGTTCGATGCCGTGCGCGGCGCGGGGAGCGGCGGTGACCACCTGCGGCACGGAGTGGACGCGCGCGGGCGACACAGGGCGTTCCAGGAAGCGGGCGTGGTTGCAGGAGGTGCGCCTCGTCGGCGCGGACGTGGAGGAGGTGGCGCCGGAGGCTCGCCGGCGACAGGCCTCTGCGGGAAGGCGGTCGGCATCAATGGTGAGAAGGGCAAACAGGAAGCAACGAGGGGGAAGAGGGTGTCTAGGAGATGCGCAAGATTACCAGGAACCTCAACGCGCAGACGGGAAGGCCGGAGACGCATCACAGCCACCGGAATCGGAGGTGGAAGACGATGTCCGGCGCGAGGAATCCGCGAAAAAGCGGACGGAATAGGGCGCCTTGGTCCGATTCCTTACGCCAGGTTGTAGAGGACGACGATGCGCTTCGATTGGAGGTGGCGTCGCTGCTCGGGGTGGGCGGAGACGACGGGGCGCCGTGGAGGAGCTCACGGTGGCGCTCAGTTGTTCACAGAGAAGAAGAAAAAGAGGGGGAAAAAGAGGTGGCCGCGCAAGGGAAGAAGAGAAAGGCGAGCTAGGGTTTCTGGGGCCTCGAGGAGGGGATAAGAAGGGGAGGGAGCAGGTGAGGCTCGGTGGTTGGAGGAGGACCACAGGTCACGCCATCGACGTGCTCCTCCCGTCGCTTTCTTGCGTGACGAGGATGGAGGGGGGAAAAGATGTGCGAAGGGGTACGGGCTTGGAGTGGTCGGGCTGAACCAGGGAGAGAGAGATGGGTTGGATGGGCCGATGCGGTGGAGGGAAAGGAAAGAAGAAAGGTGGGCCAGAGAGAGGAGGGCCCAGGATAGATAGGTTAGGGTTTTGTTTTTAAAAACCTTTTCTCTTTTCTTTTCAAAACTGTTTTGTAAACTGGTTTTAAAATAGTTCAAGCAAATTTGAATTTTGAATGCAGAGGTGGAGAGAGAGAAAATAAAAATAGTTTGGCTTTATAAAATAATTTTATTTATTAAAGCATGGATGATATGATGCATATGACATGATGATGCATAAAAAAAAGAACAAACAAAATCTATAGGGGTCCTACCCGGGGCCGTTACACACATGATAGAACACAATGTATTTTAGTTTACATTTTTTGGAAACTTGGAAGTGCCAAAAGAAAAATGGGGTGCACCCGCAACTAGTTGTGGATTGGATTTTCCCATGTTGGTAACCTTTTCCCAACTTTACAATGACAATAACAGATGTAAAAAATGCATCTATCAAATAGGAATGTGCCAGGGGATTATGTTGTTCCACGGTCCTCAATTAACACATTTTTTTTGACAGGGTAATCTCAATTAACACATGATTCAACTCACCTGAGATATTCATTAGTTGATAGCTATGAAGTACTTTGTTATTGTACCGACTACTTAATTTGACATCTTTGCAGTTTTATAGAACCGAAATAAGGTTCATGTGCTGCATAATGAGCCAGCCTCTCCCATTGAATGCCTTGATCTTCACGTCAAAGAAATTTCGATTTCTGACTACCGAGGAAGGAGAATGATGTTGTTGTCTCCAGGTTCTTTATGCATAATACTAGAATGCTCAAAGTAATGAATTTTGGCGTAACAAATTATCACAACAAGATCTGATGGGATACCCAGTTCAAGCGCCTAGACCTAAAGAACACCACTTCTAGAGATGTTGATTTTCAGTTTGGATATTTACCATCCTTAGATAAGTTCAGCCCGAACGGTGTTCGTAGTTGGTTGATACATGACTTGTCAGTGGCCGATCCCTTTGCTAGAGTGATATATGCAAGATATGTTATGCCAATTTCTGCATAGTGTTACTTGAACTCCCTATATTTTGTACTGGTCTGAACAATATACTTTATCACTCGGTTAATGTACTTCAGACTTGATGTTATTCTTGTGAACATGGTCTAATATTCTAATGCTTTCGGGATGTATATACTACTAGTGATATATATAGAAGATAGCAATTGGTTGACAGAATCTACTAAAAAAGCCAGTAACGGATGTTCACATTCAGTTTGTCAATGCTATATCATGTATGCTTGACGAAGGCGATAATAGAACCGCCGCAGAACACCGACTAAACAAAAAGAACGATGAACAATGATTCTGTTTAAATATGTTTGCCAGTAACACCCTATTTGTCAATTTCTAATGTTGCAGCAAACCTGAAGCTGCCGTTTGTAATCCCGCCACCGGTGGTGGATTATCAGCCTTACGAGTGGTTCCTCGCTCGATCTGCTGACGACAAGCGCTTGATGATCATCCTTACATTAAACCACGTTGTGATTGCCCATGGTGAAGTACCTCCTAACATTCCCTATGTTGCTAATGGAAGGGCTTCAGCTACGACAATATCCTCCTATTACCACCTACGTCTTTGAGCGGGATCTCAAATCTACTATACCTCCAGGAGACTTTGTTTCCACGCACCTTAACAGCCTCGGCGACCACTCTCAATTCCTCGGACTCAATTACCCTATCATGGACAACCTGAAGAAACGTGAAGCCAATGCTCCTGATGGCACATTGGTTCCATTGATGAGGAAAAACTGCGTCTACACAGCACACATGAGGTTTCTTTGTAATCAATACCCTAACATTTTGCGCTGCAACTGGCAGCCAGATGGAGGTGAGACTGTGGGAGTCATCAGCCTTTCCGGAGATGGTTGGGCTAGTGTCCCACAAGCGTCTCTGTGGTTTAAGGCTGGTTTAGCCTTTGCCCATTCCGTGTTACCTTTAAAAAAGCCCGACACAATTTTTTATTGTGCTTGAAGTGTTGAGAAGTAGTACACAGTTTTTAGTATGTACTAAATTGAATCAGTTTATTTGAACACTGCCCCGTTTTCGTATTTCGTGTTGCCTATAGAGTATAACCCATGTATGGCTGTTTAATGTTTGACTTTATTTCAGCACTATAATTATAATGTGTGTACATCCTTTATAATATAGCCACGTCCTGTTGATCATACTTTGAGAGGACCATTCCTATTTTTTTAGATAAGTGAACGTACATCCCTGGGGGCAGCTGTTCTTGCTACAGGCCACGAAATGTGCCTCAACTGGTCCTGATTGATCGAGATCTGTACCCCGAACCGGGCCGAGTCGGGGCAAGGAAGTAGATGTGCAACTTAGGTAACTGTGCGGATCCCACATGTGAACCATACATAATTTTCCAAAAAAACATGTCACTCAGGCTTAGTTTGGCATCTAAGTTTTTCTAAAATCAAAGTTGTAAAATTGTAGTATTTTCTGTCTAGGCAACAGATACTTCAGATTAGAAAAAAGAGGTCAAGATGTTGTTTTTATACTGCAAAATTAGTGCAGTTTTGGAAACACGATGTATAGAAAAATTTAGTTTATGCTGAAACCGAACACCTGAAACGAAACATCATCATAGTTTCAGGTAATGAATTTGGTACCGACTCAGATCTACTGTATGTGAAATGAAGCAGTCATGCTCTTATTTGGTCATCCAATATGCTGTGATGTGCTAGTGGTTGTTATCTGTCTGATCTGGATGTGCTAAATCTGTTAAATAGTTCATCTTAATTTGTATGTTGAGGCCCAAGGACTCTGATCCAGCAGATTGAACTCATGATGTTATTCAGATTTTTGATAAAGACGTGATTCATATAGATACAAAGAGTTCGCCGGATACAATCCGGAGGCACACCACGCCACACACTAGACAAAGAAAACTCACGAGAACGAGCTAACAAATGCGCCGCCGCATTCAGCTCGCGGCGAACATAAACGACAGAACATGTTGAGAATGTAGCAATAAGGTGCTTGATATCTTGGACAATCGGTCCGCAAATCGAACGATCCATCTCACCGGCGTTGATGTGCTGAACCATGGAGAGGCAGTCAGTAGCTAGAGACACGTGATCGAGGCTCTCATCCTTAGCAAAGATTAAAGCCCTCCTCATCGCCATGGCTTCAGCTAGTTCAGGAATGCTAACCTCCTGGTAAGAGTCGCTGCAAGTAGCAACACAAACTCCATTATGGTCCCGGATCACCACTCCCGCTCCCATGCAGCGAGAAGAAGGAAAAAGAGCATCATCAACATTGATCAAAACCATTCCAATCGACGGCAGAACCCAACGAGAAAGTGAAGAGGCTTCATGTCTGTGACTAGGCTTGGTTCTGAATAAGTGCTCAACAATAATGTTAACATAAGCTTTGATCTTTGAGGCTACGCTTGTGAGACACCATTGTATGTTCTTCTCTTAGCTTATCACGGGCATCCCAAATGTGCCAACATGTCACCGCCAGGACTGTAGCTTCAAGGTCAACACCTCTATCCAGATAATCAAAGATCCACATCTTGGGAGAGGTAAAAGTCTTACAGTTTAGGTGAATACCATAGAAGCCTTTAACTTCAGACCACACCTCACGTGCAACAGCGTCCTCTTAGTTTCAAAGGCGGCAGGAGATCGAAAAAAGGCAAATAGCCAGTAATTATTGTGAAAAGTAAATCCAAGAAAGGAAACTTTTATTATTCATAGAGGCTGACATGTGGGACCCATGAGCCAGAAGTGTCTCAACGTTTCAAAGGCGCCATGCGGTCGAAAGAAAATGAAAAATAGCCAGAAATTATTGATCAAAAATAAAACCAACAAAGGAAAGGTTTATTGTTCATAGAGGCTAACATGTGGGACCCATGAGCCAGAAGCGTCCTCAATATTTTAAAGGTGGAATGAGATTGAAAGAAAAAATTAATTGGTAAAAAAATAAGAATAAAACATTTATCGTTCTGAGAGGATGACATGCGGGACCCATGAGGCAGCAGCATCCTCAACGTTTCCAAGGCGGCACGGGATAAAAAAAGGCAGTAGCCAGAAATTAGGGGTCAAAAATAAATTCAGGAAAGGAAAGGTTTATTGTTCATAGAGGCTGACATGTGGGACCCATGAGCCAGTAGAGTCCTCAACGTTTCAAAGGCGGCAGGGGATCAAAAGGAAAAGGAAGTAACCACAAATTAGGGGTCAAAAATAACTCCAAGAAAGGAAACATTTTTGTACATAGAGGATGACATGCGGGTCCCATTTTGCAGCAGTGGTCTCAACGTTTCAAAGGTGGCACGGGATCGAAAGAAAAAGGAAAGTGACCAAATATCATGTGCCAAAAATAACTCCAAGAAAGGAAAGGTTTATTGTTCATAGAGGATGACATGCATGTCCCATTTTGAAGCAGCGGTCTAAACGTTTCCAAAGCAGAACGAGGTCAAAAGAAAAAGGAAGTAGCTATAAATTAGGGGTAAAAAATAACTCCACAAAAGGAAAGTTTTATTCTACATAGAGGATGACTTGCAGAACCCATGAGCCAGCAGCTTCCTCAACGTTTTAGAGGCAGCATGAGATCAAAAGAAAAAGGCAAGTGACTAAATATCAGGTGCTAAAAATAATCCAAGAAAAGAAACTATTATTGTACATAGGGGATGACATGCGGGTCTCATTTCGCAGCAGCGTCTCAATGTTTCAAAGTCGGCATGAGATCGAAAGAAAAAGGCAAGTGACCAAATATCAGGAGCCAAAAATAATCCAAGAAAAGAAACTTTTATTGTACATAGAGGATGACATGCGGGTCCCATTTTGCAGCAGCGGTCTCAACGTTTTCAAGGCGGCACAAGACCAAAAGAAAAGGAAGTAGCTAATCAGGGGGTCAAAAAAATCCAAGAAAAGAAAGATTTCAATTGGGGCTGCATCTGGCCATCTGGGCCTTTGAATTATCCCGTTGGACGCCTTTTGACTCGTACAATTTCAGCCCACTCCAAAACATGAAAGTCCTATGCTTCGCAAAACAAAAACAAGGAGATTCAACATATAAGTTTGTTTATGTAAAAATAAAGATTTAATTTATCCGTTTGCAACAGCTCAGAGCGAAATACACTATTTATTGTCTGCAAAATAATCAAGATATCACATGTTTCTTGTATGGGGAGGGTGACATCGGGGACCCATGAGCCAGCAGCGTCGTCAATGTTTTAAAGGCGGCAGAGGATCGAAAGAAAAAATAAACCAAAAATCAGTTGGTAAAAAATCCAAAAAAAGAAACATTTATCGTTCTGAGAGGATGACATGCGGGACCCATGATGCAACAGCATCCTCAACGTTTCCAAGGCGGCACGGGATCCAAAAAAAGGCAAAATAGATAGAAATTAGGGGTCAAAATAACTCGAAGAAAGGAAAGATTTATTGTTCATAGAGGCTGACATGTGGGAGCCATGAGCCAGCAGAGTCCTCAACGTTTCAAAGGCCGCAGGGGATCAAAAGAAAAAGGAAGTAGCTAGAATTTAGGGACAAAAATAAGTCCAAGAAAGGAAACTTTTATTGTTCGTAGAGGATGACATGTGGGACCCATGAGCAAGCAGCTTACTCAACGTTTCAAAGGCGGCATGAGATCGAAAGAAAAAGGCAAGTGACCAAATATCAGGAGTCAAAAATAATCCAAGAAAAAAACTTTATTGTACATATAGGATGACATGCGGGTCCCATTTGGAGCAGCAGTCTCAACGTTTCAAATGCGGCTTGAGATCAAAAGAAAAATAAAGTAGCCAGAAATTAGGGGGTAAAAAAACTCCAAGAAAATAAAGTTGATTGTACATAGAGGATGACATGCGAGTCCCATGAGTCAGCAGCTTACTCAACGTTTTCAAGGCGGCAGGGGATCAAAAGAAAGGGAAAATAGCCAAGAATCAAAGGGTGAAAAAATCCAAGAAAAAAACTTTTATAGTACATAGAGGATGACATGCGGGTCCCATGAGCCAGCAGGTTCCTCAATGTTTCAAAGGTGGCATGAGATCGAAAGAAAAAAGGCAAGTGGCCAAATATCAGGAGCCAAAAATAATCCAAGAAAAGAAAATTTTATTCTACATAGAGGATGACATATGGGTCCCATTTTGCAGCAGCGGTCTCAACGTTTCAAAGGCAGCATGAGATCGAAAGAAAAAGGCAAGTGACCAAATATCAGGAGCCAAAATAAATCCAAGAAAAGAAATTTTATTGTACATAGAGGATGACATGCGGGTCCCATTTTGCAGCAGCGGTGTCAACGTTTCAAACGTGGCACTAGATCGAAAGAAAAAGGCAAGTGACAAAATATCAGGTGCCAAAAATAACTCCAAGAAAAGAAACTTGATTGTACATAGAGGATGACATGCGAGTGCCATTTTTCAGCAGCTTACTCAACGTTTCAAAGGTGGAATAGGATCGTAAGGAAAAGGCAAGTGACCCAATATCAGGTTTCAAAAATAATCCAAGAAAATAAAATTTTATTGTACATAGACGATGACATGCGGGTCCCATTTTGCAGCAGCGGTCTCAACGTTTCAAAAGCGACATGAGATAGAAAGAAAAGGCATGTGACCAAATATCAGGAGCCAAAAATAATCCCAAAAAAAATTTATTGTACGTAGATGAATGATCAAGATGTCGCCTAGAGGGGGGGGGTGGTGAATAGGCAATTAAAAACTCTTATGGATTTATCTTGTAAGAATGCGGAATTAAACTAACGTTTAGTTTACAAGCACAAACCCTAAATATGCTAAGCTCAACTTAGTGTAACAATAACAACTAGATCTAAGCAAGATAAGCACAAGATATATGTAGCACAAGTGATAGCAAGATATATGTACTTCAAGCACGATGGCTATCACAAGGAAAGAGAGCTCGGGTATAGAAATAACCGAGGCACGCGGAGACGAGGATGTATTCCCGTGTTCCATTCCTTTGCAAGAAGGTTTGTCACGTTTGGAGGAGTGGAGGTCCACGAAGGATTCCCCGCGCGACGAAGGCTCAACCTATTCTCCGAACCACACCCACGAAGGATAATGGCCCTTTCCTTATGGTTAGTTTTTCCTCCGCTCCGGAGATGGCAAGCTCCACAACCACTTCACAAGCTCCACGAAGGAGAAGCCCGGGCCTCTTCACAATCTTCTTGAAGAGATCACCGGAGCACCAACCGCCAAGCCAACTAGGAGGTCTCCCTCCAAGAGTAACAAGCTCACGGTCTCTCACTCGAACTAATCGTGGTGGAGAGCTCAACACGATGCAATGATGCAAAGCAAGAACACTAGAGGTGTTCAAATCCTTCACACTCAAATCCCACCCAAACAACAAATGCTAGGATGAGATTGGAGAGGAAGAACAATGGGGAAACTCAACAAATGACTCAAGATCTAGATCCCAAGAGTTCCCCTCACTTAGAGGAGAAATGGATTGGTGGATGTGTAGATCTAGATCTCCTCTCTTAGATCCCTCAAGAATGAGCAAGAATCATGGGGGGAGACAAGTGACATAGGCATCCCCAATGGGCCTGCCGAAGATGGTACCCGGGGTTTATTGAAGGCCCATGAAGTCGAAGAATATGAAGATCGGAAGCCCAATTAGTTGATAAGGAAAGATAGAGTTGTATTAGGAATAAAGAGATTTCTAACTTTACGGGTTGGACTCAAAGAGTTTCCCGGAATCTGTAAATTGTGTAAAACGAAACCCTTGGCTCCGCCTCCTATATAAGGGGAGTCGAGGGACAAAGAGAAGATCGAATCATTGTTCACGCAACCCTAGTTTTCATAAGCAGTCGAGTACTTTTCCGGCTGAAACCCTCGAGATCTACTTGCCCTCTACTTCCAACAAAATCCTAGTCTACAACTTGTAGGCATTGACAAGTAGATACCTTGTCAACAAGAGAGAGAGCAAGTTCTTCAAAGGCAACAATGGAGGAGAGAGAAAGGGAAGAACTAACTCAACTCAAGGTGGAAGAAGGCTATTTATAGTTAGGAAGAAGAAATAACCGTTGGGGAGAAAAAGACAATAAAAAATGCACAGAAAACAGCCCAGCCGGCCGACCGGGGCTGGAGCCGGACAGGCCGGTCAACAGCCCGGCCGGACCGGACCGCAGGCCGGATGTAGGCGGGTGGGCCGCGCGGTGGAGAGGGAGGCCCAGCCGGGGCGGCAGCTGGCGCGGGCGGGTGGGCCGCGCTGAGGCGGAGAGGCGGCCCAGCCGGCGGTGAGCCCGGTCGGGCCGAGCGGCGTGCTGAGCATGGCCGGCGCCAGCCGGCACCTGGGCCGGACTGGTTCGGAGGCGCCTCAGGAAGACGCTCGGCTGGCATCAGCGCCCGGGCCGGCCTCGGCCAGGTGGGCCGGCGTGTGGGCCGGCAGGCCGGTCGGTCGGCCGGCTGCCCCTCCCCTTTTCCTTTTCTTTTTCTTCTTTTACTCTTTTCCCTTTTTCTTTAATAACAAATGCTCCCGAACTCCAATTCGAATGAAACCAATTTTGTTTGGAAGATAACAACAAATGCTATCCAATAGAAAGTGAAAACACACAAGTCTATAGGAGGGGATTTTATCATGAATATAAAAAGTAGAACCTTATATCATGAATAACCGGTAAAATCACCCAACCTCGAAAACACAATAGAAGATGCATGCGGATTCCGTTTTCGATGAACTTGGGCTTGTTGTATAGCTAGCAACAAGCTCAAGAACCTCACACAGAGAAACACCAATAAGCAATAGGGATATGCAAAGTATGCAAAGGATTGAGGTCCCTAAGACGATGTGATCAAGTTACCCAACCGAAAGCCCCTCTTAATAGTGCGGCTATCTATCCTATAATCCGGTCTCCCATCAACCACCTTGAGACCGTTAAAAGGAAAACCTATCAAGGTCATACCTTTTCCTTGCGCATCCCGCTTGATCTTGATGATAACTCTTCAAGCTCTACACCAGCCGGAATGCCTTACTTGATCATCGTTACTTCGTGAAGACTCACAAATGCTCCCCCATACACTATGATGGGAAGGCTCCATTGATGGATATATTCACATGTCCATTATCACCAAATGGACGGCAAGCTTCAATCATGTGATCCACTTGGAATGCTCATCTTGAACTTGCCCGACTTCATCTTGTATCTTCTCATACTCTATCATACTATCTTGAGGTGTAAAAAGAATTCTTCACTTGGAATCAAGCTCTCAAGATCTTGGTCATTCATTGCTTATCACATAGGATAGAGCATGACTAATATTGAGTTCCACATAAGAACTCCATCTTCATTTCTTCTTCTTGATCATATCACATATATATCTTCAAATCGATGATCTTGATGCCAATACACAAAGTATATCTTTATCTTCATGGCATCCATACTTGAATCCAACACATGGAGTACAAGTAGTACCTATGGAATATTCTTTCATATAAACTCAATGAAAACATTAGTCCATAGGGGTTGTCATTAATTACCAAAACCACACATCGGGACAATATACCCTTAGAATGACATGCGGGTCCCATTTTGCAGCAGCTTACTTAACGTTTGAGAGGCAGCATGAGATCGAAAGAAAAAGGTATGTGACCAAATATCAGGAGCCAAAAATAGACCAAGAAAAGAAATTTTATTGTACATAGAGGTTGACATGCGGATCCCATTTTACAGCAGCGGTCTCAACGTTTCAGAGGCGGCACGGGATTAAAAGAAAAAAGGCAAGTGACCAAATATAAGCTGCAAAAAATAACTCCAAGAAAAGAAAATTGATTGTACATAGAGGATGACATGCGGGTAACATTTTGTAGCAGCGGTATGAACGTTTCAGAGGTGGCACAGGATCGAAAGAAAAAGGCAAGTGACCAAATATCAGGTACCAAAAATAACTCTAAGAAAAGAAACTGATTGCATATAGAGGATGACATGTGGGTCCCATTTTGCAGCAGCGGTCTCAACGTTCCCAAGGCGTCAAGGGATCAAAAGAAAAATGAATTAGTCAGGAATCAGGGGGTCAAAAAAATCCAAGAAAAGAAAGAATTTTCGTTCATAGATGATGACATCCGGGACCCATGATCCTGCATCGTAAACGGCTCGATCGGAGAGCGTTGAACGAGATGGCACGATCGAGAAAAAAAATGCTAGAGAGTCTTTCATATGGACCCTACATCTCTGGGCGGTGCGGATTTGCGTTGACTCGGCCGGCGCACCCGAGAATTCATCATGCACCACGTCTCAGGCCACCAGGCCACCATACGCGACGTTTTTCACGTTTTCGTCGGGCTAGGTGACCTAAAAAACGAGATTTTTTTTGACATGCACCACGGAGAGAGCAAAAATCGTCGGTCATGGTGCATCAGCAACCGCGGCGCGACTTTCAATTCGGCGGCTATGACAACTTTTTTTGTAGTGTTTGCCCGCTCGCTTTCAATATATTGGGCTGACGGGCGCGAATCAACAAAAATATCAGTTGCATGCCTCATGATAGGCACCCGCTGCTACTATCAACTTAGTAGTAGCGTGCCGTATTTTGGGTACACTACTACTAATCTCAGTATTTGCACTCACGATATCGCCTTTTCAGTTTTTTTAAAAATCATAGAAAATTATACAAAATTTTAAAAATAAAATCCTTCGAGATGGCCATGTGTTATGTCATCTAGTCTATTATATACTAAAAGCAAAATAAGGATGTTTTTCGAGGCACCAGGTTAATCCACATATGCTTAAAAAATATAAACCGATGATTTTACTTTTAACGTCTAAGATTTAAAGATAAGAATTGTTACGTTCAGTAATATATGTGTACAAAAGAAAACTTGTGGCATGTTTGTCACGCCTTATAGGGCCAAAGCCATACTTCGGCACGCCACCGCTAGGACGAAGTTTTCCATTACCTCCTAGAGACATCGCCGGCCTCGCTAGCGTTTGCGCCAGTGATTTGAGTGGGTGAGGTTCTAGGCTTTGGGCTCTGGGAATGTGAGCGAGATCGGGCCACGTTGGAGCGTATTTAAACGTCCGAGTTATGCGAGACGACAACAATGCACATTCGCACTTCCGCATAGGAAAGCCGACATGACACCTCGTCTGCCACCGCCTAAGAAACCGTCGCCGCATTAATCAAAGTTGACTGCGGTTGGCCGACATTAAATTAGGCTTACCAGCTCTGTATGAATGACCACTGGTAGAAAAAAGGGCTTCGGTCGCGGTTCGCAACTGCCATTGGTCGCGGTTGCGCAACCGCGACCAAATAAGCGCGACTAAAGGCCCCCCCTTTAGTCGCGGTTCCTTACGAACCGCGACTAAAGGCCCGTCCACGTGGGCGGCAGGCGAGCGCCAGGGAGGAGGACCTTTAGTCGCGGTTCTGCTGGCCAACCGCGACTAAAGGCCTCCGCAGGGTTTAGGGTTTAGCCCCCCTCCCCCTAAATCTGGTTTCTTTTTAATTTTTATTGTTTTATTTATTTTGGGTTTTAATTTTGAAGGAGTTTCACATATTCTACGGTACTACATACATGCATATGAATGTACAATTTCAAATAAATTTGAAATTAGAACCAAAAAGAATTCAAGAGGAATATACAATATCTTTTTATTCTTAATAGTTGATCCCAATTCTCTCAACATGCAAGCATGCCACCTCAGCGGCCCCACAATGTCACACAACTAGGTCCATATCATTCCATGCATGCAGTAATCTTTTCTATACGATCACCCTTTATTTGCTGCAGCTCCGATCGTTTTGCCTCCCTCTCATGCGTTTTCCTTTTCCTCCACATGGGCTACGAGCCGATTGTTGATATGTGAGCTGGATGCGAGACACGCATACATGGGCCGGACGAAGCATGCCCATTTACTCGCTCCCCGTCCGTCCTGTAAAGAGAAGATTCGGCCGATGTTCGTCTTCCTCTTTGTGGTATATGGTATAGTACACTCCGCTGCCGCGACCCAGGAATTCATGGCCATAAATTCTCCCAGTGCAAACCTAACGCCTCCTTGCCACAAATGCTCGTGAAACTGCCCATTGCAGCCCAACATTTATCAACCATCATTGTCCTGTAAATGCACAAAAAATTGCTCGGTTGAACTGAGCCGCCGCCTCCTCCATGCCTTATAACGAGACCCGTGTTGTCATCTCCGGCACAGATCCACTCATGTTTGTCAATCTGTCAGGTGTCGGTCTGGCTCAAAAGCTTCACGACGTTTTGCCTCCCCGTCGATTTGGTTGGACTCTCAATGGATTGTGTTGCTGCTGACTCAAGGCCTCCCACAAATTCGTTGGATTGCTACTGGATTTTGCTTCATTGTCAATCTACGAATGACATCAGAACCTGCTTGCGCGTGTGTCCGTTGGAAACTCTCACCACCGGCGGCCCACTATAATCCCCTCACGGTTTCAGGTTAGTCCAGATAACCCCGTCCCCCAATGCAAAATCACCCCACTACAATATGCTACAGATTGGCTTTTGATTATTTTTGCCGCGTCTCTCAGGAGCATCCATAGATGATTAAATATGTCTACTACTATGGAATCATCTAGCAAAATTTGGTACATATTTTGCATATAGAAAAAACTGAGAGTTCCTATTGGCTTGAGTGAATAGATGCACCTAAATCTGAATATTAGATTGACTCTGTTAACACGTGCACCTCTGACTGGCTACATGCAATTCATACGGTTGCTGCAGATCTGATTTAGACTTGAGGTAGCTAACTCTTCTGATTCTCCATCTATGTACTGTTACCATTTGTTATACAATTAGTTCCTGGCTTGCCTTCAGATAAAATTGCTGTAGTTGCTCTATCACATAAGTATTTGATATGTTACTAAAAGAGGCATGACGTTTTGTTTTAGATTTTTCAGGGCCCTAGCTTGCTGGCATGCATGCACGCCAAGTATTTGCGGAAATGTCAACCTTCCAAAACTGGGTGAAATCTTTGCACACAATTATATGCTATTGGTAGATGCCGCACCATTTCAGCCAAGTATGCACAGGCAAGTTTTATTTGATTGCTACAGATAAGGTACATGTTTATATATCAAAATATGTTTTTTTTGTCTCATATAATCATCTAAGGCATTCGGGACAGTGATTGATTTCCATCAGTACTAATGTATCTATTTAAGAATTTATCTTTCATATTTTTCATTTTTTAAGTATATTTTTTCAGTTTTGTTAGATACTCCCAACTGATTTAGTCTATTATATGTTGCTTCTTTGGATGTCAATTGTTGGCTACATCAAAGTAGTGGATAAGCTATTTTAAAAGGTTTATTTTTGATTTGTGGTATCGCTCTAGCATAAAACATCTCCCTTTTTGGACTATCAGTGGGTAGTTGGAAACAAAAATCCATATCTGTTGACCCGCACAAATATTGTCGGATCAATTTTTTTTTGTATGATCAGTTTATATGAGCTATGATTATCATCTTTTTGTTCAAAGTAGACACATTTTAAAACTATGTTTGCGTACGATTAAGGTTTATGTCATTGCTATATCTCTTAGTTGCATGCGTACTATTTGCATCCATATTTTGGTAGGTGTTTCACGATGAAGCGTGATTCATCATGAACTTGGGTACAATTTCAGAAGCTTAAATTATTCTGTTTTCCGATGATAATTTCTTTTATGCATCAACTTATATTGTGGTACAAGCCGTAGGTGAATCCTATGTTGGCAACACGTTCTTTGTATTAATTGGATAGGCAGGGGATCAGACAATACAACTAGAATGTGGTGTTACAGTATGTTGTATGCAACCACCTTAAATTCGTCCAGTTAGTTGAAAGCAAATACCCTGTCCCACTTTTTACATTCCTTCTATTGCTTTTGAATCGTGTTGCTATTCTTTTTTTTTTGGATTCCATTCACAGTGACTCTGATGCACTATATGTACACTCAAACAATGATATACCATTATTTATTCGCTGGTTATTTCATATTCATGTTGCATGACCAATAGGTGTCATTCAAGGCATAAGTGTTGTTATACTTGAGATGCACAATAAACGAAGAACGAAAAGTAAAAACACTGCAGGGGACACGAGATTTTAACGTGGAAAACCCTTGCAACACACAAGGGAAAAACCACGGGCGCCAGCCAGCAAAACTTCACTATTTCGGTGGTGTTTACAAACGCCGTGGGTGTACAATGATGCGATGATAACCCTAGCGGCGGCTTACAGGGAATATAAATAGGCGGTGGCAACGATCCGTACGCTTCGGCCCAAGCCTCCGGCGACGGGCCTCGCTCCGCTCGTCAGAAGTTAGCCTCCCTTTAGTATATGAATTTGGATCACAAAATAACAAACTCCACCTTGAGACAAATTCCTTGTAGCATGAACTTCAACAATCACCTGAATCAACAAAGAAAACACTTGCTGGCGCCAATAGCCACTTGGGCTAAACAGTTATACCAACCAAGCTTGAGCAAAGCTCAAACTTGGACACAGGGACAGGCTTAGTCATCATATCAGCAGGATTATCATGAGTACTAATCTTGCATACCTTCACTTTACCTTTTGCAACCACATCTCTGATTGCGTGGTACTTAATATCAATGTGCTTTGTCCTATCATGGAACATCTGATCTTTAGTAAGATAAATAGCACTTTGACTGTCACCGAACAACTTAATGCAAGAATTATCTCCACAAAGCTCAGCATATAACCCTTTCAGCCAAACAGCCTCTTTACCTGCCTCAAGCAATAGCCATGTACTCAGCCTCGTAGTAGATTGTGCAACGAAGATCCTCGCAAAGTAGCCTTCCAGCTAACAAGCACATCCACCAACAAGTAAACACATAACCTGTGAGGGACCTTCTCCGATCCAAATCGCCGACATAATCTGAATCCACATATCCGGCGAGCCCCTCACCAATCCTCGCCAAACCTCAAGCAAGCTTTTGATGTGCCGCGAAGGTACCCGAAAATCCACCGAACAGCTTTCCAATGTTCTTTACCAGGATTAGCCATGTATCGACCGACCAAACTCATAGCATATGATAGATCAGGACGTGAACAAACCATGGCGTACATCAAGGAACCAACAACACTAGAATAGGGAACTCGAGACATGTACTCAATATCATCTTTAGAGCTAGGACATTGCAAAGCTGACAACTTGAAATGAGAAGCAATAGGAGTAGTAACTGACTTTGCATCATGCATATTAAAACGATGAAGAACTTTCTCAATGTACTTTTCCCGACTAAGAAACAACAAACTAGACTTTCGTCCCTTTTGATTTCCATGCCTAGTATTTTCTTAGCAGGACCAAGATCCTTCATCTCAAACTCACTACTTAATTGATTCTTTAAAGTAGTGATCTCTTTCATGTTCTTGGCAGCAATCAACATATCATCAACATATAGCAGCAAATAAATAGGTGATCCATTAACAAACTTGATATACACACAACTATCATACTGAGATCTCTCAAAACCATGTGTAAGCATAAATGAATCAAACCTTTTATACCACTCGTCGTGGCGACCGTTTCGCGACCATAAAGGGACCTCTTTAATTTGCAAACAAGATCCTCCTTACCAGGCACAACATAACCTTCAGGTTGGTCCATATATATATCCTCCTCCAACTCACCATGCAGTAAAGCAGCCTTTACATCTAGCTGCTCAAGCTCAAGATCATGCATAGCAACAATACCAAAGAAAGCACGAATAGAACTATGCTTCACAACCGGGAGAATACATCATTATAATCAACACCTGGAATTTGACTGAAACCTTTTGCTACTAACCTTGCCTTAAACCGTGGAGGCTCATTAGGAGACAAACCTTCCTTTCTTTTGAATATCCACTTGCAGCGTGACAGCCTTCTTTTGTTTAGGCAAGTGCACAACATCCCATGTGCCATTCTTCTCAAGCGATTGCATCTCTTCTTGCATCGCACCTACCCACTTATCTTTATCAACCGAAGCAATGGCTTCAGTATATGTAGCTGGTTCAATATCATGCTCCACCTGTTCAAGCACAACTCAAAGCATAAACAACAATATCACATTCTTGAATTAATCGGGTAGGAGGTGTAATATTTCTCTTAGGGCGGTCAGCAGCAATAGACCGTCCTTGTCGCTGAACAAAAGGTGGTGAAGGTGGAACATCATTATCATCATTGTTGGTTTCAGGAAACACATTTTCATTTTCCTTTGCGTGCTCCACCTGCACGCCAATTCCAGTGCTGCTCATCATCGAAACATCGTGAGAATCAATAGCATCGTAAATATCAGTAGACGGACTATCATTAAACATAACCGCCTCATTAAAAACGACATTCCTGCTCAACACAATTTTCTTAGTTTCGGGATTCCATAATCTATATGCCTTAACTCCCGAACCATAACCAAGGAAGATGCACTTAACATGCCCTTGGCTCCAACTTTCCATTATCAACATGAGCGTAAGCAAAGCAACCGAAAACTCTCAAATCTGAATAATCAAGCAGGCGAACCAGACCATACCTCAATTGGAGTTTTCTTATCAAGTGGAACAGAAGGTGACCCGTTGATGAGATAACATGCGGTGGAGGCTGCTTCAGCCCAAAAACCTCTATGCATCTTTGCATTAGACAACATGCAGCGAGCCCTCGAAATAATGGTCCTGTTCATGCGTTCAGCCACGCCATTCTGTTGAGGGGTGTACGGAATGGTATGATGTCTTACCATCCCATCATTGCCGCAAAACTCATCAAATTCATTTGAACAAAATTCCATACCATTGTCAGCACGGAGTATCTTAACCTTCTTTTCAGTTTGGGTTTCTACCATAACTTTCCACTTCTTAAAAGCATTAAAAACATCAGATTTATGTTTCAGGAAATATGGCCACACTTTTCTTGAGTAATCATCAATAATTGTAAGCATGTAATTAGCACCACCATTAGAAGTTCTACGGGACGGACCCCAAACATCAGCGTGTACATAATCTAAAATGCCTTTGGTGGTATGAACGGAAGCATTAAATTTTACTCTTTTATGCTTACCAAAGATGCAAGTGCTCACAGTAACTCAAGATTACCTAAATCGCAGCCATCAATTAGCTCTCTCTTTGCCAATTCTGCCATGCCAAGCTCACTCATATGTCCAAGACGCTTGTGCCAAAGGTTAGTCTTACTAGTTTCATCGTAACTAACAAGACAGACAGAATACCGGGCAAAGTGCTACCTCTAAGGACATATAATTTCGCAGAATTCATATCACCAATCATAATAATGAGAGAACCTGATGATACCTTCAAGAGTTTGTTCCCACCTTTGTACTTGTACCCGTCACAATCAAGGGTACTCAAAGAGATCAAATTCCTCGCCATGGAGGGTATGTGTTTCACTCCCGTCAACGTGCGTGTCATCCCATCATGGGTCTTGATCTCGAACGTAACCAATGCCAACAATGCCGCACCGGTTGTCATTCCCCACACGCACAAAATCTCCACTCCGCACGGACTCATAAGAACTGAACCAATCTTTGTTACAGCAAATATGAAACGAACATGCAGTATCAAGAATCCATTCATCATCACGTGAAACACATGCAGCCAAAACAGCTAAGCAATCTCCATCGGAACTATCACTACCAAGCAACAACAGCAGCCTCACCCTTACCGGTGACAACGGCAGCCTTACCATTACCATCATTATTTTTCGGTTGGTAAGTTCCGTTCCTTTTCTCCTTGTTCTCGCAGCCTTCCAACAATCATCAATATTGTGGCTAGATTTCTTACAATACCTGCAGAACTTGTCACGTCCTTTGGACTTTGAGCGACCTCTATCGCCCTTGCTCTTATCTCTCGTTGTTGTGGTAGTAGTTATCTCGCTGCTCGGTCCCGCCACGGACCTCTAACGCCTCCGCCTTGGAGGACGAACTTTCAGCCTCGCACCATAAATTTCATTTTCTCCTTTTGTTGGAGAGCATCATAAACTTCCGCGAGAGTTAGTTTGTCGCGGCTCAATAATATGGTGTCACGAAAATTACCGAAAGAATTAGGCAGCGAGCATAAAAGAAGAAGACCTAAATCCTCATCCTCATACTTAACTTCTATAGACTGCAAATCGAAACAATCTCTTTCCAGGAAGATAGGTGATTCATTACCGAACCTCCCTCTTGCAACTTATGCGAGAACAGCTTCATCTTCACGTGCAATCTGCCCGTGAGATCCTTGGACAAACAGATCTCCTCTAGTTTGACCCATAACTCGGCGGTGGTTTTCTCCTCGCAGCACTTCCTGCGAATATTATTGGACAGATGGAGTTGAATCAACGATAAAGCCTTACGGTCTTTCCGCTTCTCCGCATCGGTCCAGGTATCCTTCGCTTTCTCGCCGAAAGCATCGATCGCTTCATCCAGATCTGAAGATTGGGCGAGAATCGCCCTCATCTTCACTTGCCACAAAGCAAATCTCGTGGTGTAGTCCAGCTGCGGTAGATCGAACTTCAGTGACGACATCTCGTAAACCCTAGATCCAAAGAACACGGGCTCTGATACCACTTGTTATACTTGAGATGCACAATAAACGAAGAACGAAAAGTAAAAACACTGCAGGGGACACGAGATTTTAACGTGGAAAACCCTTGCAACACACAAGGGAAAAACCACGGGCGCCAGCCAGCAAAACTTCACTATTTCGGTGGTGTTTACAAACGCCGTGGGTGTACAATGATGCGATGATAACCCTAGCGGCGGCTTACAGGGAATATAAATAGGCGGTGGCAACGATCCGTATATTGGAAGCAATTGCCCCTCAAAGCAATCGGAAGCAATTGCGTCATAATCACGTGGCAGTCGTGAGACTTCAGGTTTTGGAACTTTTTCTCCGCCATGTTTATTATTCCCTTTATATTGGACGAGAATCCAGACGGGACCTTCATACTGCTCAGGCATTCAAAAAAGATGACCTTCTCTTCTTTGGTCAGAGCATAGCTGGCATGACCTTGAAACCATTCCGGATGCCGGTTATCAGGGTCTTTCAAACGTTGCTGGTCCTGCCGTGCTTCCTTTGTATCATTTGTCTTCCCATACACGCCCAAGAAGCTTAGGAGGTTCACGCAAATATTCTTCGTAACATGCATCACGTCGATTGCAGAGCGGACATCTAGGACTTTCAAATATTCTAGCTCCCGAATATAGATTTCTTCTTCCACATGGGTGCGTGCCCGTCAGCCTCCCTTCGGAATTGATTGTCCGCCGAGACCCTTTCCAAAGATGACTTTCAAAACCTTGACCATATCAAATACCTCAGACACTGCAGTGCGTTCCGCAGGCTTCGGCCGGTGATCTGCCTTGCCGTTGTAATGCTTGCCTCTCTTTCTTACTGGATGAATTTTCGGAAGAAATCGACGATGCCCAAGGTACACGTTCTTCTTACAATTTGGCAAATGTACACTGTCAGTCTCATGTAAGCAGTGCGTGCATGCATTGTATCCCTTATTTGATAGTCCCGAAAGGTTACTAAGAGCAGGCCAATCGTTGATGGTTACGAAAAGTAACGCTCGTAGGTCAAATTCCTCTTCTTTGTGCTCATCCCACACACGGACACCAGGTCTGCCCACAACTGTAAAAGTTCATCAACTAATGGCCTTAGGTACACATCGATGTCGTTGCCGGGTTGCTTCGGACCTTGGATGAGCACTGGCATCATAATGAACTTCCGCTTCATGCACAACCAAGGAGGAAGGTTGTAGATGCATAGAGTCACGAGCCAGTGTGCTATGGCTGGAGCTCGCTCGCCAAAAGGATTCATGCCATCCGTACTTAGACCAAATCTTATGTTCCTTGCGTCAGCTGCAAAATCTTTAAACTCTCTCGTCGATCTTTCTCCATTGCGTTCCATCTGCGGGGTGTCTCAACTCCCCGTCCGACTTACGGTCCTCTTTGTGCCATCACAACAACTTGGCATGCTCTTTGTTCCTGAACAGACGTTTCAACCGTGGTATTATAGGAGCATACCACATCACCTTGGCGGGAACCTTCTTCCTGGGTTTCTCGCCGTCAACATCGTCACCAGGGTCATCTCCTCTGATCTTATAACGCAATGCAGTGCATACCGGGCATTCATTCAAATTCTCGTATTCACCGCGGTAGAGGATGCAGTCGTTGATGCATGCATGTATCTTCGGAACCTCTAAACCTAGAGGGCAGACAACCTTCGTTGCTTCGTACGTACTGGAGGGCAACTCGTTATTCTTTGGAAACATATTCTTCAACATTTTCAGCAAGTTTTCAAATCCCGAGTCAGCTACACCTTCCCGTGCCTTCCATCTCAGCAAATCCAGTGTGCAGCCCAGCTTTTTCAGACCATTATCGCATCCTGGGTACAACGACTTTTTATGATCCTCTAACATGCGATCCAAATTCTCCCTCTCCTTTTCAGTTTCGCAGCGTCTCCGTGCATCAGCAATGGTCCGACCAAGATCATCAGCGGCCTCATCACGTGCCTCTTCTTGATCACCTTCCCCTTCACCTTCCCCACCTTCAGCATCCTCCATGAAAGTATCACCGAAATGATCAAGATAGTTGTCATCGATGATATCATCCCCTTGTTCATCCTCTTCCATTATAACCCCTCTTTCTCCATGCTTGGTCCAACAATTATAGCTTGGCATGAAACCATGCCGAATCAGGTGCAGGTGAACTTCCCTTGAGGAAGAGTAACCCTTCTGATTCTTACAGCCAACACATGGACAGATAACAAAACCCCCCGCTTGTTCGCATTAGCCACTACGAGGAAATCTTTCAAACCCGTAGCGAATCCGCCGGAGAGTCGGTTAGCGTACATCCATTGCCGATTCATCCGCATTATTATAATATAAAATATATAATTAACCATCATGCATTTGTTAAACTAAATAGAAATTAAACAATGAACTACACACATGCATATTTTATCAATAACACATATGAAAGGTTCAAGTTGCTAACCGCGATCGAGGAGGAAAAAATAAATGAGGAAGCTCGATCAAGTGTGGCTCCGACACTGCATATCATGTTGGTTTCATGCTCTTGGGGCATTTCATCAAACACCTTGTGTGCATAAGAGGAGCCAAAAGCAAACCTACACCCCCTTGTGAAGTTTGTGAAGAGAAGTGGCACCAAATGGCTAAGTGCTGTGGGCTGGACGGTATATATAGGGGAGGGGCTTTAGTCGCGGTTGTCCTGGCCAACCGCGACTAAAGGCCTTTGGGCCAGGCCTGAGGACATTTAGTCGCGGTTGGCCTGGCCAACCGCGACTAAAGCCCCTCCCGTGCACCAGCTGGCCACCGAGCGCGCTGGGCCCAGCCCTTTGGTCGCGCTTCGCCTCACGAACCGCGACTAAAGAGCCCATTGGTCGCGGTTCCTATAGTTTCGCGACTAATGGGGCTGGACGGAAGCCCTTTTTTCTACCAGTGGACATAGCTGGCCAGGCTATCTGTAAAAACGTGGCATTGGCATTGACTTATTTTCGGCTCTCCCGCAACGGTAGATTCGGGCCATGGCTGGTATGCTCTTAGGACAAAGAAAAAATATTCTATATAGAGATAAAATTTTGTACCCACCAAAATTGCCGAAATTTTGGTAATTGCGGAAAACATTTTGGATTTCGGCATTTTTCATTAGAATAGAACTTTTCTAAAATTTACATGATATTCCTCGAATTTTCAAAGCATGTATGATTAATTTCAGTTGCAGCATACTGAAAATAGTACTAGTATATATGGTTGAAAAAAAAATCAAATGTAATGGCAGATTGCTTATGCATTTTTGGCTGAACTGATGCTCAATATAAAAAATAATCTTGCACCCAAAATATGGTCCACGTGCTAGGTGTGAGTCGGTTAAAATCTAGTGGACAAAAAAATAGTAATGACTCAATCGTGTCACATGCATGCTTGACAGAGTAAGTAGCAACGGAATATCAAATTCTAACGTGACACAATTGCACTTAGATGGTAACAACTCTACCCAAATCTGTGTCATGATTTTTTTACCATGTAAATTATCTAAAATACTACTAGCCCACAGGACTAGTAAATTGTACCGTAAAAGACCTCTCACCAAAGGGCTGCTGTCTCTAGTTTCAAACGATTCGCCAAAGGGCTGCTGCCTGTCGTGATCTCTGAATGTCAGTCCAGTATGAACATTGTGCCTACCATGTTCAGCCTGCCGGGGTTGTTGAAGTGTATGTATTGTTGTGTACAAAATGTTGTAACGTTCGGCTGTAACTGTATTGTTGTGAAGGGACGCGATCTCCATCGCCTGATGTGAACGTTTTCCTAAACAAAAACATACGTCTTGGGGCTTTGGGACAGTAGACACGAATGGTGTGTAGATGGAGTGATGGACAGAGGTTACTCACGCACTCTTTGGAAAAAAACACATGGAAATGGAAAATAGAGGACATGGATTAAATAAATGAATAAATGGCATCTCCAGCGATCTGACGCAAACGGATGGAAAGAGACCATTTACGTTCGCGCGGATGAAAAATATATTTGCTCCTAGCCCGGCAGCTCGAAGTATAGTGACCGTGGCGAAGCAAACACGGCCTATTTGGGGTCGGAATGCGTCTGCACGGACGTGGGACGAGTTCGCCTGGGTCCGCACCTACGGCGCCCACAAAGTGTACCGCCTCCACCGGCCGTGAGACGAAGCTCAATGTGCTGACTAAGGAGGAGAATCTCATCCAAGCCAAGAAGCGATGGGATCGGCGTGCCAATGCGCGGTTGAGGAAAGTCCAGCAAGCCATTGATGCCGCCGCCGCGTAGGTGGCCGTGTCTATGGTGTTGGATATGCAGGCCAAAACCAACGCCCATGTGAGGCTAGCGCATGTTGTGGCGGAGGCCATTCTCCTCATCAACTAAGAGGGGATCGTTGGCCATGCTCTCCATGCCTCATCGGCGAGCTCTGTAAGTTCTCACCTGGCACGGTTGCCGTTGCGATGGCGATCATCAATTTTGCTGCCGGCAACGTCCTCCCCCGGTACGCTTGCTCGATCTCGCACGTGTACCCATTTTTACCATGCACCGTATGCATCTGACGCCCGGTGAGCCGCATGCCTACTGGGCCAATCATGGCAAATAATCCATGGAGATGCTGATCTACGGTGGCGGCTATGTCGCCGATGGCCTTGAGAAACAGACACATGACCCTGGGACGCAAGCCTAGTATCATGGGAATAACATCGATGGGGAT
Organism: Lolium rigidum; assembly: GCF_022539505.1. NCBI lineage: Eukaryota > Viridiplantae > Streptophyta > Magnoliopsida > Poales > Poaceae > Lolium > Lolium rigidum. The sequence continues at coordinate 128,479,464 of NC_061509.1, read as the reverse complement.
CCATAGTTCGATGACTATACCCAAGAAACATAACAAGCCACAACCGTTTGCGATGACGATAATGAGGAATTTGAGGAGGGCGAGGACATCTTGGACCTCGATGATGTCGTGGCTGCCAGGGCTGGCGTGTGCGTTGGCAAGAAGAAGGGGAGAGACATAGGACCATGGCTTCTCTGACAAGGAGGACCTCGTGCTCGGCGCTTCTTTGTTGTGCATCAGCCAAGACTATATGTGGCGCCTAGCAAAAGGGCAAAGCGTATTAGAGGAAGGTGGCCCAGGAATGACATGAGAAACGGCTACACAAGTCTATGAGATTTACAACACACACACACAACAAAGAGTCCATCAAAAAGAGGTGGAACTACATCAAACAAGTGACTAAAAAGTTTTGTGAGGCGATCGACCATGTCGTTAGCCACCTAGAGAGCGGCGTAGGTGTTGTGGCAATGGTAAGGGCGCTGGCATCATCATTCCATCAATGTACATGACATATCATACCCAATAATCCTAACATTTTGCACTTGTGGGTTCCCTTGGGCCTTGGATTATTTTAAGGCAAAATATAAGAAGCGCTACCACATGGTCCACTATTGGAATGTGCTGAAGGAGGCTCCTAAATGGAGGCTAGGCTACGGAGCCAACAAGGCCAGCATCAAGAATGGCACAACAAGGGTCACGGTGGATGTCGATGGAGAAGACTAGACTCATGGCCAGAATGCGCTTCCATCTCATCCCAGGGACCACAAGTCCACCAAGGCTAATCTCGCTCGCGAGACTTCAACCATTGCGTTGAGTGAGACCTTGAAGTCGATGATGGCTGAGTCTGAAGATGCCATTGCCAAAAGGGATGAGAAGAAGCACCGGGTGAAGGAGGCATCTACTGCCATCTACATCGACCTCACCAAACATGCTGTAGAGGTCCAAAGGCTTGACGCCAAGGCCAATTACCGCGCAGAGGACAACTGGACCATACTCGCTAACTTGAGCACCATGGATGCGGACCAACGTTCTTAGTTTGAGAAGAAGCAAGCTGAAATCTGCCAATGGGACGTCTGATCGCCCGTGTCTTCGTCATGAGCACTATGCCCTCCTTCTACCTTTGCTAGTCATCATGATCCTCTTGTTCCCCTTTTGGAACTTCATTTGGTCCTACGAAGCCTATTATGTGAACTTTGTTGTTGTGCCTCTTTTCGACAGCCGTAATTTAAGCCAGTTCGCAGTTTGAATGGCCTAAATATCTCTTGAATTTCCTACTTTTTGTGATGCATTTGTTTGATTTAAACACATCTACGCCAGGTGAACAATATGTGTCAGAGCGCTGAAGCTGCCCCGGACGCAAACGGACATTCCTGACCGAGCAGCTAATTTGTTGTCCGCGGTAAGACCTAAACGATCGATGCACATATCCTATACCAGGAGTACGTAGGAAGTATAGTACGAAGTACGGAGTAGTATTAATTTGGATCAAGAACGTCGGAACCTGCCGCAATGGTGATCAAGCGACTAATTACATCCACCAAGTACACAACAAGAACAGCACAACAATCAAGTACGACGTGACACCTATAATATTCTCATGTTCGTACTCCGGTCGATCGAGTAGCTAGGTTTGGGTGGAGATTGACGAAAGACTAGTCTCAAAATGAAGAATCAAGACTCAAGAGCAGCCGTTCTGCACCCGGAGCGGTCGCGTAGTAGCGGCGTGCCCGTGCGGCGTCCGTCGCGCGGCGGCGCACTCGGCGACGAGCGCGTCGCGCGCGGTGAGCAGGCCGCGCGTGGCGGCGAGCGGGCGGTCGAAGACGGCGCAGTCGACGACCCAGTCGTTGAGCAGCCTCTCCTGTCCCCACATGTCCGGGATCCGCACCCGGCCCGCCATCTCCGTCCGGTGCCGCTTCAGCCGCTCCCGGGCGCTCTCCTCTGCAGCCGCCGCCGGCCGTCTCGACAGCTCCCCGGCGCTCTTCTTGTTCTTCTTCTCCGCCTCCCACAACGGCGCCAGTGGCCTCCTTGCGGCGTCCTCCGCGCCGCCGGACGTCCCCGCGCGCTCCTCCTGCTCCACCGGACCGGCGTCGGAGGCCGTGCCTCTCTCGTCGGTCGCAGGGTCGATGTGGTGTTGCTCCATGCTTCTGTTACACATGGAATGGAGGAAAAGAAAAAATCTAAGAACTGGTGGCGAGGTAGCTTTTGGTTTTCCTGCGTGGTGAATCGATCGGCGGGTTGTTATAGACGCCGACGGGCTGGCGCGATGGAGCGCGATGGCTATGGTGGGTGGGAGGAGAGCGTGGCCGCGACGGGCGTGTGTGGCTGCGTTTGGCCGGGCTACGTGGTGAGCGCGCGCGGGACGGAATTCATACGGCTGCGTCTCCGCCTCGTCTCTCCTGTGAGCACGTTGGGTCGTTTGCCTCGTTTGGCTGGCTGGGAAGTGATGCACGCATGCGTGAGGCTGGTTGGCACCACCATGACCACTGACCAGTGGGCTGGTTCGAAACAGGGTGGGTTTTTTGCAGGGGCCACTTGGCTCCATGATTTCCTCTCGGCCTCTCACCTCCAGAATCTCGACAAGCTTTGTTTTCAGCGGGCCACGCTGTCTGGCTCCATCGTCGGCTGTTCGTGTCCAGCAACTGGACTGGAGGAGTTTTGAATATCATTTTGTGGGTTTGTGGACTGGATCGTTCGGGGTTCCATGATCCTAGGGTCGTCCATGCGTGCAAAAACTTGGAGCTTATGTTTAACTTTCCATTGATCATGTTTTCCGAAATGGATGGAAGAAGTACCGTGTGGTAAGAAAACATACACCAAGCTCTCATCAACTAGAAATCAGGAACACCACATGCCCCGAGACAACCACAAACTAGAAAGGGAGCACTCATCCGGTCGAGTAGACTCTTTAGCAAATACATCATGCACACGCTACAGAAGCCGACACCACCATCGATCAATGGTCCATCTTCAGCGCAAAGAGTTGCATAGCCCTTGACATGCCTGCTATCTACGCTGCAATGACACTAGACAAAGCCCCCACCCAGTGCGAGTCTAGCACACCGCGTTAGTCACCGAGGCCCCACTGCGCCATGCCACCGAGACTCGTCTTCATCGACAATGTAGATGCACACCACTCCAAAGGTAGATGCACACCACTCCAGCACAAAGCCTCCATCATCCTGCTGCTCCCCCAAAACGATGCTCCAAGTGGTAGAACGACGCAGAGAGCGTCACCATCGTCCGTTCTAGAATACCCGGATCTAGGGTTTCCCCTAGAGCAACACGAGCGAGTAGACATAGGATGCAATGGCGGTTCCTTCATAAAGGTAACGACACAACACGCCGCCATCGCCGACCATGACCGAAGTTAGTGAAGGGATTTGGTGCCCAAGAGGCAATAATAAAGGAATATTTATTATCACGAATCCATGTTCATAATAATGTTTATATACTATACTTATTGTCATCTTTACTATTGGAAGAATCCATAGCTTGTTGAAAACGTCACTTCGTTAATGCGTGATCATAAAGCTATCTCGCATGTATTCTATAAGATACTTGTTGGATTGTATGTTATCAAGAGTGTGATTTGCCCATCCAAGTAACGGAAAGATATTCTTTGGTCCCTCTTGGTAATACGCACTCAATCACTTGCAAGCCTGTGACTAGGTCACATGAGGGTGCGCTATTACGACGAGAAAAGAGTACTTACCGATAACGAGATAAGAACAAGGTATGAAGGTACCAACGATCAAATCTCGGATAACTAAGATATCGCAGGACATGGGAATTATATATGAATGACATATGTGGTTCACTTGATAAGATCATCGTTGAATATGTGGGGGTTAATATGGATCTCCATATACCTCTAGTGACCATTAGCTATGGACATAGTCATGTCCGCATAATCGTGAACCCGTAGGGTCACACACTTAAGGTTTGACGCCGCTAGGGATAGAGAGATATCAAGTGCATTGTTTTTGGTGTCCCGAATGGATTAGGGGATATCACAGATAGATTCGGAAGGGCGACAAACCTATAGGAACATATATGTGAAGTATCAGAATGGTTCTGGAAAGTTCTGGATTTTCAGTTGTACCGGAAAGTTCCAGAAGGGGGAAGTCACCTAGCCTAGGGCCTGGTGGGTCCCACCCGTGTGCCAAGTGGGCCCACTGGCTAGCCGCCGTGGCCAAGTGGGAGAGTGAAAGTCCCCCCTCCACTCAGTTTGGAAGTGGGAGGGAATAGCTTTCCTTTTCCTATTCCAATTCACTTTGGGACTTCCTTATTTGGTTCCAATATGAGTTTGACAAGGTTTGACCGAGAGTCCAATTAGAATTCAGAAATCCTACGGGCTCTCGGGTCCGAGCCTTTATATAAGGGATCCCCGGGGCTGGCCACAACATCACAAGTCCACAAGAGCCACGCAGTCTGATAGGGCAAAGGTGTCCGATCTTTCGATGAGATGAAGATAACGTCGATTTGTTGGTGGAGTTCGTGCTTGACGATCCGACTACACGTGCAAAGCTCGTGCGCCAATGCAATCGCTAGGACAATCTCCGGGAGTTACTGATCTTGCGGATGCACGATCAGCCTGACCAGCGAGAGTCTTAATTCCTACCTGGAATCGAGAACAAGTAAGAACTAATATTGCAATCAGAATATTGCGGATGAAAGATGAAAGCTTTATTGAATAAGGTGATTCCGAATAGTCGGTCTTGTTCTAGGCGTTTGCCTAAGTACACGAGAGTTGCAGCAATGGCTAACTTTTAGTCTAATCAAAATCCGATTCTAAACGTGACGGCTATGGGGGTATTTAAAAAAGGAAAAGGCGGGGTTTCGGCCAGCCATACATATGGTGGCCGAACCAAACCCTAGAAGGCCTTTCCCCCTTCAATACGGACTCTAAAAAGTGGCTGACTTATTTCCTGCGTAAATGACATGAGCCTGGCCCAAAACTAAAGGTGACGTAGCACCATATTATGCTATGGACGAAATTATGAAGTGTAATCATGTATATTTCGTCCAAGTCTTCATTCTTCATTATGGTGGCTTCAAAGTTCTGAAATCTCCACTTGGCCGTCCTTCTCCATCCTCATATGTTTGCTGCCATCTCCTCCATGTGTGATCATGCTCCAATGCTTGTCCCCCTCATCCATGCTAGGTCCATCATTCCTAAGAGTAACAAACACATCTGATTTAGGCAGCATCATATTCTCATGTATGTGAGGAATAGTTCCAAGAAACGAAAGTACCTGATAGTTAAGTTGCTTGGCACGAGCTCGAGTGATTGGTCCTTGTATTTGTGTGGCTGTAGGTACAACGGTTGTATATACAGAAGGGATGTCCTCATCATGCTCCCCTTCTTGAATTGAAGTCGTCCTCGACGAAAGCTCATCTTCTTCACCAAAGTAAGGCTTCAAATCTGCAATGTTAAATGTAGTACTAACCGGACCCAATTCTGCAGGAAGCTCAAGTTTATATGCATTATCATTTATTTTCTCTAACACCTTAAAAGAACCAACGGCACATGGCATTAGCTTAGACTTGCGCAATGCATGAAAACGATCTTTGCGCAAATGCAACCAAACAACATCACCAACATCAAACACAACATGCTTTCTTTGTCTATCCCCAGCAATTTTATACTTAGCATTCATGCGTTCTATGTTGTCTTTAGTAGTCTCATGCAATTTTAATAATAATTCAGCACGTTGTGTAGCATCCAAATCATTTTGCACCGAAGATGGTAAAGGCAATAAATCAATAGGTGCACGTGGAACAAAACCATACACAATCTCAAAAGGGCACATCTTAGTGGTAGAATGCAGCGAACGATTGTAAGCAAATTCAATATGAGGTAAACACTCTTCCCACAATTTTAAGTTCTTCTTCAAAACAGCCCGCAAGACAATGTTCTATTTACTACTTCAGTTTGTCCATCAGTTTGGGGATGACATGTAGTACTAAACAGCAATTTAGTCCCCAACTTAGCCCATAAGCATCTCCAAAAATGGCTAAGAAACTTAGTATCATGATCAGAAACAATAGTATTTGGCACACCATGTAAACGAACAATTTCACGAAAGAACAAATCAGCAACATGTGTAGCATCATCAGTCTTGTGACATGGAATAAAGTGTGCCATCTTAGAAAACCGATCCACAACAACAAAGATACTATCCCTCCCCTTCTGTGTACGAGGCAATCCCAAAACGAAATCCATAGAAATATCCTCCCAAGGTACACTAGGAACAGGAAGAGGCATATATAAACCATGTGGATTAAGTCGAGACTTAGCGTTTTGACATGTAGTGCAGCGTGCCACAAATGTCTCAACGTCTCGACGCATACGTGGCCAAAAGAAATGTGCAGCAAGTACATCCTCCGTCTTGTTGACACCAAAGTGACCCATCAATCCTCCTCCATGCGCCTCCTGCAACAACAAAAGACGAACGGAACTATCTGTGATGCATAGTTTGTTAGCACGGAACACAAATCCATCATTGAGGATGAATTTATTCCATGTTCTACCATCTCTACAATTCAGCAACACATCTTAAAATCAGCATCATGCAAGTATTGTTCCTTTATAGTTTCTAATCCAAAAATCTTGAAGTCAAGTTGAGATAGCATAGTATAACGGCGCGACAAAGCATCAGAAATAACATTATCTTTACCCTTTTTGTGTTTGATAACATCAGGAAAAGACTCAATAAATTCAACCCACTTTGCATGGCGACGATTCAACTTAGCTTGACTACAAATATGCTTCAAAGATTCATGATCAGAATGTATAACAAATTCTTTAGGCCATAAATAATGTTGCCAAGTTTCTAATGTCCGAACCAGCGCATATAATTCTTTATCATAAGTAGAATAGTTCAGACTAGGCCCACTCAATTTCTCACAAAATATGCAACAGGTTTGCCCTCTTGTAATAACACACCTCCCAAACCAATTCCACTAGCATCACATTCAAGTTCAAAAGTCTTATTGAAATCAGGAAGTTGGAGTAATGGAGCATGTGTTAACTTATCTTTCAGTATCATGAAGGCTTCTTGTTCGCATCGCCCCACACAAAGGGCACATCCTTCTTTGTAAGCTCATTCAGCGGCGCAGCAATGGATCCAAAATCTTTCACAAAGCGCCTATAAAAACCAGCGAGGCCAAGAAAGCTCCTCACTAGCGTGACCGTCTTGGGCTGCGGCCAACTATCAATTGCCTCAATCTTGGCTGGATCAACTTCAATTCCCTGCGCTGTAACAACATAGCCAAGAAACGCAACTCGATTTGTGCAAAAGGTGCACTTCTCAAGATTACCATACAAACGTGCATCACGTAAAGCATTGAAAATAGCACGTAAATGATCCAAATGATGCTCCAAATATTTGATATAAATCAGAATATCATCACAAAGTATACCACCATAAAATGTCCAATAAAAGCATGTAAAACTTCGTTCATCAGTCTCATGAAAGTACTAGGTGCATTAGTTAAACCAAAAGGCATTACTAACCACTCATATAAATCGAACTTAGTTTTAAACGCTTTTTTCCATTCATCTCCTAGTTGCATACGAATCTGGTGATAACCACTACGCAAATCAACTTTAGAGAACATAATAGAACCACTCAATTCATCAAGCATATCATCTAAACGAGGTATAGGATGACGGTATCAAATGGTAATATTATTAATAGCTCTACAATCAGTACACATGCGTGAAGAACCATCTTTCTTAGGTACCAAGATAATAGGAACAACACATGGGCTAAGAGACTCACGAATGTAACCTTTATCTTGTAGAACCTGAATTTGTCGCTGAATCTCTTTGGTCTCTTCAGGATTGGTACGATATGGCGCACGGTTGGGCAGCGAAGCTCCTGGAATCAAGTCAATCTGGTGTTCTATGCCACAAATAGGTGGGAGTCCAGGGGGAACATCTTGTGGGAACACATCAATGAATTCCTGCAAAAGGTTAGCAACCACAGGTGGCAAAGAAGGAGGCATATCCTCAAATGAAAACATAACTTCTTTGCAAATAATAACATAGCATTGAGTAGTGTTCACATCAAGTTCAGCAATATCAGATTTGCTAGCAAGCAAACAAGGATTTTTCAAACGAATTTCAGTAGCATGGTTCGAATCAGATTTAGTATTAGTCTTATGTGGCACAAAATCTGGAGCAACAATCTGATTTTCATTCTTATGTTTCTCCTCGTTTTTTACTCTACTAGCTCTAGCAAGATCATCTTTTAATATTTGTTCAGGAGTCATAGATTTGAGACTAATTTTCTTTCCATCGTGCATAAGAGAATACTGATTAGTTTTACCATTATGAACAGATTCTCTATCAAATTGCCATGGTCTACCAAGTAACAAAGAACAAGCTTGCATAGGTACAACTTCACAATCAACAAAATCAGAATATGTACCAATAGTAAAATGGACACGTGTAGTTCGTGTTACCTTGAACTTCCGAGAGATCTCAAACCATTGAATGTAATATGGATGTGTGCGCTGTCTTATAGGAAAAGAAAGCTTCTCCACCATGTCAACGCTAGCCAGATTATTGCAACTCCCTCCATCAATGATGGTCCGTATAGCTCGCTCTTTTACAACGCCTCTTGTTTGAAACAGGTTGTGGCGTTGATCATGCTCAGATTTGCTCAATTGCACGCTCAACACACGCTGTGCAACTAAGCTCCTGTACTGATCAGCAGTGTCAGGTTCCATTACCTCCATCTCTCTCTTAGAATCAGAATTGGCGCCATCACGTGCAGCAATAAGGGCCAATGTATCTTCATCAAAGTCACTTGCAGAATCATATTCTCCATCGTCACGCACCAACATCACACGCTTGGTTCTGCATTCTCTTTCTATGTGTCCAAAGCCCAAGCATTTGCAACATTGAATGTCGCGCGTCTTCCCCGTGGAGTCCATTGAAGAGGAACTCCGAGGAGGGCCAGCGGATGGTGGTGGAGTAGCAACAGGTGGCGCTCGTGATGCAGGCGTGGTGTACTTGGAAGTAGTAGGTGTTGGTGCAGCCCCACGAGATGGTGGCGCTGATTGTCGCGGAGTCCATGACGATGTACGACCTGTAGAAATATTAGCTCTTCTCCATGGTGGTTGACGATCCTGCACTTCACGTTCAGCTTTGCAAGCAAGATGAAACAAGTGAGTAATAGTGTTGTACTCCTTATAATCTAGAATATGTTGAATCTATTTATTCAAACCACCAAAGAAACGTGCAAGCATAGCCTCATTATCCTCTACAATACCACAGCGAATCATGCCAGCTTGCAATTCTTGATAATAGTCTTCTACATAATATTTTCTTGTTCTATGCGAGACAATTTTTTCAGCAAATCACGTTGATAATGTGGAGGAACAAAATGAGTACGCATAGCAAGTTTTAAACCAACCCATGTAGTAGGAATATTAGCATGATGTACTCTACAATGCTTAGACCACCAAATAGATGCAAAATCTGTGAACTCACAAGTAGCAACACTAACACGCAAATGATCAGGATATCGTAAACATGCAAAGCATTGCTCTACTTCCAATTCCCAAGTAAGGTATGCATCAGGATTATATCTACCCTCAAATGGAGGAATATTCAGTTTAAGTTTAGCAACATGATCATCATCACGTACCGGCCGTAGAGGTGGGCGAGCGTTGCGGTTCAGTTGTCGTGGACGACCAGGTGCAGGTTGTTCGACTTCCTCGCCGTCCAACACGTTCTCATCTACCCGCTCGTCCTCGTCCCCTCCATAATCTTTGTATCCTTCATCAGAAAGTGCTTCAGGTGCGGCTGCTGCAGCAGGAGTGGTACCCGCAGGAATGTCCGCACGAGGAACGTGGCGTGCGCGGCGTTGCACGTTGTCGCGAGGCTGCGGTAACCGAGTCAACAACTCCTGAAACTTGGCGTCGAGCTTGGAGTTGAAAGCTTCCTCGAGGCCATCGATCTTGTCCAGCGCGTCGGTGAGTTTGGCGTCAACATCACCAAGGCGCGCTTCCACGTCCTGTGCATGCCCGCCCAAAAGATGGGTGAAGTGAGCATGCATCTCTGCATTCGTCATCTTATCCGGGTCAACGGTCGCCGAATCTGTGCCTGTCATGGTTAGGATGCAACAAGCAACAATGTATATGCCTACAAACTACAGAATATGGTGGTTCATGCGTAATCCGTCAAGCAAAATACAAAGCTCTTACAAGTTCTTACCAAACAGTAGGAAGGCGATGTGACAACCAGCAAGAATCAGCGTCTCCAAAGATTGCCAAAGAGATTACCAGGGGTCGACACCAAGCACGTGGAGACAATATGTGGAGCTGTAGGAAGGCTAATATGATAGCAAAAGCAGCAATTGTCAAAACAGCGATGCAGTATTGAAAGTATGCTCAACAATGATACTGTGCTGGTCCTAGGCTAGACCGTACTAGAGACGCGAGCCTAGAACACTAACGAGGTCACGGCGCGACACACAAGAAACTAGCAACGATGAGGTGGCGATGATGTGGCGACCCGAGAGGCGAAAAATAACTATGATGGCGAGTGTCTCATACTGATCCCCGAGGTCTAAAAACAGTATAGCCTCATGAAAAAAAATTGTCAAAATTTCGGAAGTGCTCCGGAAAGCGCACATGCGCAAAAAAAATGTCGCTATAACGGTGAGTGGCGAAAAGTGATCGCCAAGGTGTAAAACCAATGTAGCCAGAATTTGTTTTTCGGAGGCGTTTCCAGACTTTTTTTTTGCTCTCCTTCACAATTCTTTACCGGCGGCCGAAACTTATCTCACGGAAATTTTTCTACAGCACGGATGAAATTCGAAGGCAACAACTAAGAAGGAAAAACAATAAAACCTAATGCTACTCGGACTCTGGCACGATAGAGAAAGAGCAAGAATCTGTGTCGCGGTAGGAAACAGGGTATCTGGCATATGTATATGACTGTGGCGGAAACGATCTAGTGGGTGTATATGGTAGTGGCGGAAGGATATATGTCGGAAGTATATGGAAGTGGCGGAAGTATATATGGTGGGTGTATATGACAGTGGTGGCGGTGATCTGCGTATGGTGCGAGCGGCTGCGGCGGCGTGACTAGTATGACCAGAACTCGAAACTCTAAAGGAACTAGATGCTAAGACCATCAACTCGACACGAAGATGCAGAAACAAATTCAATTATGCAAAAACTGAAAAGACAATGCAAGGCGTCGCAGGGGTTTTATGGGACGATGATCTAAAATCCTAATAGTATTTTTGGCTTTTTCGTAGTTTATGGGTATGATGGCAGATGCAATCTACACTAGGAAAACTGTAAAGTCTCATTGAGCAACCTGAAATCTGATACTACTTGATAGGGCAAAGGTGTCCGATCTTTCGATGAGATGAAGAGAACATCGATTTGTTGGTGGAGTTCGTGCTTGACGATCTGACTACACGTGCAAAGCTTGTGCACCAATGCAATCGCTAGGACAATCTCCGGGAGTTACTGATCTTGCGGATGCACGATCAGCCTGACAAGCGAGGGTCTTAATTCCTACCTGAAATCGAGAACAAGTAAGAACTAATATTGCAATCAGAATATTGCGGATGAAAGATGAAAGATTTATTGAATAAGGTGGGATTCCGAATAGTCGGTCTTGTTCTGGGCGTTGGCCTCAAAATAAGTACACGAGAGTTGCAGCAATGGCTAACTTTTAGTCTAATCAAAATCCGAGTCTAAACGTGACGGCTATGGGGACATTTAAAGGAGAAAAAGGTGGGCTTTCGGCCAGCCATACATATGGTGGCCGAACCAAACCCTAGAAGGCCTTTCCCCTTCAATACGGACTCTAAAAAGTGGCTGACTTATTTCCTGAGAAAATGACATGGGCCTGGCCCAAAACTAAAGGTAACGCAACACCATATTATGCTATGGACGAAATTATGAAGTGTAATCTTGTATATTTCTTCCAAGTCTTCATTCTTCATTATGGTGGCTTTAAAGTTCTGAAATCTCCACTTGGGGCGTCCTCCTCCATCCTCATATGTTTGCTGCCATCTCCTCCATGTGTGATCATGCTCCAATGCTTGTCCTCCTCATCCATGCTAGGTCCATCATTCCTAAGAGTAACAAATACATCTGATTTAGGCAACATCATATTCTCATGTATGTGAGGAATAGTTCCAAGAAGCGAAAGTACTTGATAGTTAAGTTGCTTGGCACGAGCTTGAGTGATTGGTTCTTGTATTTGTGTGGCTGTAGTTACATCGGTTGTATCTACAGAAGGGATGTCCTCATCACAGCCCCAAGCTCCCCAAGCCCAGCGTCACCGCCAAGCCATCGCCGGCCACCCGCCGCCGGCGCCTTGCCGATGCCGCTCGATGCTCGTCGTCGGCCACCTCGCCATCTTTGGTTGTCGCATGTCCTCGTCAGGGTCCTCCTCTGTCCTCCGCCATTTACCTCCGTTGATCCTCTGACCATTGTCGGTGATCGCCGGAACCCTAATTCCGACAAACTCCGAAAAGATAGTCCGGGCGAAGCCCTGCCGGATTTGCATCAAGTTCATCGTTACGCTGTGATGTCGGAGCAATCTCTCTACCTCGAATCCAACTTGCTGGAACAAGAAGTAGCTAACGTTGTCAAGTCGTACATGTGCATCACCTCCGAGCCACCTCACAAGCGACGAAGTTGATCGAGTTGGATCCCCAAGATTGAATGGATCTTCATCGTCTACATCGACACCAACCGTTAAGCTTCCGCACCCGATTTGCAACGGTACACAAATCAAGTTATCGCATTGTTACATGCTACTGCATCGTTACATGCATCTCCTAGATTAGATCTTGGTGGTTTATTCATTGTTGTGTAGGAAACTTTTTGTTTTCTATGCTACACATCCCTACAGTTGTATCAGAGCCTATTCTATGCATAGATGCTTTGTACGATTAGAACACGATGGAAGATCATGGGTGTTGGTTCTTCTTTTTTGCTACTTTTTAGTTTAATTCTCGTTTTTGCGGTATAGAGGAATCAAAGCTGGCTCAAACCGAATTTACGCATATGCTTACCTGAGGCTGGTCTCACAAGGTGACAAGGGATTAACTTGGCAATGCCTACGGATTATAGACTTAGGGTTTCAAAAGAAGTAGAGGGCAAGTAGATCTCAAAGGTTTTAGCCGGCGAAAGCGCTCGACTAAAGTTACGGTGGTTCTGTTGACAATAGATTCGATCCTTTTCTCTTCCCTCGGCTCCCCTTTATATAGGAAGTGGAGTCGAGGCTTTTCATGCCGTATAAGTTACAAACAACGTGAGGCGTATTAGGCCTTTTCTATTTTGCTACATTATTCCTAATACAACTCTATTTTCCTTATCCGAAATTCTCTGGGCTACTGGGCCTCCAAAGCTTCGGGTTCGTGGGCTTCACATCTTCTCCAGATAACCCGGGTACTTTATTCGACATGCCTATTCGGCATACCTATGTCAGTAGCCCCCGAGATTTTGCTTGAATCGCAGAGTCGAGTAAAATCTCTATCGCAAAATATTCATTATGATTCGAGGATTTCATAAATATGCGACTCAGTTTTATGATAGAGATTTTACTCGACTCTGCGATTCAAGCAAAATCTCGGGGGCTACTGACATAGGTATGCCAAATAGGCATGTCGAATAAAGTACTCGGGTTATCTGGAGAAGATGTGAAGCCCACGAACCCGAAGCTTTGGAGGCCCAGAAGCCCAGAGAATTTCGGATAAGGAAAATAGAGTTGTATTAGGAATAATGTATCAAAATAGGAAAAGCCCAATACGCCTCTCGTTGTTTGTAACTTATACGGCACGAAAAGCCTCGGCTCCACCTCCTATATATAGGGGAGCCGAGGGAAGAGAGAAGGATCGAATCTATTATCAACAGAACCACCGTAACTTTAGTCGAGCGCTTTCGTCGGCTGAAACCTCCGAGATCTACTTGCCCTCTACTTCTACGAGCGATTAGACATAGGATGCAACTGCGGTGCATTCATAAAGGTAACGATGCAACACGTCGCTATCACCGACCTTGACGGAAGTTAGGGCTTGATTTTCACTGGCAACCATGCCTCACAACCTCATTGCAAACCGTCCGACCACCTCCGATGAAGGAGGATACCACTACCGCCATGTCCGGAGCCGTTGCCCAGACGTCCTCGTGCGCATAACTAGGCCAGGAGTTTCACCGCGTGCCGCTGACTGTGACGTGGAAAATTGGTCGGCCCGTCCCCTGCCAATTTCCTCCACCTACTATCGTTATCCACCGCTGAAGGAGCTCGCTGGGATCTACTGGCCACCATCATCCCACACCACAATTGCTAACAAGGCGGGTGCGGGTGCCGCTACAAGAATCACGCCGTGGCGGCAAGTCGTCGATCGAGGAAGCTACCTAAAACCATGGCTTTTCCCGACGACAAATCTGGTGCAGCCGCACAAGAGAGGGGATCGGGAGGTGGGTTATGACATTCTTTCTCACAAAAAGTCATGTTGTCTTGTCCCTTGATTATCTAGTCCAGTGCATTATGTTGGTGCAAAATGCATAGAGGGCCGGTGTCATAGTAACAACTAACAGGGGTGTCGCACGTCGAATCAAAAATTTGCAACTCTACAATCACTTAATTTTGTATTTGTGAAACATCAATTTCCACGACCAAGGAAAATCACAAGTACATATTGGGCCTTCACACACAGCTGAAATTTCCCGTCGTACACGGTAAACCTAACCATCACAAGGCGAGGGCCGTGTAAGTGCATGGAGCCCCATGTGTGGTTTTGGTAATTAATGACAATCCCTATGGATTAATGGTTGCATTGAGTTATATTTGTAAATAGGAGTTGTCCATAGGCAATGCTTGAACCATAAGTTGGCTTCAAGGTTGTAATAAGAATAAATGAAGTGCATGTTCAAGATAAGCCAACTCGTAGAGATCATATGCTTGAAGCTTGCCATTCATATGGTGTTCATGGATATGTGAAGATGAACCGAAGAAGGAGCTCTCCCATAGTGGAGTGTGGGGGTGCAATCTGCAAGACTTCATGAAGCAAGCACAATCAACAATGGCGTTGCATCTTGTTCTAGTCACGATCGTCATCATCAAGCTCAAGTGGAATGCGCAAGTTTAAGGTTTGATCTTGATAGGGTTTCTTTCTTACCGGTCGTGTGGTTTAGTTGGGAGACAAGTTTATAGGATAGTGGACGTTCTATCAAGAGGCATCCCGAGTGAGTAACTCGATCGTATCATTCGGAGAGAGCTCAAACCGTTGCATCCTTGCATCATCTTTATTGGTTGTTATTTGGATCTTATCCTTATGGTGTTTTATAGCTTGTGGTTATTTCCATGACAAGCTCTGATTCATCAAAAACGGAGTTTGCGTTTATCACTTGTTGCGTTTTTTTATATCGGTGATTTTCTTGGTTTCTCGTATTAAGGGGTTGCACTTGTTTCCTTATTTTCACTTCATGGAAAATCATCCCCCACTTGTTTCCTTATTTTCACTTCTGGTTGGGGTAGATCTTGTCCCCGTCTTTCCAACAAAATTGGTTTTCTAATTTGCACGTTGTTTAGTTCTAAAAAGAAAAGAAAAACGAGTTGGGTTGCCTCGTATGCGCACCGGTGGTACCGCTCTAGCTGGACTGGTGCCACCTCTAGGCCTAGACCGGTACCACAACTGTGGCTACCACTGCCGCTACCGCTGCCCTAGCGCTTGCTCACATTAGCCCGTGCTCAATGACCGCTAGCAGTACCGGTACCACAGTACCGGTGGTACTGGCCGGCCCAAGCCAGTGCTGGCGCATCACCTAGATCGCTCCCATCCGCGCTCTAGGCCACCGGACGCGCATGCCCTGGTTTGGCCCATCTTGTATCGCCCGTGCCACTCGCTAGTTTGGCCTCCCGCCCGCGTGCAAGGCTGCTTCCCTCGCTCATGGGCGCGCGACCAGCCCGCGTTGCGCTCGAGCGTGCGTGCCCCGCCCGCATGGACCCGCTCGCTGCACCCTGCTGGCTTTCGCGTCGCGCGCCGCTTGCTCTCCCGTGTTGTGCGCTCGCCTCTCCCCGACCTAGCTTGCGCGCAATCCCCGCTATGCTCGCTCGCCTTGCCTGGCGTCGTCTTGCTAGTCGCCTACTCTCGCTCTCTCTGATTCTAGCTGTTTTTCCTCGATGAGCACAATACAGTGCTACCGGCCTAGCCAGGCGGTAGTACCGGCCTAAGTCATTTTTCTCGCCCCCAACGGATAGTTCTGTTCGTCTTTTGTTGTTGCAGGAGGCGCATGGAGGAGGATTGATGGGACACTTTGGTGTGAAGAAGACGGAGGATGTACTTGCTTCACACTTCTTTTGGCCACGTATGCGTCGAGATGTTGAGAGATTTGTGGCACGCTGCACTACATGTCAAAAAGCTAAGTCTCGACTTAATCCACATGGTTTATATATGCCTCTTCTTGTTCCTAGTGTACCTTGGGAGGATATTTCTATGGATTTCGTTTTGGGTTTGCCTCGTACACGTAAGGGGAGGGATAGTATCTTTGTTGTTGTGGATAGGTTTTCTAAGATGGCACACTTTATTCCATGTCACAAAACCGATGATGCTAAACATGTTGCTGATTTGTTCTTTCGCGAAATTGTGCGTTTACATGGTGTGCCAAATACTATTGTTTCTGATCGTGATACTAAATTTCTTAGCCACTTTTGGAGATGTTTATGGGCTAAGTTGGGGACAAAATTGCTATTTAGTACTACTTGTCATCCCCAAACTGATGGACAAACTGAAGTAGTAAATAGAACATTGTCTACTATGATGCGGGCTGTTTTGAAGAAGAACTTAAAATTGTGGGAAGAGTGTTTGCCTCATATTGAATTTGCCTACAATCGTTCGCTGCATTCTACCACTAAGATGTGCCCTTTTGAGATTGTGTATGGTTTTGTTCCACGTGCACCTATTGATTTATTGCCTTTACCATCTTCGGTGAAAAATGATTTGGATGCTACACAACGTGCTGAATTGATATTAAAATTGCATGAGACTACTAAAGACAACATAGAACGCATGAATGCTAAGTATAAAATTGTTGGGGATAGAGGAAGAAAGCATGTTGTGTTTGATGTTGGTGATCTTGTTTGGTTGCATTTGCGCAAAGATCGTTTTCCCGCATTGCGCAAGTCTAAGTTAATGCCCCGTGCCGCTGGTCCTTTTAAGGTGTTAGAGAAAATAAATGATAATGCATATAAACTTGAGCTTCCTGCAGAATTGGGTCCGGTAAGTCCTACATTTAACATTGCATATTTGAAGCCTTACTTTGGTGAAGAAGATGAGCTTGCGTCGAGGACGACTTCAATTCAAGAAGGGGGGCATGATGAGGACATCCCATCTATTGATACAACCGC